>NC_136492.1:134689518-134882018 GCF_053919585.1 Euprymna scolopes | reverse complement strand
TATTGGTATGCAAATCGTATGTATTTCAATAACATTTATATTTGAAAATACAAGACCATATGCCGGTATACTGTAACACTCATTATTTGTCTCGTCAAATTCATTTCACATATAACCCCGTGCGCATAGGTTTTCATGCCTGTATATATGTGCAACACATGTTTACCATATATTGTAGGTGGTCTATGCTATTATAATATAAACACTTATTTATTTGATTATAAAAATCGATAAAACTCCTAGGGAGTTATAAAATACTAACAGAGAATGTTATGGGCCTTAAGAAAATGTTCTCTCTCTTCCGAAAAATATTTAACAGCGATATGCAAAAATGCACCGCGCACACACCTACCAATATATATTCATGTATGAATACACACAAGTATATACATATATATATATATATATATATATATATATATATATATACATATATATACATGTATATATATATATATATAGTAATTTATAAAATATATATGGCGATTAAGCTACACTGAATATTCTGCGTTTCATCCAACTATAGGATTCGTCAGGCTTGATTGAATCGCTGCTTGAGTTTGAATAAAATAAATACGTATTAGATACATTTGCAGGCAAAAACAACGCAATATTACAAAAATAAACAGATATGTATTATGTTTGAAATTTATATAGAAATTTAGAAATATATTTCGAAGATATACTTCGTCATCGGTATGCATTTCTTTTTTTTTTGCCATGTTGTTGTTTGAGCAAACAATCAGTAGTAGTCCCTTTGTTGTTTTCTTAAATGTCGGAAGGTTAGCTGGTCACGGGGAATTCAAATTAGGGGTTGTGTTTCTTTATTGAAGCGCTTGTCGAGTTTGAATAAAATAAAGACGTATTAGACACGTTTGAAGCCAAACAATGCGTTATTATAAAATAAACATATATTTACTTCGTTTGAAATTCATATTGAAATTTATAAAATTATTTAGAAGAGAAATTCATCATCAGGATGTCTTTCTTTTTTTCATTTTTGCCATATTGTTGTTGGAACATAGAATCAGTATAAGTTCCTTGGTTGTAGGTAGTCTTTTCAAATGTCAGAACGGTGCGTTGGTCACGCGGGATTCAGGTTAGGATCTGTGTTCTTTGATAGGAGCGCTAGTGGATTTTGAGTAAAATACTACTGCTAATTAAAAATATTTGTCTTCAGAACTAATTTAACCACATAATATGTCAGTAATTTTAACGTATTAACGCAAAACATTTCCGTTTTAAATGTGTTTTATCAGTTACTGAATGTTTTTTTAGTAAAAAAAAATTGTGTTCCTAATGTTTCCGTTCTTTATGCAATGTTTTTGTTTAATTCCTTTGTAAAAATATTTGATTCATTATCAACAGTCTTATTGTTCAGAAATTCGGTTTTCAGGACCTAATCTATAACATCATATTTCTGCTCACAGGCACAAAGGTCATATTACGAAAATCACGGTTCGCTACAGTACAGTGTAAACTGCGATGTGGTGTAGACGAGGTCCAAGCACGTAGATTTTTTTACCTGTTCACAGCAGTGTGCTACATGGCAGATGTCTTTCAGGAAATTAATTGTGTCTGACAACAGTTTTGAATTTCTGTTTATATCAATTCAATCACGGATACCGTACGTTATTCTTGCTAGTATATATATATATATATATATATATATATATATATATATATATATATATATATATAAAATGAAACCAAAATTTACAATCTATTATGACAAGACTTTAACGCCAACTCATTACTAATTACGTTTTTAGAAAGTTACGACAATTTTTTTGCACAGCAAAAATGCATAAAACAAAGTGTTTTTATTTTATGGGGCCCTATCTTTCTCAATAACTGCTGTCACACGCCTCCTGAAACTTGCACATGTCTTCTTCAAATACTCGGGAGAGAACGTATTCCATTCAGGTGTGATTGTATTTTTGAGAAATTCGACATTGCTGTCCGATATTCTACTGGTAACGTGTACAAAAACACTCCAAAACGAATAATCCAGAGGGTTTGATATGGGCTAAAAAGTGATCTTTACATCCCTTTAAAAATTAATGAAATTTGTTTTGCAGAAATCTTGAATTTTTCTAGCTGTGTGAGCCCAGCAGCGGCCTATACATAATTTACCTTTGGATACTTTGTTTTGTGGCGTGGCAATTCCTAATATGTCGAGTGTCGACATTGATTTTCTAATCAGGTTTGTAAAATTTTATGTTTATCTACTTTACCCCAGACTCTACAACAGCAAAAATCATAACCTGAACAGGATGTATGGCCCTTTATGTCTATTTAACCCCAGCTATTGATGCGGCAATAGATATCCCATTTTCACGGTCAGAACAGCATCGACAATAAACATATTTACATCGAAAAACATCATCAAAATGGAAGGATATTTTTAGCCATGTACTAATATTCTTGCACTTTTCAGTGTTTTTTGATAACATAGAGGATATTAGATTCTAATCATTTTTACTGGATTTCTAACGGTCTACCGTCCACCCTCAGTTCATTTGCTATTTTAGCATGGGTTTCCTTGGATCTTTTTTAATCTTACATTCATGTTTGGATACGGTTTTATTGCTTCCACCACTTCCAGTCTTTCTAATAATAGTGTTGCTCATTATCGTGTTCTTCTTTACATTGTAACTGTTTTTTCGGACACTCCCATATTCCTTCGCTCTTCGGTAAGAGGTGTGCATCGCACGCTCTTTTATGTTTGTCATTTCGTTTGCTCATATGGGTAAAAATATGTGAAACTATATGGATAATAATGGTAAATATAGTCGTTACGTCAACGTATGTTACTGGTGCAAATCTTACTGAGAAAAGACAACTTTAAGTCACAGTATTTTTTCTTCCTGACTCTCTCCCCATATATATATATATATATATATATATATATATATATATATATATATATATATATATATATATATATATATATGAATGACAATTTTTCGGAGAGTACAGGATTTAATAATTGGTAAATACAGACCAATCAACATAATAATGTAAGAAATAACAATGAAAATAAAGGTTAGCTAAGCAAGTTTTGTTCCTATCTCAACAGAGCTAAATCGAGGTAAATATGATTCAGAAAAGTCATCAATATGGCGGGGTGGGCAGATAAACCGACAAATAAACGGGGGAATATTACTTAGAATACAAATTAAGTCCTAAACGTTTTCTTTTTGCTTGCAAAAAGAAAGTCTCAAAGATTTAATAAAAATAGTCTCTAGAATATTTACATAAAACGGCGAGTGCGACTTACTCAAGATCGTAAACATGTCAGCACTGAAATTCGTGTCACACGCATGGTTCTTTATAAGGTGCTCGCAAATCGCAGAACCATACAATTCAGAAAATCCGCGGATGAAAAATTTGCATAACGGATCTTTTATGGCGCATGTTGTTTAAAACAGGAATCATATCTTTGTGATGTTCGCCCAACATAGTGCGCACTGAAACTACATTTAAATAAATAAATAATAGATGGTGGGAGGAGAACATCTTTTCAAATAGACGATAACATAGCTCTGGTTGAAAAAAACAACACGTTAATTCGATGCAAAATAACATCATTGCACAGACAGAGAGTTGCCTCGCAAATCGGTCACTGCTATTCCCTAGCCAAGGCAAACGTAGGTAAACAAAACACCTATTTACTATAATTTCTTAGGTTTATACAAATTGGAAACATTTTTATTAATAGTAATTTCAACAATATCTAAGGGGTAGCCATTGTTACAAAGGACCTTAGTAATAAATCTAAGTTCTTCATCCAAACAAACTTTAGGGAAAATAATCAAGGCCCTACCGGCTAAAGTCTAAATTAAATTGTAGTTTTGGTTAGTGGGGCAAAAAGAGTCCCAACGCGTATAAAAACTGATAAAGATTTGTTTACGATGAACAGAAAACACGAGAATGTCTTGGACACAAAAACATCGAAAAACAGAAGTGTAGAATTCATTTCCTTACCTACCGTAAACTTAAGGGCTGGATGAACGTTATTACGGGACACAAAAAAAGCATCCGCATTCGTCTTATTTTCAAATAAGCTAAAAGTGTTAGCCAAGTAATGAAAGTAAATGTTTAGTGTATGCACACAAAATAATAGACCCTGTTCATGAAAACCCAGTTCGATATTAGCCAACGCTGACCCCGATGGGGAACACATGACCGCCCCATCTGTCTTTCTGTACATAATATCATTAAATCTTAATTCAACCGACATGTTGGCGAATTTCATCATACTACAAAAATATTTTCTGGAATGAGGGGAGTTGGAATTTTACTCTGATATAAGGCATCAGCACAAATATTAATAGTCTCTAAAATTGGGATGCAGTAAAAAGAATAGAAATATAAAAGGACCACATAAATTTGTTTGAATGAGTATGATTTTTTATTCATAAAGATATGAAAGCTAAAAAAGGCATTAATGCAAAATAAAGTATAACGTTACGAAACGGGTTCTACAATACTTGTCAACCATTTAGCTAACTAATGTTGAGAAGATTCTATCATAGATAATAGGGGTCTGAACGGTACCTCCCTTTTATGGGTCTTAGGAAAACCATACAAATGGGGGCGAACAGAACCTGTGGGTCGAATTAAATTAGAAATAAAAGTGGGAAGAACACCACTTTTGACCCATTTTACAAGTCGTTGTTGGAACTTGGTCTTGATTGAGATAGCAGAATCATGAGTATCTACCAGACCTAATTTAATAAATTTAGAGGTGCTCTAAGGATGGTCACCATTTTATTGAATTAATCTTGGTGCGGTATTATGTCAACACCAGAGCCTATGACTGGTTTTGTAATGACTAAATATTAATTATGTTTAAATGCTTTGATTATAGGATAATGTTCACTCCACCATTTTGCTTCACAAAACGAAATAGACATGCCAGCATAAGAATGTGCGACGTCACTTAGTTTTGCCTTAATATCATTGACCATAGAGTCGGAAACAGGAGAAAGTCTTTCTAATTGAGCAAAAAGACTTCAAATTCAGCATGTATCTCTTCAGGCTTTGAGGGTGTGGGAGGAGTGCAGAAGTCCAAGCCATGCGAAAGAATATTAAGTTCAAGCTCGGACAACTGCGCGGAAGAGTGATTAAGGACGTTTTGAATAATACTAGGGTTCGTTGAGCAACCATATTTTTTGAAAATCAAATGTTGCAAATTCTTTTGATGTTTTGACGATAACCTAGATAGGCTACGTTCTTGAATTATTGCAAGATATCTAGAAAATCTAATTTAGTCGAAAATCGACAAACTGCCAACCGAATCCTTCCACATTTCATGATATTTTTATTAAATGTGCCAGATTACAAGAAAGCCTGGACAAAAAATTGGAGATAAATTCACTTTCAATTTTGTGTTCAGGATGTAACTTAGCTCGGCTGGGCAGTCCTGGTTTTACTGTTACTTTCTATTAATGCATTTAATCTATAGATTAAATCAGGTGCGTACCTCGTCTTACAGTATTTGATTTAGGGGGGGCAGAATTTAATAATGGCTAAATACAGACCAATCAACCTAATGTATTTAGCCATATATATATATATATATATATATATATAAATATATATATAAATATATATATATGTATATATATATATGTATATATATATATGTATATATATATATATATATATATATATATATATATATATATATATATATATATATATATATATATATACCCTTTGTTACGTGCCGTTACATTTTAAAAGGGCATCATACATAACACCCCTCGAATCCACACGCAAAGACAGAAAAGAAATAGAAATTTGACTGGCATTTTTAAGTGCAAATGTAATGTATTTATAAGTAGTTCCGAACAACCATTTTGATTTTTAAAAAATTATTTTCGAATGTATGGGATTTTTAAATGTCTCTGTCTCCGCGCTACGTTTATCTCGCTTGAGTCCACCTCGCCTTCGTGTTTACATGTGCACCCTCACGGGTGGCCTTCTGCTTCACTTCTCAAGAAAGTGCTAAATTTTCTGTCTTGATTGTGGCGTAAGATTGCACACATTTGCATAAAACAAGAGAAAAAAATAGTGGCAATTGTGTTCACAGAAAGAAATGTAAACTAGGATAGCGATACAAAATACTTTTAAGTGAATTCAATAATTATAAATGTATTTATAAATAAATGTAAAACCAACTAATAAAATAAAATAGAATAAACATCCTTCTTCATAAAAAAGTTGTATATATATATATATATATATATATATATATATATATATATATATATATATATATATACACACATACAAAAACTAGTATAATATCTGAAACATAGAATAAAACATAAAATAACATATCTACCCACATTTGTGTTGAAAGTAGCTCAGCGTACTTCAAAAAATTATATCTGCCCTTCCCATAACACACAAAATGGAAATGAGTGAACCTGACAAAAATATGTTTGTCCTATAAGTGCCCCTCATTTGTTGATGTGGATGGTTGCTGCTGCAACTAGGAAGTTGATTAGCTAACTTAAAAATTCAATGCGCTTATATAAAAACCCGGACAACTTTTCGCATGAGATATACGAAGTCACACGAGAATTAAACTTGGAATATCTCTGTTACTATTATTATTATTATTTTTTTTTTAAGGTTATTAGGTTTATTTCTTATATATAATTATATATATGTATATATATATATATATATATACATATATAGATATAGATATATTATATATTTGTCTATCTTTTATTATCATTATTTTCATTATTATCATTACTATAATTATTATAATCATCATTATTTTCATAATCACTATTATCATTATTATTATTGTTATTATTGTTGTTTATGTTATTGTTATTATTATTATTGTTAATGTTGTTATTATTGTTATTATTATTATTATTATTATTATTATTATTATTATTATTATTATTACCTATATCTACCTACATACATATTTAATAGTCTTATACTTATTTAATCCAATCCCGACAATTTTTAATTTAATTTTAAATTTAATTTAAAGTATTCAATTTCCTAAAGACCTTTACAGCAATTGCATCTAAATAGGTAATTCACTTAAATTGGTTTTAACATTTTCTTACCTTAAGAGGGCGTATCTCAGTTACGCCGAAAAACGGGGCAACACCAAGCCATGTAAATCCACCTAACCCTCTTCCTCTCGACATTTCTCACTCCCACCTACATACACCCGATATCTGTGTCTATCCGGCTAATTTTTTTAAATTACACTTCACCCTTTTTTGTTATATATATGTTTTTTAATTATGTAATATATATATATATATATATATATATATATATATATATATATATATATATATGTATAGAGAGAGAGAGAGATAGAGAGTGAGAGAGAAAATATATCCCTGTGTGTGTCTGTGTGTTTGTGTGTGTATATATATATATATATATATATATATATATATATATATATATAAATTTCAAGAGTATATTAAATTTTATTTTGTTTCCTTAAGAGTTATGTATTAAAAGAAATTTACTTTGTTTTATTAGTGTTTATTTTACAAATCATGCAAGAAATTTTCTTATTTGCAAATATCTCCAAGTAAATCTTCACATTAGGCGTGCTTGCCGATTAACCTTGTATACAATCATATACATATTGCGAAAATAATTTTTAATGCGCAGATGCCACTCTGTTTAATATGTCATACTAGTTCATATGTTTTTATGACTATAATAATTATAATCATAAAAAATACGCTCCTTTGAAAAATTTCACATAAGAAATATTCCAAGATTTCTCATTAAAGTTTAAGTGACAAAAAAGTCGTGTATAACAAAACTATTAGTTCATAGTCTAAAATATGGCATCATGCTGAACCCGACACTTTTAGGTAGAATAAAAAAAAAACGCAATTCTCTTGTGCCAATATCAGATCTAACAATGTGCATATAACTAGTTATTAGCGGTCCTTTTAGCACTGTATAAGTAGAAGTAAAACGTAACCATGTTATGCTACACTGTACCAGATATGTTTTTATTAAGCTGGAAAAAAACAGAATGTGACGAGATGAGAATTGACTTATATTTTAAATAAGTATTATGAAATGACTACAACTGGGCACACACACAGATATTATAAAACAAGTGAGGCCATATTGATTACGATTACTCGAGAAAAATAATTATTTTCCAATTTTGGGTCCTGTGCCTATTTTTGTTCGGTTTTGATGAACAGGGCAGGGCTAAATATTTCGGTGAAATTGCAGTTTTGCCCCAAGCAATTTTTTATAGTAGCCATCCAATGTAAAATACATTCCGTCAGCAGATGCTGGCATATTTTTCAGATTATATATATATATATATATATATATATATATATATATATACAAGGAGGGTGCAATAAGTTATGTCCCTGTCCCACTTCACTTTGTGATATCTAGCTTAAATTTTAAATGTGCAATGATTTATATATCTACGGTTTATGTGGCAAATTACAGTTATGTAATAATTGGGCTTTCTGTTTTACAAGGGGTTGAACTTAGTCAGGTGTGAAATGGAAACTGTTGATCTGGTTTTCGTAATTGAAAGGGCGTACATGACAGGAAACTTTTGATGCCATGAAAGAACCTGATATTGATAATAACCTATCATATGCCCTTGCAAAACGCTAGCATTATGAATTCAAACATGGCCGAAAGTCTGTGGAAACAGCTCCCATACCTGGTCGCCCCCTTCTGCCATTGGTGTGGCATTTGCCCATCAAGTTGAGGCTGCCATTTAGGAAGATCGGCGCATTACTATTCGGCAAACAGCCCAAGATGTAAAGATTATTACAGGGTCTGTGGAAACTATCATTCATTACTATTTGCACATGCATAAGGTGTCGGCCAGATTGATTTCCAAATTGCTCACACCATTCCAGAAGCGAGAACGCGTCGAGTTCTCGAGGATTAATTTGGAGATGTGTCAAGAAGATGAGTCAAAGTTTTTCAAAAGACTGATTACAAAGGATTAAACCTGGGTTCATCACTATGATTCAGAGACCAATGCCCAGTCAATGCAGTGGAAGCACTTGGGCTCATCACCTAAAAAGTAGGCAAGGGCCCAGCATTCCGCTGGCAAGGTCATGCTCATAGTCTTCTGGGACCAGGACTAGAAGTGATTAGAGAATTCTTGGCAAAGGGTACCACAATTGCAAAAGCCTATTATGCGGCACTTTTCAGGAAATTAAAGGAAGCTATCAAAATCCTCTCTAGTTTCCTGACCTTGCACCCTCTGACTTTCACCTCTTCCCAGCACTTAATTTGTTATTGAAAGGAAAGCGTTTCCAAGATGATGGAGTCTTGATGTCTGAAGTCACGTCGTGGTTGTAGGACCAACCAGGAGTGTTCTACAAAAACGGTCCAAGAGCTACATCCAAGGATGAGGAAATGCCTTACTCTGGATGGTTTATATGTAGAGAAAGACTAATAACTGTTCCAAGTTTTGTTTCTCTACTTCTATGGGATGTGAGTCAGTGACATTAATTATTCATCACCCCTCGTGTATATATATATATATATATATATATATATATATATATATATATATATATATATATATATATATTAGCAGGCCAGTCTGGCTTTGCTTGGGTCATATGCACTGTTCATAACTTTTTGCGCATACGTATATAGAAAAAAAGTGTGCATATATACGGTAATGACTTTCTATATGAGAGACTATCTTTATTACTATAGATAAAACTTAGTAGAAACTGCAGAGGAAAATTTCTTGTAAAATTTGAACCATATATTTACTCCTTTAATGTTCATAGTTTTGGGATCAAATCAAATTAAAATGTTTGATGCATGGTCAGGTTCCCATGGTGTAATTGTATAGCAAGCCCCACTCTACCCAATGGTTTATTCTTACTTGCGCAACTGCCATTGCTCAAAGGCAGCATGCATTCCGTAGATTTAACCGACATAAGTCCAGTTACAACAGACATAAGTATACAGAAGTAAGAAGTAACGTTAAGAAAGAAATATCGACAGCTGAGAGAGAATTTATTGAAACCACTAAAAAACGCATCGAAGCACAAACATTAGGATCTCGTGACTTCTGGAAAATCTAAAACAGTGAAGTACATGATGGACAATCAACAATTCATCCAATAACAACAAATCACGAGGTGGTTTGCTCAGCAACCGACAAGGCTAATATGCTTGTCAGTCGGTTTGCCTTAAACTGCCCACTGGGCCCTGCAAACCGCCCCTTGCCTGACTTACTTTGCGGACAGACGCCACGCTGCTCAGGTACATGATATGATAAAACAACCTTCATACTTCAAATGCAAGTGGACCTGATCTCATCCCAGCTGTGCTATTAAAAAGTGATCAGCCAAAGTAGCTCTATTTCTCTCCAAACTCTACAACAAATGCCTTAATTAACCATGCTTCCCGGGCTGTTGGAAAACTGCTTCTGTGGTACTAGTATGCTAGAACTCTGGTGAAATGAACTGACCCATCATATTATCGGCCCATTAGCCTCCTCCCACTTTTCGCCAAAATATTTGAGGCCATAATTAACCATGCTCTAGTCCGTCAGCTTACAGATGCTAAACTTCTGACTGACAAAAAATACGGATTTAGACAAGCCCATTCCACAGCAGACCTCCTCACTGTAATCTCTGAAGGTATATACCATTCACTGGACAAAGCGGGAGAAGACAGAGCGGTAGCTTTAAATATATATAAGGCTTTTGACAGGGTATGACATATGGAAAATTAAATCATACGGTATCACTGGTAGAATACTTAACATAATAAAATTAGATAAGAGAAAACTCCAGGTTGTCCTCGACGGTCGTACGTCTAAACAGTGTGATATATATGCGGTAGAGCCTCAGGGGTTTATCCTTGGACCTGTATTGTTCCTAATATTTATGAATGACCTCCCCGACAAAACTGCCTCTGAGATGGCTATATATGCTGATTACACCACCCTCTATAACAGGCATGATAGGAAAATAAATTAATACATACCTAAAGAAATGGAAAATAACTATAGGATGACCTCCAATCGGTAGTGGAATGGGGGCAAAAATGGATGGTCACATTCAATGCTGCCAAGACTAAACTGGTTCCCTTCAATAATTACAAGAAACCTTCTCTGTCACCTATAGCAATGGCCAATGACTCTTTATCTGATAGTACATCTTTCAAACTGGTTGGCTTAAAGTTCCCAGGAAACATGAGTTGGACCAATTATATTGAAAAGATTGCCATGGCCGCTGCGAAGAAGGTAGACTGTCTCTATCGTGCTAGAAAACTACTGACACCTGAAAGTATTCTGTACCTCTATAAGGCCACAATTCGCCCATGTATGGAGTATTCTTGTCACATTTGGGCGGGTGTATCTGCTGATCGTCTCTCGCTCCTTGACAAGGTTCAAAAGAGAGTCGCAAATCTGATAGGCCCTTAACTGGCATCTAAGTTTCAGCCTCTGTCCCATCGACGAAACGTTGTATCCCTCTGCCTGTTCTACAAGTATTATAATGGGGAATGCTCTGACGCACTGCAGACACTTGTGCCCACACGACGTAGACACCCTCGACAAACTCGACAGACAGCTAAATCCCACCCCCACACAGTAGAGATCCCTAGATGTAGGAGATATTTTTACTCCGGTAATTTCTTCCCCAGAACCGCTATACTCAGGAATTCCATTCTAGGTCCCTTCTTCCCCAACTGTACTGACATGCAGAAGTTCAAGTGTAACGTGAACCGAGATATTGCTGCCCAAATCCAACATAGTGCCCCAGTAGCTGCTTCCCCTGATAGTAGCCCCTACACCAAAGTGGCAATGTTCCGGGTTTGGGCCGAAAATGTATATAAAAAAGGGTTACCTACATCCAAAATTTCTAGTGTTTAGATACAAAAATTCTCGAAGAAGTTTGGTAGAGTCTGGAAGGGTTGAACGTTGACCTCTTGGCAGCAGAACTTTCGCCCCAAAACTGATTACCCAGTTTGATGCCTGTCTGAGTACCCTTTATGTAAATTTCCGATGTTTAGACGAAATGTAAAATGTTAGGAAGCATGTAGACTTTCTAAATACTAATCTCTCTTCCTTCTTTCCTTTTAAATAAAACAAAAATCACTTATAAGCTCGGGTTAAATCCTTCCTTGTCAGTCTTGATAAGTTTGGGATAGTTTTTTTATACTGTGTATATGTCAGGTCTCATAATAATCATTAAGTATATAAAGCTTTCGTTGATCTTTTTTTTTTCTTTTTTTTACAAGGTGGTCAACATTTATCAAGGCCTGGAAGCCATTGAGGGATGACGTTTATTGAGTGAACACTACGTTAGTGTTGAGATTTTAGAAAGGGTTTACTTAAGGGGGCGATTTATCAGGAATTTGTTTATGTTGGACTTGAACGTATCCAGATTGTAATCAGGTGGAAACCAGCAGACGGAACAGAGTTCAATATGCGTGCACTTCTAAGAAAGAAGCTTTGCTCATGGAATCTACGTTTTGGTTTTGGCACAGATAAAGAGTGGTGCACATTTTTTACAGTGGTTTCAGCTAGACTGGTGTTTTTCGTTAAAGATCAGCTAAGAGTACCTGGAATTGGAACCCAGACGAGCACCTGCCATGGAATTAACGATAAAATAGAGGCATGCTAACAATGTCTCTCCTGTGGGAGAGAGGTTGCAGGGAAGAGAAAAGGGCACCCCCCTCAAAGCCACGAAGCCTATTTTGCACTCTCTCGGTATAATTTATAGTCAATTATTTCATATTCAGTGCCTGTATTATTATGGATATCATTTTCGTTCTGTGTAGTGTGTTTCTTTCATTCTTTCATTTAAATTTGTAATAGTTTTTATCTATGCACTTCGATCCTTTCATTAAAATAATCATGTTCATAAGTAAATTGTATGTCCAGAAACGATAATATCTTGCCAAGATCGGTCATCGTATTTTGGAAATATGTTATTAACATTGCAGTTAAATGGGCTGGTAAACAGCAAAACAAAATAAAATAAATACAATAAGCAAATGTTCAGCTAGGAGTCCTCACTTTAAACTGTCTCCCTCAACTTTAAGCTCGTGTTCTGACAACAGGCATTTTTCTTAGAAACTGACCCCATTCCATTTCCATACGTGTGTAGTGGAAGATGAAACCTCGTGATATTACACCTCATAAATCCATGGCTGGCATCTTAAATTTCTCTGTCTCTCAGATCCCATCCGAAGGTTAGTTGTAAAACCGCACAACACACACACACACACACACACACACACACACACACACACGGGCGCTTTCTTCTTTGATTTTTACATTCAACTTTAAAAACATCGATAAACATAATGTCATAATTTTATGGGACTGAAATGTAAGCGACTCATGAATTTATAATCAGCAATATTCTGTCTTTGTTTTGGATACTCAAACATTGATCCACTGGGCAATGTTTAAATTCTTGTTCAATCATATGAACATAAAATAATGTCTTTTAGATTTAACCGTCCTGCCTCACAATGTACTGTGATATTTTTTAATTATGAATTCTAGTCGCGTGAGAATAAAAATTTCAGTGTCTATTAGATCATTCGAATGTGGGCTTTACCTGAATTAACAAATGTTAAGGTTATATGTCGATTATGTTCGCAATAAAATTCAGATTGTAGATTGTAGATTCACATTGTAGATTCATAGTTGGGGAAAACAGAAAATTATTCTATATTGCAATTCTGAGAATATCCTTAGCACCAAATGCACTCTTGTACTGTTCGACCCCTGACGTTCCAATCTCTTTTGTAAACAACCATAGAAACGTATGGCATAATTATTCTTTCTGAGAGGACCTTCGAATAGTTATTATTTTCTGTTAAGCATCTATTTCATTGTTCATTATTATTTTGCATTGCTTACAATGTTTCGCATTAATTGCTCTGTTTAAGCTGTTTTTAGCGTATTTTCCATGGAATAGCCATAGTGTATTTAAAAATCTTCAAAATTGTCGACCATAAAAATCACGTCATTTTCCTTTTTATGATAATGTTCTGGTAGATCTTTGACTTTAACAACAACATCATCACTATCATCATTATTAATATTGTTATACGCGTCATGCCGACTCCAATATCGCTATTAGTTTTATAAATTTGTGGAAATATACATTCAGCTTCTTTATATGATGGGTTTTGGTTGTTGCAATTAAACCAGTCTGTGAAATTTAGACGCAGTATTTATTGACTTTTTCTCTGAAAGAATGCTAAGTAGATTGTGGGTGTTTAAGCGTTCTCAGGAATATACCTCGGCCGGTTGCGATATTTAATTTGCTTTTTTTTATCTGTAAATGCGAACCAAGTTGAACCAAATAAATGCACTCTGCTCGGATCTGGCTTTCTACAGAAGGATTCTTTATATGAGTTCTGAATACATTTTATTAAGGACCGGTTGAGTACATATGCAGCAGTTATTTGTGCATACGGCAAGTTGTAGTTCGTAGGTTTTATTCAATTAGTAGATATCTTACCACTTTGAACATTGTTCGCCATCATTATTCCGCAGTTTTATTTTTGTGAGGTAAATCAGTGGCCGATTTTTCATATTTAATCCGACGGTTGATTAATAAATGTTCAAAAATCTGTATTAGTGAATTTACCATTGATATGATTTTCGTGTTTTTTTTTTTTGTTTGTTTTCTGTCCGGCATTTTGTTTTGGTACTTTGTAATTTTAGCTTGTGCACAAAATCGCAGTTTTTCAAGATTTTTGAAGTATTTATTTAACGTCCATTAACTACATTCGGAAAATTATTGACATCTGGAATGTTATAAAATCCAAGAATCTAATTGCATATCAGTAAATCATGGTAAGCGGGTTTAAATAAGATTACACTGTTTTATTTAATATCGAATAAATCGTAATCGGGCGAAGCGGTTTTAATTTAATCGAACTTTTATATGTGTACCTTATTTACTGATAGCTTGTAAAGCATATGTAGTTTGTTAAAATTTAAGGATAAGAAGAGCTTTTTTTTCCAAAATACTGAAACAAAGTTCACCTTTATTGTTTCTTGGAAAGATTTCAGCATCGCATGTTTTCAGAAAATATTGTCTAAAACATCATTTTAGGAAAGAGATGCATAACATTTTCTAAACCTACTCTATAAAGTTCTATAAAGTTGCTCTGAGTTGCAAGTTGGGATCAACATAAATAAAATCCGATTCATTTGAAATTACAAATGCTGTTGCTCCACAATCGACGGGAAAGCTTTTACTGTTCTTCTATATCGTATAGCGTGCTTTCAAATACACGAGGGAATGTTGTGGGTAAGCGCCCTTGGTCGTAAAGCGTATAATTAGCTGCAAAGTTCTTGTCACATAGTTTGACTTTGTCTGATGCTCATGAGATACCTCAGGCCCAATTATAATAGTTGGGATAGAGCACAGAGTTCTGTTCAGGATTCTTTGTGCTATTTGCTAATACAAATCTGAACAAACCCGCTGCTCAGCTACTTTGGACTTGATTGGCTGAGCAATCAACCCTCTCACATTCTTTATTACATTTTACAGTGGTTGCTGGGGGTCCTGAACGCGGCTTTATTCTCAGTACATCTATTATATTGGAAACAATGAAAATAGTGATATATGTGCGCAATTGCAGCAGTGCATTCTGGAGACATCCACGGCTGGATGTTAAGTTTTTGCTGGTTATGCCTTAATTACCTTATGTAATTTTAGATGTGAAATTTTTTTAAATATTTTACTTGCAACGATAAGTAGTAGAGTTTTACACTGGGCCCATAATCCCTTGAATTATAATCCTTGTTTAATTTCAGAAGAGTTTCCAGGAGCTTGCTATTCTGTACAAGTCCCGGCTATGTAGAATTTTCAGTGGGTCGTTTCTGGATGTATAATTGTGCAGGCAAAGGGAAAAATACACCTCGTATGACACGGAAAAATAGTAGGCTGAGATGCTAATAGATGCAATTCCGTTTTTATTAATCTCTTGAGAACAGAACGTGATCCGTCGATTCCTATCGGCAATTGTTATGAATTGAATCGCCAAACTTGTATGAAGCGTAGCCTATTTATTAGCAACAATATAGCAACACATTTCGTTTTAAAATTCAGAATATTTTTTATAAACTCGAGATGTTAAAGCTATAAAATGCCACGTACAATTTAATAATAGATTTATTATACAAACATGATATTTCATAAGACAATCTTAGTTTTGTTATTACATATTCTTCGCTATAAAACTTGTCAAAAAGAAAACATGATTTTAGACGAAATTTATGTGTATGTTTTAAACAATTGTTCACGTGAGCTCACTGGCGTTTAGCGGCATTTATTAATCTCCGCATTAAGATGTAAAATTATTATAAATAACAGGTGCAATAACTAGTGATGACTTAAATCGTCATTGTTTCCAGTCATTCTGGATATTTTCTTTTCTGCAGAAATGAAGCAGGTATTGATGGAGATTCTGTTTGAAATTGTGAAGACTAGTTTTCTGTTTACACAAACAGGCATCACTGCAGACAGAAGGTCATTCCGCTCGATACAGCACACATTTGAGGAATTTATAGCGTTACATAATATCAATATTTTGTTAAAGCATTTTTTTCGGACTGGCCTTTCAGCTTACTTCTATTTTATTGCTGACGTCTCGCATACTATTCATTGTATTTCCAAGAAAAAGGAACTGAAATGTGTTGGTTCCTGATTAAGTTGCAGTTTGTCGTAGAATATTTCCGATGACTTTATCTGATCTCTCTCACTCTCTCTGTATATAAATATATATATATATATATATATATATATATATATATATATATATATATATATATATATATATATATATATACATACATTTATATTTATATACGTCAGTTTAGACGCATTTGTTGCGGAGTTATTCTATATATGTGTATTCGTAGTGCATCGTAATGTGATAATGTGTATGTGGCAATAATAAATGTGTGTTAAGTTTTGTATCATAATGGCCATATATATGTGTGTCGTACGATGGGTTTATTGTGTAACAGGATGTTATCCAATGATCGTTAATGTCTGTTTCTTGCGGCAAATTATTTGTCTAGGTGCTGGTGCGTATATGTCAGAACATATATTGCATGAACAACGCATGGCGAGAAGACACACATGTTTTGTCAATTCTTTCTCCTCGCACGTTCGTCAACGTCTTCAGTTGAGCTACAATCCATTTAAAACAACACATAAACATAAGCCACACAACTATGTTAGAGTTTATGTATTTTATTTACTTCCTGGTGTTTGTCATAGCAAATAGATTGATCGACGATCATTAGCTTGATGACCTCTTCAGCCTCCATTCCAAGATCCCCTCCACTCATGGGGAGACCCGGTTTTAGCTCCGATCCAAATAAATCCATGCATGCGCAAAACTGAAAACGTGATATATCAACCGTCACGTTCGGTTTCAATTAATGAGTCTGCATACTTTATTCAGTTTTAGAATTTTCGGACAAATTGATGGTAAAAATGTGTCTTATAATAATTCTAATGTAGATAATGTGAAAAGTAATGATCTCATCATACTTATTTGAAATATTCTCTGTAATTTTCTCTTGGGTCTATTTTAGTAAGAATAACTTATTGATCGCACTGGAAACGTTATAAGCTTATATTTGCGATACTCTTCTAGAGCGGTCTATGGCGAGTCGAGTATCGATATGTCTGTTTACATTACATTTAAAATTCTTCCGGGAAATATAATCTAAATATGCGATTAGGATTATATCTATGAGCTGAAGTTCCGCTCTTAAAATATATTCATGAAGACAACTGATACTGATAGAGTAGGTTTAGAAAATGTTATGCATCTCTTTCCTAAAATGATGTTTTAGACCTATCTTAATATATTCAATGTCTTAACATTTATTGTTGGGCATTTTACAGGAGTTACATTTAAAAAAAATATACAAATAAGCAACCATGTGTTCATCAGAAATACACTACCGCCATGGTAGAAGACCACGAAAATCAATTCATTATGAAGAAACATGCAATTTTAAATGGCATGGCTCCTCGTACGCATGTGGCACACGTGAAATTTGTTTGAAATAAAGTTAAATATTCTTATATCTAATCAATTTATCGATATATGTATATATATATATATACACACCCCCACACATATATATATATATATATATATATATATATATATATATATATTCAGTAATGTGATTGATAATTTGAAATTCAAATTAGAATTAAATTAAAAATCCATTTCACAAGAAGGAACAACGACAAAATCAATAATGTGTACGATCGTTACGGAAAACAATGTTTTTGTTGTGGTAGACAGCGTAAAAACAGACATAAGGAGACCCTATGGTTCAACCGTCCATATTCCAAAACTCTTGAGACAAACTTAGCCAGAGAATATTTTAAAATATTGGATAAGAACTTTAAAGTCCCTCAAAGATATAATGAAATGTTTAATAAGAATACAATCAAAGTGTCTTACTTTATTATGACAAACCTTCATCAAAAAATAATTTCTTCTAACAATAAAAAATTAATAAGCTACAAAATACAAATATACAAAATTTAGTAGGCTGTAACTGTAGAAGAAAAAATAAATGCCCCCCAACAAAGTCCATATAAAATAAAAAAATGTAGGCTATAGCTGTACAGTCTCAAACACCCCAAATCTAAAAAAAATTATTAGCAAACATAACTCAACCACCAGATCAAATAATGACTCCAACTTTAACCAATCTACCAATCAAATACAGACCACCCCACCATATAATAATCCAACATCCAATTTACCGGAAAATAATTACACTAAACAAGAGGCAATACATTTTGGTTCCAACTCTGGCTTAATAAAACATAGAATTTCAACGCACAAATATTCATTTAAAAATCATTCTCTGTTAAACCACACTACCCTATCCAATACTTTTTGGCGACTCAAAGATAACAATATTTCTTTCAATTTGAAATGGCAAATAATAGGATCCTTCACAGCATACAAGCCAGGAGATACATTCTGTGCACTTTGTACAAAAGAGACCCTAAAAATTAAAAAATATGAAGATATAAAAAAGAACCACCTCCCTAAATTCCAGAGAGGAACTTGTTTTCGCATGCAGCCATAAACGTTGGTTTTAATTTAATAAATATACACCACCTTAAATCATTAAAAATGTTACTTATTGATAATCAATATTAAAATTAAACTATAACTTTACATGCTTATTAATACATTTTTTAATCATCAATATTATTATTATTATTATTAATTCGTCTGATATATCGACCATTATTATATATTATTAAAACATATTCTTAGCCTAAACTTATGATATGTTTTATTTCAATAAATAAACAAATTATCAAATATTAAATTCAATAATTTCCAATAGATTAAAATATTTTGTTTCCTTGGTTTATTATTACTAAATAGTAAATTGAATAAAATACTAATTATCTCCCTTGCATTGTATTATTAAAGAAATAAGATTACCTTCCCCTGTCTTAATTCAGTTTTAAATTTAGCGTTTAAATCAAACGTTTGCTAAACGATATAAAATATTCCATTAGCGTCCTTTTTTAAAATTTATCATTACATCAGTTGAAAAGCTACAATAAACATTCATATGAATGCTTTGACCTTAATTGCTGATTTCAAAAGGCGAAGAATTAAAAGGTAAATAAGTATATATATATATATATATATAGAGAGAGAGAGAGAGAAAGAGAGAGAGTGAGAGAGACAGAGAGAGAGACAGCAACTGTATTTAAACCAAATTCAGATTTATAATTTTATTCTATTTTATTTCTATATTTAACCCATATTAACTTGCTTATCAATAAATTTTAATTTTTTTCCATATGCATCTGCCTTACTTTTACTGCTTTGTTTATTTATGGTGTCGTTTACATATATTAAAAACCCTTCCCAATAGTTTTGCTGATGGGGAAACTTTGTTTTTTTTTAAACACTATATGTAAAAATTATTGTCCATGGCTGAATGTCTACCACAATAAAAACATTGTTTTTCGAAACGATCGTAACAATTATTGATGGTTGTTCCTTCTTGTGAAACGGATCTTTAATTTAATTATAATTTGAATTTAAAATTATCAATCACATTACCGAATATTAAAATAGCTCTAACATATTTACCTATCGAGCTTATTATATATCTAAATTACAACAAGCACTTTTTCTTTTCCTGTATTTTAATTAAATTAGTAATTTTACTATTACATTTAAATACACTCTTCTCTTTTGACTATTGTTGTAATCTTCTTTAAATTATATATATATATATATATATATATATATATATATATATATATATATATATATATATATATATATATATATATATATATATATATAGCAGGTTGTAAATGTAGAAGAAAAAATAAATGTCCCCAACAAGACTCATGTAAAATAAAAAAAAAAGTAGTCTATTGCTGTACAGTATAAAAACACCCAAATCTAAATAAATTTAATGGCAACCATAACTCAACCACCCGATAAAATAATTACTCCAATTTAACTAATCTGAAAAGCCATAGCAGACATGTGTGATTTAACCATAGTTCCTGATTTCAAAAGGCGAAAAATTAAAAGATACATCCGCCTACTTTAATTCTAGGTTTATTTATGGTGTATTTTACATTTAAAAAAAAATTCTTCACAATATTTGCTGACGAGGAAAACTTGTTTATTAAAAAAATATTTGTAATAATTATTGTCCGTAACTTGATGTCTACCACAATAAAAACATTGTTTTCCGAAACGATCGTACAAATAATTAATTTTGTTGTTGATCTTTCTTATGAAACGGATTTTTAATTTAATTATAATTTGATCTTTTTAAATTATTAATCATATTACTATATATATATATATATATATGTGTATATATGTATATATACATACATACATATATATATATATTCGCGAGAATATAAAAGATATATTTTAATCAGAATTAGAAATCCACTGACAATCAACGGGCAACATTCCGTAAAGTCAATGTTTTACAAAAATGTTGCAACATGCACTTCTGAATTTATATATATATATATATATATATATATATATATATATATATATATATATATATACATATATATACATATATATATATACATATATATGTGCATATATATACATGCATAGATATATATATGTGCATTTACATGCATACACACATATATATATATATATATATATATATATATATATATATATATGTTCGTCTAAAAGTGCACACACATAAATGCGTTAACATATATATATATAATGTATATATACATATGTATATGTATATATATGTATATATATACATATATATAAATATATATATATATATATATATATATGTGTATATATACATATATATAAATATATATATATATATATATATATATATATATATATATATATATATATATACTACCTAAGTGCAATTAGCTGTCTGTGAGCAAAATAACTGCAATAGACTGTTTAATCCTCTTTTTTCTGTCAACAGGCTTCAAATTCTATATATCTCAAATTTTGTTTCAGTGAGAAGAATACATTTTGTGAGCTGGTGAACACAGTTATTAAGAGGTAAGATGTTAAAAGAAATAAGATCATGACTGACGTAAGTGGACTGAAATTATGACAGTTACACATACGCATATATATATATATATATATATTTATATATATATATATATATATATATATATATATATATATATATATATATATATATATATATATATATTCTTTTTTCGGTGTTATGCTAACATCACATTTTTACGATTGCTCTATTTTTTTTGTTCGCGGAAATACCTTTTCCACAGTGGACCTTGCGAGCCTGGTTCTACTTAATCCCTTATCGTTTAAATATATATATATATATATATATATATATATATATATATATATATATATATCTATATATCTATAAAAACAGAGATGTGTGTGCCACAGACGATTTCTGATTGGTTAATCCAATAATCACATCTCCTAAAAAACTATGGTTCGTAGGCTCTTACCTTTACCATAAAATATTATGGCTTGATTTATTTTCCATCTTGGAAGGGTTTAATTTTTTCCTAACTTGCGATTTACAAATTAAAAAAATACGAAACTTACAATCTAACAATCGAACCTCCGACATCACAGCCGCCATTATGAAACTAAACCAAATAAAAAAAAAAGCGCCTTCACTCGTGGTCTTTACATTTCGGGTTTGGGTACTTGTGCAGTTTTCCATTGACATTAAAAAATGGAAATATTTAAAAAAATATATATATATTGTACGTACTCGTCATGGGATAAAGTTTTCCTACAGAAAAAATCACGTAATTTCATCAAGTAGTTATTTTTTTATAGCGAAAAAAGAAAAAAATCAACGCTACAAGCGAGTCATTATTAATTAAACAGAAAGTTCAAGTAGGGGGATTTCCCCATTTTGATTTTTATAGCGAGGCCAAATTTCGCGAATTTGGCCTTTTTTTAAAGCAGTTTGGCCTTCAAATTTCTGTTTGGCCTTTTTCTTCACCGATGAAATAAAAAAAGCAAATAAAAACAACGCAATAAAACTTTTAAAAATACGGCACACTTTTGTTGTTCTTTGTTTGTTTGTTTTTTTGGTAATTTTCCTTATTTTTTTATTTTTTCAAGATAATACTATTAAATGGACACTATTATGCCAAATTAGCCCCCCCCCGAAAAAAAATGCACAAAAATTCGAGATTAAAGGTTTTGACGAGATAATTTAGCGATTTGTCCGGACTATTGCGAGAGAACCATCCATTAGTTTTTCCTGAAATTTTGCCACAAATTGTATTTCAATAAATAGATGTGCATAGTAACAACATTTTTTAGCCGAAAATTTCCGTTGCGTCCCCAGATTTCATCGGTGAAGAAAAAGGCCAAACATAAATTTTGAAGGCCAAACTGCTTTAAAAAAAGGCCAAATTCGCGAAATTTGGCCTCGCTATCAAACGATTTGACCTTTGAGAACTCTACCAAACTCCTCCTACAATTTTGGGTCTAAACACGTGATATTTTAGATATAGATTCCTTGGACATGGATCTAACTTATTACCTTTACTTGATCCCTAAACAATAAATGTTAAGAAGTCATAATAGGGGTCAAAGTTTAAAAAATTGACCGTTTTTTTTTCTCAGCATTAACCTCAAAACACCTGGGCAACGCCGGGCACCGATTGCTAGTATATATATATATATATATATATGACTACTTCATTTATTCACATAAATTTAATATACGTAAGTATAGATTTATGCGTAAACATTAAGTATTTACTTCAAAAGTGCTCAATACGCAAGTAGAGCTAGTTATTAATTTATAAAATATATATGGCGAATAAGCTACACTAAATATTCTGCGTTTCATCCAACTATAGGATTCGTCAGGCTTATTCGCGAATTCTGTGGTTGCTTCTTGTTTTTATATATGTTGAGGATTTCTAGTTGGACAATCAGCTTTCTAGTATCAACCGCGCCCATTCCTATCAGCCAATATATATATATCTATATATATATATATATATATATATATATATATATATATATATATATAGAGAGAGAGAGAGAGAGAGAGAGAGAGAGAGACGAAAAGTGGTTTAGTAGAACCAGGCTCGCAAGGTCCACTGTGGAAAATATATTTCAGCGAACAAACAAAAAAAAATATAGCAATCGTAAAAATGTGGTGTTAGCATAACACCGAAAAAAGAATTATATATATATATATATATATATATATATATATATATATATATATATATATATATATATGTAGCCTCCGCAGTCTTTCCATATATATATAAATATATATATATATATATATATATATATATATATATATATATATATATATATATATATATATATATATATATATATATATATAAAGACTGCGGAGGCTACATAACGGTCAAAAAACGGTCGCGTAGTTTTAATAAAAATGTAGCTGAACAGAAAAAAAAGCGGTGATAAAAATAAAACGCATATTTGATCCACAAAAATATTGAACACTTTCTTTCAGGTTTTTATTAATTTCCATTCTGACTCTCTCTCTCTCTCTCTCTCTCTCTCTCTCTCTCTCTCTCTCTCTCTCTATATATATATATATATATATATATATATATATATATATATATATATATATGTATTTATATATATATATAAATGCATATATATATATATATATATGTTTGCTTATTGTCTAGGGTTTCGAAGGGCATACAACACACACACACACACACATATATATGTATGTATATATATATGTGTATATATATATATATATATATATATATATATATATATATATATATATATCGTTCCAACGTTTACAAGCTACGTTTTATTCGATATTCTGTTACTTGAATCAATTGCTACGTAGTTATTGTATTATATTATAGTTAATTTTCATTTAAGTCAAAATTTCAATACAAACAAATATTAGGTATAAAATATTTATATTTTTTAACACTCAAAGTTTTTATCGAAGGTTACACAGTAATTTGGAATATGTATATTATTACATTAATCAGTATTAGAGACATATTTGTACTCCTATTTTTTCTATCTTTATGCATTCTGTCCTATAATGTTTTTCTTAGTTGGTATGTTTATGTATTTAATTGATTATCCAATCGCAATAAAATGATATTACACATGCTTTCATCTGAATATCTAACGTGTTTTTATAATGTACTACCAATCAAGGAGAAACGGAAAACATCAATTCAAATTAATTATTTGTTCAAATTTTAAGGGTGGGTTAATAGTGCTAGGGAGATGGGTACCAACATACTCCAGAGGATTAAAACCCAGTAGAGCAAGATACAATCCAATATTCAAAACGGACAGTTTAAAACAAAGAGCCTTGTAAGGGACTCAGTTAGTGTAGATTGTCCTCCTTCAGAGGAAAACCAGGAAAACTACTGGCGAGCCCTATTTGAAACAGAAGGCAAATACAACCAAGAGGCCCAGTTACTTGAAGAATGAAACCATGCCTCAGATGTTATAACTCATGGTTCAGTAACAAAACACTGATAAAATTCTCTAATCATACACCACCGGGCTTCAACAATGCCCGATAATGCTGGCTGAATAATTGGCTGCACTGCATCGCCATTACAGTGATACCTGCAGCAAGATCGTAAGAGGGGAACAAACCACACAACCCTGGCTGACAGAGGAGGACATTAGCCTCATACCTAAGACAAAGGATAAAGAACGCGAAATGAATTTAGGCCAATATGTTGTCTAACATATACCTAAAGTTTTCTATGGTCTGGTACTCGATGATTTTATATGGTCTGGTTATCGACGATTTTTGCTGACCGACTATCTTCTGGAACTTACCTTGATACAGAGCAGACAGGGGGCAGAAGAAAATGCATCGGATCCGAAGACCAGCTATTGACCAAGGAAACTATCTGAGAAGACTGAAGAAAGAGACAAAGAGCATCGTATGAATCTATTACTAGACGGCATTTGACAACGTGCAACACTCGTGGATACTTCGGCGCCTTGAGTTAAACAAGATTCATTGAATAATTAGGAAAACACTTTCAGCTCACCTTAAAATGTGGAAAATCACAATATCATAAAGTTACAAAGGATAAACAACCATCCTCCCTGCAGTAAAATTCAAGAGGGGTATATTCCAAGATGGCAGCTTATCTCCATTTGATTTCTGTATGGCCATAGACCCACCCAACAAGCTCCAGAATATGAATCAGAGCGTCTGCAATTTGAGTCAGGGACACAATCGATATCCAAGCAAGAAAGTAAACCATATGTCCATCATGAATGATTTTAAACTGAATGCCAGCTCTGACCCGGATCTGCACTAGCTTCTGCAGGTAGTAAACACCTTTTCCAATGACATCTGAATGAAGTTTGCCCAGAATAAATGTGTCAACTGTACACTCAGAGCTGAGAAGAAGACTTAGACAGAAAATATGCAGCTTAATGAAGACATTGATATCACGGATCTTGAAGGTCACGGACCTGATAAGTACCTTGGCATTGAATAAAATGACAGCATAAAACATGACAAGATAAGGAAGAAGATAGCCAAAGAGGAGTACGCAGTGTTAGAAAGATCTACAAAGCACATCTTACAAAAAATCATTGCCGTCAACCAGTTTGAAATAGCAGTGATAACATATAGTTTTGGTATAACTGACTGACCACAAAAATGCATCAACCAGCAAGATGGCAAGA
The DNA here is from genome assembly GCF_053919585.1 of Euprymna scolopes. Classification (NCBI taxonomy): domain Eukaryota; kingdom Metazoa; phylum Mollusca; class Cephalopoda; order Sepiida; family Sepiolidae; genus Euprymna; species Euprymna scolopes. Next base: position 134,855,741 of record NC_136492.1, on the reverse strand, counting down.
CACGGAAGCGACTTACGCTTTATTAAAAGATATAGAGAAATCAGTGTCTACCAAGACTGTAATTTTCTTGGAGAGAAATAGGGCTAGGACTCTCAGAGCTCAACCACCAAAACAGGGTAACAATTGTGAGCACAGACTAGTATATGAGAATCTCCCAGAACTACACCCTCTCAATTCTATATGAACATCAAAAGACAAGGGTCAGTCACCCAGCTGGCCAAGCATTTTGGTAAGGGCTGTCTCACGGATGAGACTCTACAGGCTAAAATGCCTGCCACAGAAATAGCAAGAAAGATTCGGCAGAAATATACCGAAGCCTTCCAAGCATTAAACCTTACAGAATTGGGCCAACATCAGCATGCAAAGTATTTTCTGGGGGAACACTCCCATTAATACATGGACAAAGAAGGTTCATTGGACTGGCTCCAAAGTGGAACATTTAACCACGATCAGGAAAGGGTTATAATGGCTGGTCCAGACCAGGGATTTATTGCCAATGCAATCAAGAAGACGCCAGGTCTCACATGTGACAACAAATGCAGATTTTGCCACACATTATTTGAAAGTGTGTGTTAGATAGTATCAAGATGCCAGGTTCTTTTAGGGGGGGGCTACTACACAGTGAAATATGATGGAGTGTGTATTAAACCTACAGTGAACCATCTGTAAAAAATAAAACCTCCAATTTAGCAGCAAATCCTGGGAACAAAAACCTGAAGGACCAGTTGCAAATGACCTCTATACGATGCGTTAATACCATGTAATACCTACAATTACATACATTGAAAATAAGGCTGAAAATTCTGACATAGTTCTATGGAATAGTCAGAGAGCGTTGCAACCTTTGTTGAAGTGAGAATCCCTACTGATAGAGGTCTGAACAGAGCTGAAATGGCAAAACAGACCGAATAAAAAGGTTCATGTATGATATGAAAAGAAACGGGAAATATCAATCGCACCAGTTATTATAGGCGCCAAAGGGCTTATGAAGAAGAACCTGAAGTCTTACCTTATGAATATTCCTGGTGAACACAGTTCAAAAGGGATCCAGACAATTGCACTTAAGGGAACAACATTCATGTGTAATTTTTAGACGTAGAGTGTTTTTGTTTTTCTAATATCTCATGGGGATGGAATTCGATAACAGCCTTGCGAGCTTTATTGTTTACAATGTTTTGTTGAAGAACAACATTATATAAATTCTCCAAAGATAGAATATATACCAATATAAACAATGCTAACTATTCACAAACGTACATCATTATGCGAGGATATTGCAAACTACGTGACGTTATTTTTTTTTATTTTTTATTTTATTTATTTTTTATTGTGTAATGTACATTTACGCTACGCATAAAAATGAGATATTGTAACTTTTGCCAATACTCTTTCATATATAGCGTTAGAGTAATAGACAAATATTGCCAAGTCTATTATAGGATGAAATTTAAATGGCGATAGGAATAATTTAAATCATTGTAGTATTTTTATCGTAATGTTTGCAACGGTAAGATTATTCAAAGAACGTGTATGCTTTTAATTAATCCAAAGCGGATATTTAATAATGAAAGAAAGACATTCCTGGTAACCCATTCTGTAATTATTGTTACGTATAAAACGATATAATTTAAAGAATGCTATTTAAATAAATAAGATAATCGTTCTGCAAAGAAACGAATGCAACTCAATTTATCCGTAATAAAAACCTTATCAATAATCGATGTGTTAGTGAATGTAATAGCTAAAAGAGAGTGCATTTCATTTTCAATTAATCAGAAGTTCATTTTTTTTTTGTAAGAGATGATTACGAATTGAGATAAATCCATGAAGCGAACGGAAATGTGATTCTAGTTCTCATCAATTCTTTTAAAGATTATCCGATATGCTTGGTTTTTAAAGGTTGAAGTTCATTAATCGCTTCTTACTGATAAGAAGCAGCGCCTGCTGAAAAACGCGTGCATAAACGAACATTTTAAATGTTTGAAAAGGTAGACTTCCCTCAACTGTATATGTGTTTAAAATGTATAAGTGTAAGAATAGAAGAGCGAATATGAATTGAAAATATAGCTAAGTGTCTGACAATTATTCCCTGAATTAAAATAGCAAAATATTTAATACATTTGGTACTATATTAACCGGAGAAAATATAATCATTCAAATATATATGTGCGTTTTAATTTAATGATTTGTTTTTGGAAAAAAAACAAGAAATAGTATTATATTTAAATGATATCATCAGTTACATATTAACGGAAAGCGACATTCGTATTTATCTATTTTCCTCCTCTCTCAAATGTTTAAGCATCGAATTCCCACGCCGTAAACAAACAATAAAGAGTATCATACCAACTTATCGGGCCTGTAATAAAGACTGGACTTTACAATGTTAGTGTTAAATTTTAATTAGCATAGGGATGAATTAGCTGAGTTAAGAAGCACTAACTGGGAAGTATGGTTTGCAGCAGGAATATCACATCAGAGATTAGAAGCCTTGCAAATAAGGTGAAGTTGAAGGTGAGAATTATCCTTGTCAAGGCATGGAAAACATATCGTTGTAATTCAAAGCAGATAGTGATAAATGTTGTCATGTTATGAAGAGGATCGAAACGGAATCTGGGAGTAGGACATATGTTTTAATTATTTTATGGGCTGTCATGTCAACACGGTATTTCGAGCTTGTTTAGTTAGCAGTGTATTGAGTGGTAAATTATTCTAGCCATTGATTAAGTAATGTTGTCTAGTCATGTATTGAGTTCTGATTAACTCTAAACGTGCACCGAGGGTTAGTTTATTTCAGTCGTGTGTAGAGAGATAAGTCAGTCTTGCCGTGTACTGAAGGCTAGTTGCTTACAGTCGTGTGTTTAGGCCTTTTTTCAGAATAAAGCAGTAAAATGGGTGTTATTTAAAGATATTTTACACGTGCACGTACAATATTTTTTCTATAACATCTGTGCTCTCACTATAAAATATTTGTTGATGCATTAAAATACGAAGACACACATGTTTTAATGGGGTTTACTAAATTGTGTGAAATAAATAATATTGTTCGTTGTGCATCGCTTTATTAATTTATTTACATCGTGTAACTAGATAAACATATTATTAAACTCTTCATTTAATAATAAAGAATATTCAATTTAATTACATATTTGAACAACTAATTGATAGATATAATAAAAATATATATTATGTATACGTACGTTTCGTATGTGTATTATAAACGAAGTCATTCGTTGTAATTCTGTAAACTATTAAATTACCATAAGTATTTTTAAATAAGTTTGGCTCCAAGTAGGAATAACTGTAAGCAGGTAAGCTTATGTATACTGTACAATTGTTTAGCATAACAACAAGAGTAGTGTTCGATACATGCTATTTCTACATTGCTAAATGTTGGACAAGCAAGAGGAATAGTTTTGAATTAATCTCATAAAAATATGACTAATTTTTCATAAGGTAACAGGAAAAGCTTTCCAGAAAGGTTTTCCCACATTGCTAATAATTAGTAGGGAAACGTAAATAGAATATAATAAACGCTATTTCTGCATGGCTTATTGGTTGGACAGAACCTAAAATACATGTCAAAATATGATATCTCTACATTGCTAAATCTTGCAAAATCAGTAATAGCTTTGAGAAATGGTTGCATAAATAAAGGAAAATCCTAGTAATAGAATGCCTGCAGAACTTTTGGTATACTAAATAATTTCACGTGAGATTTCATTACCGAGAAACAGTCATATCACAAGTTTTTGCCAAATAATAAGTGTAATTGTTTGGGCTATAAATATTGAATATTTGATATTTTATATTGTTTATAAGGAAACAGGTGAAACTGGAGAACATGCGTTGTTGGGTTGAGGTTTTAATACCCTTACTGCGCTTGAATAGAGTCATGCATTTAAGGAGTTGTTTTTTTTGTTTTTAGATATGAAAAGGACATTTTATGGAGATATCGATTGTTCAGGTACAGTTACATATTTAAAAAAATCTTTTACACACGTTATGCTGATAAAACTATAACGTGATTAAAAAGCTACGGTTTTTGTGCTCAGAAATATTTATTTACGATATTAATACGTTTGTCCGTCCTATGTCTTATTTGCAAAAAAAAAAAATCATCATCATCGAAAATTTTAATTAATGAGAAAAAAATTAACTCGCACATTCACACATGGTTTGGTTATTATTTTACCAGGAATATTATCCAAGGCTTTATACCTTAACTTTTCTTAGAGTGGATGGGGATTAGGCGAATAGAGGGAGTGATGGTTAACTTCCGGCGATAACGTAGTCATCGTCAAATTATGGTGGTGTGTTACGAATTGAAATTATTCTCACATAGATTGGTGTTTGTTTTAATGAGAATATCCCCCAAGGTGTTATATCTTTCGTTTTAGTAGAGTGTTACGAGATGAGATAAATATGACAATAACGATCTTCTTACGGATGTGTTTTCAAAGCTTTTTACTATCGTGGGGATCCCAGATACCCTGCTAGCTTACAACTATGTTAACTGTATTTACCATTGCAAGTTGGAATTATTTTCAAACAAAAACCACAAAACAACTATGTGTTCGTGAAAAAAATAAAAGCAACTACATGCATACCAACTTCATGCATATCAACTTGCACTTTATATATATATATATATATATATATATATATATATATATATATATATATATATATATATATATAAGTGAAAGTGTGTGTGTATATGTGTGTCTGTGTATCTGTGTGTCTCTGTACATTTCCAAACGCAATAACTGTGTCAATTTTTAGTCTACAGACTCGAAATTTGATATGCAGATTACTGAGATTTGGGAAAATCGATGTGATCGGATTGGGGCCAGAAATTTGCCGATTAAGGGGTCAAAGTTCAACGATTTGACCTTGGAGAACTCTACCAAACTCCTCGGACAATTTTGGGTCTACGCACTTGAAATTTTAGATATAGGTTCCTAACACAAAGATCTTACTTAATAACTTGATTCGAGCTAAAAAAAGAAAGTTTAAGGGGTCATAATAGGGGTCAAATTAAAAAAAATTGACCTCTATGGTCTCTTTCAAATTACTCAGACAAGTTCTTGTCTAAGTATTTGAAATTTTACATAAAGGGTATTTAGAGATAGGGCAATCTTTTTCATCAGTTTTGGTCGAAAATTTTTAGTTACCAATATATAAATGCATGTATGTATGTTTGTTTGCATGCCTGCCTTAAACTTTCAATTGAAGCAAGGGATTTTACCAAGATCAGGATCGTTTTAAAGATGGACCTTTCCTACGACAAATATCGAAAAATTGGCTAAAAACATTAATATCTTCCCCTTCAACTAGGCATTTTTTACAGGGGGGCTTTTATCGCCGATATTTTTTAGAGTTATCCTCTCCTTTAAATTGTCTAGCCTTAATTTTAAAATATGTCGCTTCTGGTTTGGCGGTCGTCGTAACAGCATAAACGTTAGGTTTTACCCATTTCTTTTCCTCCTGTGCGTTACGGGTTCGATCCTTCCTTCCTACTTCCACATTTTTGCTCAACAAACACCGGGGAAAAGCCGGGCTGATATGCTAGTATACAATAATTCTGTATACTCACTATTCCATTGCTAGCTATAATCTAATTTTACCCACCGGTAACAGCGTGTCTTTTTTACTGCAATTTCACACGAAAAAGGCACATTGCCACTTTGCTGTGGGGATCTACTATCAGGGGCATAAACTACAGGGGGATTATGTGGGGAGTTGGGCGGCAAGATTTCGTTCCACGTTACACTTTAACTTCTCCATGCCAGTACAGTTGTGGAAACAGCCATTCTGAAGAGAATTCTAAAGTCCAGCGGTTCTGGAGCAGAAACTACTGGAGTAAAAAGGCTCTCATAAATCTAGGGGTCTTAACTGTGAAAGGGTGGGGTTTTTCTGCTTGGCGAGTTTGTCGGGGGTACTTACGTCTAGGGGGCAAAAGTACTTGCAGTTCGTCAGAGCATTAACCATTGAAATACTTGTAGAACAGGCAGAGATTTGCTACATTACGTCGATGGGACAGAGGCTGAAGCTTAAATGACAGTTCAGGACCAATTAGGTTGGCGACATTTTTTAACCTTGTCCAGGAGATAGACACTGGTAGCATATGGACGAGCCCAAATATTCCAACACTACTCCATAAATGGGCGAATGCTGGCCCCTTAGAGAGGTGCAGGATATTTTATGGATTTGGTAGCTTTCTAGCACGGTAGAGAGAACCTACCTTGCCTAAATCCATATTTTTCGTCGGTCAGAAGGTTAGCATCTGTAAGGTGATGGACTAGAACTTGGTTAATAATGAACTCAAATATTTTGGCGAAATGTGAGAGGAGGCTAATGGGGCGGTAATTTACTGGGTCAGTTTATTCACAAGAATTCTGGAAAATTGGTACCGCAGAAGCAGTTTTCCAGCAGGCAGGAAAGCAAGATTATTTAAGGCATTTGTGGTAAAGTTTGGAGAGAACCGGCGCTACTTCGGCGGAACACCTTTTTAATAGCAGGGCCGGGATGAGATCAAGTACACATGCTTTTAAAGTGTACAGATTTTTTTTTATAATGGCATGCACCTGAGATGGGGTTATTTCCAGATCACCTAATGTGGCGCCTTTCGTAAAGGAAAGCCAGGGAAGGTGTGGCTTGCAAGGTCCAGTGTGGAGTTAGAAGCGAACCGACTGGCAAGCATGTTAGCCTTGTCGGTTGCTGAGCAAACAACCTCATGATTGTCGGATAATGGGGGAATTGTTGATTGCCCACTATTTACTACACTGTTGTAGATTTTCCAGAAGTTACGGGTTCGTAATTTCTGTGCTTCGAGGCGTTTTTGGTACATTCCACTTAGCTCTCGCTATTTCTTTCTTACAGTTTTTTTTTCTGCCTTCTATATACTTTAATCTGTTTGAACTGGACTTATGTCGGTTACATCTGTGGTATGCATGCTGCCTTTGCGCGATGAAAGATGAGCAAGTCGAAGTAAACAACTGGGTAGAGGGGGGCTTGCTATAACACTTCCACGTGGAAACATGTGTTTCAATTGCCATTTTGAATCATTCAGTGGTCTTATGTGCGCACTGTTAAGTGGGAAGTGACAAGATATTTCGCTATTGGGCGTATCTGATGAGATCCTTGATAGCTTCCCAGTCAGCTTTTTTTGATAATATATCGTTGTTTTGGGTAATGGCACTTCCGTTTTGGCTTTAGAGTTTAGTGCTAGTTCAACTATTATTACAACATGATCAGCATGTGCCCATTTTTAACGCTATCATCGAGGAATTTGGTCAGAAATAGATCTAACAGTGATGCGTGGGTTTTTGCTGGTAAAGGAAAAAGGGGATGATATATAGAGGAGCTATGTGTGTGCTACAAGCTGCGACTGTGTAATTGTAAAATCTAAGCCAGTAGTTGTGGTGGACATTGAAGTCACCCAATACATGCACTTGTGCGCTAGTATCGAGTGAAAGTTCTATATCTATGGTATCTATGCTGGCAGAGACTTTGTTTATAAAGGTACAGTCCTGGGTCTAGGAAGAGCTGTAGAGAAAATAAAAGTAACTAATGTCACTTTGCATTTTAAGCACATAAAGGCTTGACCACCAGATTCTTGTTTTGTTTCTCTAGTCCAGGGGATAGTATTTCGAATATAGACTCCAAGCCCGTTCATATGCCTGTCAGAGTCCTTAGTACAGAGTGGGAGACATCCGGGCATATTAAAGTAGTTAGACGGATGAAGAAGTGTAGGTTAGTCTCACTTAGTGCTAAGATATCCGTGGTGTTTGTTAGGAGAAATGCTTCAACGTCATTTAAATTAGATGTAATCCCAAAGATGTTCCTAAATGCAAGCTTCAAGGGGGTAAGAAAGTTTGTTTTGTTTGAGGTTTGTCCTCGTTTAAGATTAATTTTAGATTGTACTGCCATCATTGTTTTTGATCTTTTTAGAGTTTCAGTTTAGGTAGCGGTGCGATACAAGTGGCTATGCAGAATACTAGACATGCAATACAAGTAGACCATTAGCTGACTCACCATATACTAGGATTTGGCCTCAGGAAAGCCCACCAGGAATGAGTGCACCGAACCTTCTCCATGCCACTGCAAACATCCCGAGATTATTTTGATGAAGCAGCCGCTCTCAGCGCTGCCAAACATGTAGGGCTCCTGACTACCAGTCCGCGACAGCACCCACCAGCTGTCAATCCGATACCCTCAACCCATCAGACGATGGTCAACCCAATCTACCTGTACTGACATTTTAGTATTCACGCACTCCCAGCGCCCAGTTTAGAGGCGTGGGATCTGTCGGGAGAGGGGAAAACGGCGTTGATTGCCCTAGTCATGAAACAAGATACACCACTGAGTGTTTCTGTCGAATCCCTGTGATTCGAAATCCACGTCGTGCTAATAGGCAAGGGAGGAGTATGGAAGCCGGTCGATAGGCAGTGCCTATCTACTCTTTAAGCAGTTTAAGTTTGCAGACTGGTAATTCGTTTCAGTAAGCAGCTCTAGGAAGATTATCATCCAAGACTGGAGAGGCATCCCTCAACTTAGGTTTAGCTTCAGAGTGTCACTTCTAGACGGATGACCTGTGAAGATCTACGCGCCCATGAGCATCTAGAGGGTTTGACACGGGCCTGGGGCATAATCCAGTTATTTCTGTGACCCAGCGTGGGAAGTTAATGTTACTGGGTTCGTATGTAAAAATTATATACCTAAAGATATTTATACACCCCCACCCCCACACACCCCATATATATATATATATATATATATATATATATATATATATATATAATTTTATATATATATATACGCATAGATATACATACATATATTAATACATACATACATATATATATGCATATATATATATATATACAGATATATATATATACATATACATATATATATATATATATATATATATATATATATATATATATATATATATATATATATATAATATTTTATAATGTGAGAGAAAAATAATTCGCCGTAGATCCCAGGAGCTAAAAAGTCCAAAAATCGGAAGTCGAATACACAAGTTTTGCCTTCATTTGAGCTTATCATTAGACACATCCGAAATGTGCATTTTCCATGCAAGGCGAGAATTCTACCAAGCGAACGAATGCGCCATAGACACGCGAATGCCTATCAACCCGGTGCATAGATCCGACAGTGGAATGAACCTACCTCATATCGAACAAGTTTTCTCACAAGTACAAATTATATACTCATCAAGACACATTAACCTAGCGAGTTATCAGCAACAAAATCTGTAGGATGTGGGAGAATATATAATAATTTACACAACAGGAACACGTCACAGGAGTCAAGAAAAACAATAAATAAGATACGAATTTTGTCCTCAAGTTTATCTGATCAGTTAAACACCCTCGAACTCGGGATTTGAAACCCGAGCCTCTAATATGCTAGGCGACAACATTCCACACACACAAGACTCCCTAGCTCACAAACCATGCAATCAGCAGCATAGATATGGCTGTGAAATGAAGCTTATACCGAACAAGAGATGTGTTCAGCAAACCTGCTATAACCCAAGCCGGCGTCTCACGAGTAAGAATTTTATATTATTAAATTTGTCTAATACAAAAATCAATATTTAAAAACCGAGTAAAATAACATTGAAGATTTTCACAGTGTCACGCGACTATTATTGACGAAGGAAATACTATAGGTACAGACTAAAATGGAAATATATACATTTTGTTGTTTTTTTTTATAAAAAACGAATTGAAATCAATAACAATCCATTATTCTTAGCGAATCTTTTGTTCCAAAACGTAAAACAGGCTGATTATATTCCTATGAAAAACAGAATAATATAAAACCCCATAGTCGTTCTCATTTGATTTTCCTAAACAACACCATTCATCGTCTATTTTCTCGATCGATCAATATTTTAAAAAAAATTATTGAACTAATTATTATTTACTAAATTAGATGTAGTATGATTTGCTATAAGAAATTCTTATAATATAAGTGCATAAATTTTTAATAATTCTAACTTTTTTTTATCACAGTATAGATTTGCGTTGAGAATCTCAAAGAAAACCAAGAACGATAATTAATAATAGTTCAAAACAAACCAGGGAGCCCTTAATAGACTAAATAAACCTCATTATTCTATGTGTTTTTAACGTTTGATTTGACGATTAAATGAAAGATTAATATTATCGCAAACGTATATATATATATATATATATATATATATACATATACATGTATATACATATATATATATATATATATATATATATATATATATATATATTTGTATATTAATATATATGTGTATATATGTTGTTTGCATAACTCCCGTAGTAAAGCAACGATGAGGCTTGTTTATCATTTTGGGAATGCTAAGAGTCGTGTGTGTTTAATGCAACTCCTGAACTTCGCACAAAGCTTGGTCATCTATAAGTGAACAAACAGAAATTTACCGAATGGAATAATCGAAATATTAGACACAATGCGCAGTGATTTATTGTTTGATTCTTTTTTTTGGATCAATTCGACAAAATATATACGTGTTTACTATTATATCAAACGCGGTGTGCTCATTAAAAAATAATTTATTTTACAAAGATAAATATTAGTGTTTCAGGCAAAAATAAAAATATAAACCGTTTGGCTAATCGTAATAATAATAATTATATACAAAAGTATTCATCAAACTTCATACATCAAATCTCCAAAAATGAATAATAAATCCCATTACAAATTAAGGTATTCAATCGCAATATCTCCTACGCGCACAGTTTGTTTTTGTTTGTTGCTTTATCTACAATCCCTACACTCTCCTCAATTCAATAAATTGGCTGATTATTTTAAGTATATCTGTACCCTAATTAAAGAAGGCAGAGTTCTTAGGCAATATAATATACATAGAAATTGTTTATAAAACAGTAACATTATAAAGGTAGGGATCCGCTTAATAATTGTTGCACACTTCAATTAATTTCTCGTCGTCGTCAAAATATAGTTAGATTCTTTCCGTTTTGGAGGTGCCTAAAATATTAGCATAATCCGATTTGTCAGGATGTAGTATTGAAGTTTGTTTAATGTGATATTCGGCGATACACACATATACATACACACCCACTTATTATTATTAAATTATTCGATTTCATTTTTGTTTATAGAGGGATTTAAGGTATCTGCTTACTTACATAGGAACGACCAGACTTATACACGTATCACCAAACGCACACGTCTACACATAATATTATACACTCACCCACCAACAGACACATACTTATATATCTATGTATGTATATATATATATATATATATATATATGTATATATATACGCATATATATATATACATATATATATATATATATATATTATACATATGATATGTATATGGTCACATATGAGCAAATAGTGTACAAAATGTAAACGCATATGATTGTGTTATCATTTTATTCATCGATACATAAAACGGGAAGCGTACAGTGCCCCCTGTGAGTGCACCACAAACAAAGCACAAACAAATGACTGGGTTCAGCATTTTCCATAACACATTTAGCCTCAAATAGCCCCAAGTTACGTCAGATACAGTTTCAGGTCTTAATATATGTCCATTTTTGTTCTGCACTGTGTAAATAAGAACTAAGTCAATAATTGCCCTCCACATTTTGACCCTAAAATCCCCCAATATCTTAACTTATTTCAATTTGATTTCAGCATCATGGAAAAATTCGACATTGGCATACACACAAATATGGTAACATAGGCCTAAATGCATGTTTCTTTCTGTTTAGTAACCCCTTAAGACCTTGTGGGTCACAAGAAAGATTTATCGCGAAGTATTAACATATAAAATTACATAGAAATCAATTAGTTACATCTTTTCAGAAAGATTACTAAAAATGCAAGGCGTGGATTTTAATAAGAACGAAAGTTTTTTTTATTCTTGCCATTTTAACCCGAAAATAACATCCCTGGAGTGGCAACCGGAGATTTCCTGGAATATATGCTCTGTTACTTCTGTGCTAATAGCATTTATCTTTGTGTAAAATTTCCAAAATAATTCCAAGGTTAACTTTTAGAAAAAAAAACAGACAGACGAACAGACAAACAGACGAACGGACAATAGTTTATTTACAACCACCCCATTTCTTGTGGGACAAATAATGCCATATATTAAAGAATCACGGCATATATAATGGTAATTCTGATAGTTTGCAAGCAAAATTTCACTATGCCGGAAAACTCTAAGAATCTCTACTCCAATCATAACAACATTTTGAATAATAAATCTGTGATTATGTTTTTCAACTACATTTCACAAATGTATTTTACCGGGCATTAATATATAAAAATAAATACTTAATAGATTAAGAAAAATACTTGATTTTACATAATAAAATGTCACATAAAATTTCAATAGTGTTTAGCATTTTGTATGTTTTTCAATCGCCAAATTAATTATATATCATTTTTTTATAGTCTTAGGAATAATGCAGTGAACACAAATATGTGTGGTTGTTGCAGTATCAATAAAAATTAAATTAACCTTACCGGAATTGAAATCACATCCAGTGCATATAAAACTATTATTTATAATGAACACCCGTTTCTCTGCTACTTATAACATCGTAATATCTAATTAACATGCGATAATATTGTTGTTGACTCTCGATGTATGGTTCCAGTTAGAAAAATAAAATATTTACCAGAATGTAATTATTAGATTTAATTACTTAGAGTATTAATTATTTTAACTGCCCGTGTTCACCGAACGAAAATAACAAGATATTTTGACAGTCTATGTTCAATTAACATGTGAACAATTGGCATGCATGACTAAAAAATATTTATCCCATATAAACATGTGCAAACAATGTTAATTGAATTCATCTCCTACTGTCATGTCTATTGAAGTTTTGGCTGTACAAAAAGTTCACCAGTGTATTTGTTCATGAGTAACAAATTGGACTTTTTTTATTATAGTGCAATGTTACATATTACCTAGTAGAGATAAGAGTTGATATTGCACTGATATAAGTATGAGTTAAATGTATTGAGATTTTAAACGGTGATTTAAAGTTTAGCCAATCACATAATAAATAGGTACAGTCTGATTTGTTTATAAATAATTAGCAAGTTTTTTTTCTTTTTTAATTGTAAAGTTTAATAAAAAAAAAACTTTAGTGTGACACAATGCATTTTTCGTCATAAAGAAAACAGCATTGCAGCTTTAGTTTAAAAGTTTGATTGAAGAATCCATTCAAGTTACTTGATTATTTAGTAAAGCGGGCATCTATACAATGTAGGCGCCTTAAGCTTACATCACTGCCTTGATACGTTCCCGGATTTGAGAGCATGCCTTTCCCACAAACACCGACGGGAGTATATGTAATACTCGTCGGATGCCGGCGACAATGTTAGTTTTGGTATTTAGGGTGTTTATGTTGGTGGTGTTCTAGATGTATGACCAAACAAATTGCCCAGCTGGTTAAGGTCGGAGGCGGAGGAGTGTGAGAAAGTGCAAAGTCGTTAAACTCACTTCTGAAGAAAACATTGGTCTGTTTGGACTCTTCGCTCATCCAGATAGATTTTGGCGTTGATTTCACGCTGTCTTCAGAAAGGGCGTATAGGCATGATATGACCCTCACTTCAAACCACGCAAAAGAATATAACCTGGCCGGAAATTTCGTTGAGGTATGCCTTAAAGCATTGATATGTCCGTGTCTGCAGTTTGAGAGTGTTGGCAATAATTCTCTTTTAATAACTGGAATCGCTAGGGAACATGAGATTTAGAACGGTGCATATCCGATCACGCTCGTCCTGCCATTTTTGGCATGATAAAAACTGTATACTGTTCTTTGAATTTGTCTGAACTGGCCAATTGGTAGATGGTAATCAACAATAACAACAACAACAAAAACAACAACAAAAAAGAAACGGTTTCCATTAAACTGAAATAGAATCATATCTTCTTTTCTAGACCGACAACAGTATCGTTCCTCTATGTGCAATCACATTTTGATTAAAATACACAGCGTCTAGGATATTCATGTGTAAGTATTCGATGATATGCAAACAAATCCATTCATAATTATCATAATATGAATATCCTCTCTGTAATACACATAATATACAGATACGAGATCGTCAATTATAGTTTTCGTCCCATTTAGATGGATTTTATGCATTGCAGAAGTGTATTGGGTTTTTTCTCGCATTGCCCGCTATCTCTCTGTCTCTCTCACTGTCTCTCTCTCTCTCTGTCTCTCTCTCTCTCAGAAGGTATGATGTTAGTCTCTCTTCTTTTTATATATCATTTATAAACCCGTGTTCTTGGATATATATATATATATATATATATATATATATATATATATATATATACATATATATATATTTCTTTTACATTTTTCATTCCAAACAAGGCACAATGCAACTTTGGTGTAGGGGGGTACTATCAGGGGCAACAACTACTGGGGTACAATGTTGAGATTTGGCTGCAAGATGTCTGCATGTCAGTACAGTTGAGGAAGCAGTGGCCTGGAAGAGTTTAGCGGTTCTGGGGCAGAAACTACTGCAGTAGAAAGAACTTTTACATCTAGGGATCTCTATTGTGTGGGGTGGGATTTAGCTGCCTGTCCGGTTTGTCGAGGGTGTCTACATCGTGGGTGCACAAGTGTCTGCAGTTCGCCAGAGCATTCACCATTACAATACTTGTAGAACAGGCAGAGGGATGCAACATTACGTCGATGGGACAGAGGTTGAAGCTTCGATGCCAGTTCAGGGCCTATCAGATTTGCGACTCTTTTTTGAACTTTGTCTAGGAGCGAGAGACTAGCAGCAGATTCACCAGCCCAAATGTAACAACAATACTCCATACATGGGCGAATAGTGGCCTTATAGAAGTACAGGATACTTTCGGGTGTCAGTAGTTTTCTAGCACGAAAGAGAGCGTACCTTCTTTGCAGCAGCCCTGGCAACGCTTTCAATGTAATTGTTCCAACTTATGTTTCCTGTGAACCTAAAGCCAAGCAGTCTGAAAGATCTACTCTACGATAAAGAGTGACTGGCCATTGCTAATGGTGGTAGAGAAGGTTTCTTGTAATTATTGAAGAAAACCAGTTTAGTCTTGGCAGCATTGAATGTGGCCATCCAATTTTGTCCCAATTCCACTACAGTTTTTAATTTGCCATATCTTTAGATATATGTTGATTTGTTTTCCTGTCATACCTGTTATAGTGTGTTATGTCATCAGCATATATACCCATCTTAGAGGCAATTTCGTCGGGAAGGTCATTAATGAATATTAGGCACAATAGAGATCCAATGATAGACCCCTGAGCCACTTCCACATTTATATCATATTGTTTAGATGTACGACCGTCAAGGACAACCTGGATTTTTCTCTTATCTAAGAAGGATTTAATTATGTTTAATATTATACCAGTGATACCATATGATCTAATTTTGCTGAGGAGACCCTCATGCCACACCCTGTCAAAAGCTTAGATATATCTCCCCGGCTTTGATGTGTGCTGTGGAACAGGCTTGTCTGAATGCACATTGTTGGGTATTCAGAAATTTAGCATCTGTAAGGTTCCGGACTTGAGCATGGTAATTAACGCCTGGAATATTTTAATGAATAGTGGGAGGAGGCTAATGGGGCGATAATTAGATGGGTCAATTCTTTCTCCAGAATTCTTGAAGACTGGTACCACAGAAGCAGTTTTCCAAATGTCTGGAAAGCAAGATTCACTAAGGCATTTATTGTAGAGTTTCGAGAGAACTGGAGCTACTTCGGCTGAGCATTTTTTAATAGCACAGCTGGGATGAGATCGAGTAAACATGCTTTTTAAGTGTCAATGATCTTAATGATAGCGTGCACCTTAGCAGGGGTGATTTTCAGATCATCAAGTGTGGCATCTGTCCGCAAAGGAAGTCAGGCAGGGGGTGGTTGGAAGGGTCCAGTGTGGAGTTCGAGGCCAACCGATTGGCAAGCATGTTAGCCTTGTCGGTTTCTGAGCAAACAACCTCATGATTGTACGTTAGTGTGGGAATTGTGTATTGCTCATTATTTACTACACTGTTGTAATTCTCCAGAAGTCAAGCGTTCCTATTTTTATTGCTTCTATGCGTTTTTTAGTGGTTTCAGTAAATTCTCTCTTGGCTGTCGATATTTCTTACTTAATGTTACTTCCAGCTTCTATATACTTCTCTATGTTTTAATTGGACTTATGTCGGTTAAATCTGCGGTATGCATGCTGCCTTTGACCAATGACAGTTTCACAAGTAGAAGTAAACCATTGCGGAGAGTAGGGGTTGCTATAAAATGTCCGCATGGGAACATGTGCTTCAATTGCATTTTGACCCATTCAGTGTTCCCATTTGGGCACTGTTCAGCAGAAAGAGAAAAAATATTTCCCCAGGGGGAATCTCTGATAAGAACTCTGATGACTTCCCAGTCAGGTATTTTCTTTTTTTATAATATCTCGTTTTTTTGCGCACTTGCTCTTCAGTTTCGGTTCTAGAGTTTAGGGCGATTTCGATCATTATCACTGCATGATCAGCATTCCCGAGTGGGCTGTCAGCATTTGTTATACCAATGTCGGGAACTGTGGTCAGAAACAGATCTAGAAGTGAAGCGTGTTTTTCTTGCTGGTCAGGAAAACGGGTTGGAAATTTTACCATTTTTGATTGGGAGTGAGATATAGCGAAGCTATGAGTTTTGCTGCCCGCTGCATCTGCGTAAGTTGAGAGTCGAATGGTCAATGCTTTTGTTTTTTGTTGCATTTTTTTTTTTGTTTAGCGGTCTTACAGCTATTTACTGTGTACGGTTACACCTTAAATTTTATGATTTTTTTTAAGGAATGCAAAGTGTAAAACTCTCAATATGGTCCTGGTTTTATCGCTATTAAAAACGTGGGCAGTCTGAGGCTGATAGTCATATTTTGATCTTGCGAAACTATATCTTGCGTTTTGGTGTATCTTTATATTAAGAGATCTTTGGCTTTGTCGTGAGGGATTTCTATAATAAATGTATACCATCTATTATAGAAACTTCACCTTTCTGTTTAAATGTATGTATGTATGTTTGTATGTCTGTCTACAACTCTCGACAGATTTTCCCGAGATCGGTACTGTTTTACATCTTAACCCCTCGGAAGACAAATATCGAAAAACTGGCTACCACACACTCATTCATCAATGCTACACTGACCGCTTTCGACAAGGAGGAGTCGCTTGTTCTGCCGATATTTTCGAAAGTCAAACCATCTTTTCGTATTGCCTCGATAAATTCGCCTCTTCAGCTTTTGCAATGGGCGTAACGGCAAAGACGTAACGTTTTTCTTCACGTCCTACTCCTCCTTCGCCGTACGTGTTTGAGCCTGACAACCTACTAACACTTTTTTCTCAACGCACACCTCATAACATCCGGAAAACGCCGGGCACCGATACTAGTCTATAAATAAAGAGCATTTTTTTTATACGAGCGTTTAATATTGAATTTATTCATTATACGTGATAATGGTCGCTTCTAATCTCAAAAGTGAAAATGGGTCCATCTATTATAGTAGGAGGTCATAGAAAACTGAAAAGAATAAAAGTGGTGTTACTCATGGGGATTGTAAACTGAGTGCTTGGTCGTCCCTACGGCGGGGCGTAATGGTGTGTTTCTATTTCACTATATCAGAACTCGTGTATAGTCTCCATTTTGTTAATATGGCTGGGCTTTGCGAAACAAAACATATCTAGAGAAATAAAATGTAATTAAAAGTAAAACTATTTTGCATGATGGTCACTTATAGTTTGACACTTTTTCCATTGTCACACATTACGCACTATGTATCAACCCACTTTTTTACCTTAAAAATAAATGTCATTTCATACGGTAACTTATATTTAGCTGGGTGATACGTCGGTATGCACACACGACAACTAATTATTTTCTTCTCTAAACACACCCCTAATTATAAGTAGGATAATCCACGAGTCTACGAACAGCTTATGATAGATCGTGGTTGCATGTATGTATAAAGTATAATAAACAAAATTATGATATTAACGTGATGTAGGGGGCTACTATCGGGGCATAATTTGTAAGGATACTATTTACGGTGTTGCCCAGCAAGATGTATGTTCACATTACACGTGAATTTCTGCATGTCAGTAAGGTTATGAAGGCAGGAACAGGAAGGGTGTATCTAGAGCCTAGCAATTCTGATTGTATGGAAATTCTAATGCACTTTACATTGCCAAAGCTGTTTGTTTCGTTATAAAAATATATAACTTAGCCCGTCAGAACAAGCCTCATAAAGTTTGATATTTTCAATATATGAATTCCAATTAAGCGTAGCCGTCACTTGTAGCTTGTGTTTCTGATAGATATTAACATGATGTCTAGAAAATATATTTTAGATTTACTAAATTAAAATGTATACTAGCCGAAATATGACAGTGGTGCTAGGAAGGTGATCTCGCGCTTACGTGCTAGAAACTTACGTACCTCTAAATGTATCCTATACCTATATAAGACCACCATTCACCCATGGCAGCGATTAACAGAGGACCAACGAATGTTTCCAAATCCAATATTTTATTCTCATCGGATGAGGTAAAGTCGCTTAATTACAGTACATTTCAGAAAGCAGCCCCCCCCAAGATAGTGTTCCAAAGTCTAAGAATTTTGGGGAAGAAACTATTAGAACAGAAGGCCTTCTCACGTCAAGGTATCTTTACTGCGTAAGTGTGAGATGTTGTTGCTTGTCGGGCTTTTCGAGGGGGTAGAAAGTCTTGTTTTTCGTCGGATCATGAACCATTAAAATATAGAATGGGCAGAACGAGGTAACATTTAATCGATGGGACAGAGTCTGAAGTTAAAGTTAAAAACCTATCATGT
This sequence comes from Euprymna scolopes, assembly GCF_053919585.1. Classification (NCBI taxonomy): domain Eukaryota; kingdom Metazoa; phylum Mollusca; class Cephalopoda; order Sepiida; family Sepiolidae; genus Euprymna; species Euprymna scolopes. The sequence continues at coordinate 134,836,832 of NC_136492.1, read as the reverse complement.
TGGAGAATCTCTTTTAAACTCTGTCCAAGAGTGAGAGCCTAGTAGCAGATGCACCAAAATAAATCTGGCACCATACATGAGTTAATGGTGGCCTTATAGAAGTATAGGATACATCCAGGGGTAAGTAAGTTCCTAGCATGTAAAAGGGAGTCCAGCTTCCTCGAAGCGGCACGGGCAATGCTTGAAATGTATCTATTCCAACTCATGTTCCCTCTTAAGGTTAAGCCGAGGATTTTTAAAGAATACTTCAGCGTAACGTATTTTAGTCATAACTATAACAAGTTTTCGTAATTATTGCAGTGTGCTTCAGCTTGTGCGTTGATAAAACTTCTAACATATATTCCTGATATAAAAGAGATGATGTTCATATGGATATGATATAATATTCATAATCTAGAACAAGAATAAAATTTGAGACTTTTAGGCGTATCAAATATATATATATATATATATATATATATATATATATATATATATATATATAATAGGAATAATGGAAAGAGTATTCCGACAAAATAGATAGATAAAAAGGAACAAACAATTTATGTGTTCATCATAGTTTCGTCTTTCTTTGAGGCTAATGGGGGGTACCCGGCGTCGCCCGGGTGTTTGGTCGTGCGTGTTGTTTTGACTAAACAAAAACAAAAGAATAATAAAAATTCGTTGCCTGCGTGTTTGTTTATATAAAAAAGTTTTTGTAGAGGCGCAGTTGGAAAATAATAAAGTGTGAAAAAAAGTGCGACGTTAACCGTTCGCCGACCAAGAAATAGTAACGGAAAGATGTTAAAATTAAAAGGTGCCCGCGATAAAGTTATCTCCGTTACTTCTATTTGCTCTCATCAATGATGTCAAATAGATGTAATGGAGTTAACATTTACTGCGGGGGCAGATATTTTTTGGGTTGTTTACTCACCTTTTCGGTTTGTTTACCCAACTTTCGCTACTTTCGTTTCCCCAAGATGTTGGAGAGAAACGAGATCCCCATCAGAAGGTGATCGTCCAAATTTGATAGCCATCGTCTGTTATAACGAATTTTCCTCGCTGATTGCTACGTTCGCTGCGCGATTGCCGACATTATTTAGCCTTTCGGTCCCGGCCTTGGCATTATCTACTGCCAAGGCCTTGTTTGGGGTCCCGAAGAGCTTAGGCACTTGGGTTAGTAAGGAGGTTGGGGAAAAACCGGGTCATAAATAAGAACTGTGCGAGACTTGCGTTGAAAAGAAAGTACTTTATTAAAAAAAAAAACACCTATACTAGAGTCTCTAAACACAACCGCCTACATTCTTGCCAGGACCTACTTAAAACAACAGCTCCCCAGCTTACGGGATGGCGGGTGACATTCTTTCTGTTTCTAAGAGAAAATTTCTATTTACAAAACATAAAACTTTAACATACACAAAACAAGTTGTTTTTTTATGGGGGGTGAGATAATGAGGAGGGGGCAAACTAATAAACACCCAAAAAAGAAAGAAAAATAAAACACATGAACAAAATGCCTATGGGGGCCGGTTAGTAAGGGGGCCTCCCTTCCTACGCTGCTGATCATCAAATGGAACGCCCACTGCCTTCCGGTCCCCTCCCCAAGGGGAGAGGTGAAAGCAAGTAGATCGTCCCCTAATGGGGAGTGGAGGATCTAAAGTGCAGCACTTCCGCGAAAACAACTTAGAGTTGGGGCCATCAGGGATGGGCGGCGTCTTATAAGATATAGTACGTAATGGGCAAAATCGAACCGGGGACAAAACAAGCAAATTAGATGGACATCTTTGGAAGCTCTCCTAGTGCTACAAAAATAAAAAATAACTCGGGAACGGGTCGACACTCATACACACCCTAGTCTAGGCTCTAATAAAGTACGTCTTTTCCATTCTGTGTGGTTACAAAACCTGCCTATCTAACGTCTACCCATGATCCAAAGTGAACTTTGTTTAACCAAAGGGCTGGGTTCCGAGAGAGGGAAAAAACACAATTTATAGCAAACCCCACTCTCCCCAATTGTTTAGTTCGACTTGTGCAACCGTTATTGCTACAAGGCAGCATGCATACTGCAGACATAACCGACACAAGTCCAGTCAAAACAAACAGAAGTATACAGAAGCTAGACAAAACGTTAAGAAAGAAATAGGGACAGCCAAGAGAGAATTTACTGAAACCACTTAAGAACGCATCGAAGCACAAAAATTAGGCAATCGTGACTCTTGGAAAATCTACAACAGTGTAGTAAATACTGGGCAGGACACAATTCCCCCGCTTACAAATAATCACGTGGTTGTTTGCTCTGAAACCGACAAGGCTAATATGCTTGCCAGCCGGTTGGCCTCGAACTCCACACTGGACCCTTCCAACCACGCCCTGCCTCACTTTCCTTTGCGGACAGACGCCACGCTAGACGATCTAAGACTCACCCCTGCTCAGGTGCATGCAATCATAAACAAAACTTGACACCTCAAAAGCATGTGCACCTGATCTAATCCCAGCTGTGCTTAAAAAAGTGGTCAGCAAAAGTAGCTCCAGTTCTCTCCAAACTCTACAACAAATACCTTAGTGAATCATGCTTTCCGCACTGTTGGAAAACTGCTTCTGTGGTACCAGTATTCAAGAATTCTGGCGAAAGAACTGGCCCATCAAATTATCGCCCCATTAGCATCCTCCCACTTTTCGCCAAAATATTAGAGACGTTAATTAACCATGCTCTAGTCCGTCACCTTACAGATGCTAAACTTCTGACTGCCCAACCATATGGTGTTAGACAAGACCGTTCCACAGCTGACATCCTCACTGTGATCTCTGAACGCATATACCATTCACTGGACAAAGCGGGGAGGGCAGAGCGGTAGCTCTAGATATATCTAAGGCTTTTGACAGGGTATCGCACAAGGGTCTCCTCAGGAAAATTAAATCATATCGTGTCACTGGTGGAATATTTAGTATAATTGAATCCTTCTTAGATAAGAGAAATATCCAGGTTGTCGTCGACGGTCGAGCATCTAAACAGTGTGATATAAATGCGAGAGTGCCTCAGGGGTCTATTCTTGGACCTCTATTGTTCCTGATATTTATGAATGGCCTCCCCGACAAAATTACCTCTGAGATGATTATATATGCTGATGACACTACACTCTATAACAGGCATGAGAGGAAGACAAATTTACACATGTCTAAAGAAATGGCAAACACACTATATGATGACCTCCAATCTGTAGTGGAATGGGGACAAAATGGATGGTCACATTCAATGCCGCCAAGCCTAAACTGGAGTCCTTCAATAATTACAACAAGCCTTCTCTCGCAACAATACCAATGGCCAGTGACTCCCTATCTTAGAGTACATCTTTCAATCAGCTTGGTCCAACGCTCACAGGAAATATGACCTGGAACAATTATATTGAAAACATTGCCAGGGCCGTAGGCTCTCTCTACCGTGCTAAAAAAATAATGACTCCTGAAATTATCCTGTACCCCTATAAGACCACCATTCGCCCATGTATATAATATTGTTGTTACATTTGGGTTGGTGCATCTGCTACATTTGGGTTGGTACATCTGCTACTTGTCCCTCGCTCTTAGACAAGGTAAAAAAAAGTCGCCAATCCTATAGGCCCTGAACTGGCATCTAAGCTTCAGCCTCTGTCCCATCGACGAAACGTTGCATCTCTCTGCTTGTTCTACAAGTATTTGTATGGTGAATGCTCTGACGAACTACAGACGCTTGTGCCCCCACGACGGAGACACTCTCGACAAACCCGACATGGAGCAAAATCCCACCCCCACACAGTCGAGGTCCCTAGATGTAAAATATCTTTCTACTCCAGTATTTTATTCCCCAGAACCGCTCGACTCTGGAATTCCATTCCAGGTGTCTGCTTTCCTTACTGTACTGACATGCAGAAGTTCAAGTGCAAGGTGAACCGACATATTGCTGCCCAAATCCCTACATAGTGCCCCAGTAGTTTGCGCCCCTGATAGTAGCCCCCTACACCAATGTGCCTTGTTTGGGATGAAAAATGTAATATATATATATATATATATATATATATATATATATATATATATATATATATATATATATATATATATATCACAGAACACGGGTTTATAAATGATGTATAAAAAAAGTGAGACTAACACCATAACGTCTGAGAAAGAGAGAGAAAGTGTGAAACAGAGAGAGAGAGAGACAGAGACAGACACAGAGAGAGTTTGCAGCTAATGCGAGAAAAAACACAATTCATCAAATCCCTCTAAATGGGACGAAGACTATAATTGACCAGCTCGTATCTGTATATATTACAGACATGACGCCCCTTACTTTGCGAAGGAAGGGCTCCAATGCCAGGACATATAACAGAGACGACAGCAGGCAACCCTTCCGCACCGACCGAGAGATGCCAAAGTACTCCGACAACCTACCATTGACTTGAACCACTACGGTGGGATCACGATACAGAGGAGAGACTCACTTGCGGAAGTCTGGACCGAAGTCGGCGGTTTCTACAACAGTTCTCAAGAACCCATGGTCGACCCCATCGAAGTCACCTATAACAACCTGCAGTCGGTTCGCAAGAACACGGGACAAAACCTTGAATCTGGGTTAAGCAGAGTAATGAACCTATAATCGTCTAGATTCGCCCCTCTATGTTGATCCCCGTTCGTCAGAAGCGTGACCACTCCTTTGTTAACCTGCCTCTGGATTGAGCTCTGGGCAAATCAGTGGTTAAACCCGCCCGTCAGAAGGAGCACAAGCATCGGCGACAGCCTCAAGAACAGTTCGTAGGGCAAACCATCGAACCCCGGATATTTGTTGCAGCGTTCCTGCTTCAACGCAGTAATGACCTCACGCTCCATAACCATCTCCCCGCAGCTAGCCGCTCGGTCCGCAGTAAGGCGAGGCGAGCCAGCTAAATAGTTGCAAACTCCAAGCTACTCAGATCCTCCTTAACTAGAGCTAATTCTAGGGAATCCCCCCTGCCTCGCCCGGCTCAGTCTACTATCTAGGTTTCTTTTGGGCTCGCGCCCTAGTTAATGTGACGCTTTGGCTATATTTCGCACAGAAGGGCCTAATGGTAGTCTTAAGCTTAACCCACCAGCTACTCCCTGGAACCGCCCCCACTAACTCCCTCTGAATTAGTGATGTCAACTGCTCCCAGAAGTCGGCCAACTCCAACAAGGAGACGTTCAACTTCCAGTAGCCAGCCAACCTAGGCCTATTACCTAATTTCAAACGAGCCAACACGAGTTTGTGGTCCGAATGACCTAGCCAGTGGAACGTGGGACAAGATAGGAAATCTATATCGCCCCTTCTAATTTACATTCAGTGTGTGCTCGGATAGAGTGCCGTAATACCATGCAACGCCCACATCCACCTCCGGAATCTGTCGACTAGATTGCACGAGACCATCAGGTCAGGCAGGCTGGTATCACACCGATACCCACTAAACCCCCCGACCTTATCTATATTGGAGGGCAGGACGGCATTCCAGTCACCCATTAACACAACCCGATCCGGACCCGAAGAGAGAAACACCTCCACCCGCTGAAAAAAGTTACCCTCTCGCTTTGGATGTTGGGCGCATAAACTGCCACGATCCGGGACGCGCCGCTTTTAACGGCAACATCGACCAGGACCAGCCTCCCATGAGCGTCCGTGTGAACAACGGTAAGCCCTGCAGACACGGTGAGACGAACGAGAACAGAAGCCCCACAGCTACGGTAATTGTCATACGCTGAGTAAACGTCAAAGTCGTTTAGCAGCACATCGCAATCCCCGGCCCAAACAGAGTTGGTCTCCTGCAGTGCAGCTACATCTACCTCAAGAGACACGAGATGCCTTAGCACGCGAGGAGCCTTGCTTCGGGATCTCATGTCTCTCACATTTAAACAAGCTAGGTTCAAGCTCGTAGCCATGTTTCCCTAACTAGAAGTATTTGTTAACTAACGGTATGTTGTCCTCGGGAGAAAGGACGTCAGATGTCTGACCCAGACTGCCCGTGACCAGGTTGGACGTAAGCCGTCCGTCTCGCGCCAGACCCCCCACATCCAAAGGAAACGTCACATTTAGTACCCTATGGAAGAAGGGTTGAACATAAATAGGGCTCATTTCATTTTTAGGCTATCTGCCCGAGCGGTGGGAACTCCCTATTTACCAGTCTTAAACACTTGAAGGCTGTTTTTCCTCCACAACATCCTCCACAAGGCGTTGTCTCTTCCTCCTCTGTTTGGACGCACGAAGGTGATTAGTTGCGTTGCTTCTGCAAAATTGCGAGGATCGGCGACCCCTTTCCCTTCAACCTTAGGAGGCTGACGAGGTTTTTCACGAACTTCCTTTGCCGGCCTTTGAGGTCGCCGGTCGTCTCGTCCGCATTTACTTCACAGAGTCGCTCCCCTGGCCAGAAAGGAAACTTTCTTGTTTTCCCCTCTCTGGGGGGCGCCTCTTGTGTGTCTTTTCCGTCTTTCTTCTTGCTTTCTTCTCCCATCTCTACCTCGGATGAGGCTGGAACATCTTTGCTCAGAACATCACTTTGCTCCTCAGGGGTGTTTATTAGGAGAGGGGTGGGCTGAGCGTCCTCGTGGGCGTTCGATTTTAGAGGCTCAGTGTATTTGTCTTTTCTTTCTTTCCTTTCTGCTGGCTTCGTTTTTGTCGCTTCCTCGGAGGAGCTAACCCGGAGTTTTCTCTTAGCCGTCCCCGTCGCTCTTCTTATTGTTGTTTGTGCTTCCTCCGTTTTTTGCATGCAACATGGTTTTACGTTGCTTCTTCACGTCTTTCCGGCTCCTTCTGTTTTCCCTCTGTCTCCTCTGGTGACTTCTTTCGTCTTCTCCGGTACTTCCTTTGCCAAGGAAAATCGGGACATACGTTCCGGTTTGTGACATTGCCAACAGTGCGGCCGTCGTCTCTCCACGATCACCGCCATCTGTCAGCCCTCACACGTCATCTGTGAAGGGATGGTGTAAAATCCTTTTCTGTCTATCCGCATCCCGATCTTGTATTCTCCGGATCTGATGTTTCAGGGGCCTATTACTGTCTGCACTTTTTCCACATCTCCATATTGGGCAAGTGTTGCACCAGCTTGTCCTCTTACACAAAGCACGGCACTCCCGTTATAGTCACATTGGTTATTCTCTTGTACAGGTATTCTGTCTTTAAGTTTAATTCCTCCATATGAGGTCTCCCCTTTGCAACCTCTCCGCTTCCTCTATTATAGGTAAAAGGATATCCCACGTGGCATGATACCTCCTGACCGCATACCTGTCGAGGATCTTCAGCTCGCCTAAAATCTCCATCATTTTCTCCTTGGGGATTCCGGTTAGACCTTTTTCTGTTACGTTGAACGTTACCAGAGAGACTGATCGTTGTCTTATATCCTCCAATCTTCCTGGCCTCACCCTGAGCACATTCCCTTCGACATAGTCCTGGAACTTATTGATAAAAATATCCTGGTAATATCTTGCGTTCTTTTTCAGGTCCTCCTGGGATCCCCAAGCTGTCGCCGCCTTGACGGGTTCACTTGGTTACCGACTGACTCTGGATGGGTGTCTTCTGTCCTGGTGGAATTGGCAAACAATCACTCGCTCCAACGGCTGGCCAATCGACCGCACTGCCTGGCGTTGCACCAGTAAAACTCCCCTCCCCAGGGGACCACCAATCTACAATGATCACCTTCGCAGATTTTACTTTTCTCACCCCCTTTCCCGATGGTTTATGCGGGCTGCTTGTCTCGGATTGGGTCTGGGTTGTTGGCGGCGTCGATGCTAAATCGTTCAAACCGACCAACGTTTGACTGGACCCCTGCTCTTCTTTTAAGCCGATTTCTTGTAAAACTCTTTCACTTGGTCGGCCTCTGGGGTTGTTGTGACCAGTTTCTTCGACATTTCCAATTCCTGTTCTCAACGTAAGGTTCCCACGTCCGCTGACGCTCTCCAAGGAATCACTCCCTCCATGTCTGCCATCGAGAAGGGGCCCGCTTCCTCCTCTGGGGTGGCTTCCATCACTACTACACTTTTTGCTTCGTCCTGCGTGGTCATCGTACCTTCGCCTTGGGTAGAGTTTATGAATGGCACCTTATTCGTTTTGTCTCGGGTGACAGCTACAACTGTCACATTTTCTCTCGAACCTCTGGGTCTCTCGAGACCGTCCTAGAGGGGGCGTTGGGGTGGCATCCCTAGAAACCGACCTCGACCTCGACATGGGTTTGCCTTTTGGGGCGGCCACCCCTGCGACCGTCACCCAACCGGCCGCTGCTTTACTCGTACCAGAACGCACCGCACTGAGGCTGCCCTTTGGAGCGGAAATCCCGAATCCGAACCGACCGAGCTGGGAACCCTTCTCGTACTGGGGGTGCCTTTTGGGACGGCACCCCCCGAACCGTTCTCGAGTGCTATACCCAGGGCTTCCCCCAGGGTTGCAGAAGCAGACGCCAGCTCCCTCTATGTTGTTGGCCCTGAGCCCAACTAGTGCCCGCCGATTTCGTAATCAACGGAACCTTCGCCTAAAAAGGCACGTCGGTTTTCCTTGGCCCTGCCGGCTGGTTAAGCGCTAGCAAGCCACCAGCCTGTCTGAAAGAGAAAAAGCAAAACAATTAGTGTGTTGCCGCAAAGGCGTAAATCTCAAAACTAATATACCTAAGGAATTATTGAACATTGTACAAAACTCTTCCAAATACCCACACAGATATAGTTCTATTTTCAATAAAAACTCAATCAGGATTTCTTATTCAACAATGTATAATTTAGCACAAAGAGTCTTAACATCTAATAACAAAAAAATTAAATCAACCCAAAAATCCCTTTCCCAATAAACACAAAACTTACTGTAATTGAAATAACAAACATCGTTGCTTACTCAATGATGACTGCATCCATAAAAATGTTATATAACCATGCAGAATTACTGAGCTTTCACGCAATCCTCCAATAATAGACACTAATATTTCGTCTAAAAGTTATCCTTCTTTCCATCCTCCATCGGATATAGTTACTAAACCAATATACAAATAGAGAAGCCCTTCCATCTACAATCATACAACTACCAATGATGATGATAATAATAATAATAATAATAATAATAATAATGATAATAATAATAATAATAACATTAATAATAAAAATACTATTTCTCCTAACAACCATCCTAATATTAGCAACACTCATTATCCCCTCCAAAACAGTCGTTTTACTATCATTGTCCCACACTTTGTTAAACTCAATGAACAAAATTCAAACTAGTTAACTATACAAATCAGCAAATAAATATTAATACGATACCTCGAGCTTTTAATAAATATATATCGCCGCTACTTCAACATTAATTAAGAAAATAATATCAAAGTACATTTCTCATTTTAACAACCATAATTCTATTAATAACCAAGGAACTTCTCTAACCAATTTAATTAAAAAAAAATTACTCTAATAATACCCACTTCCCAATCAAATGGACTATCATAAAAAAGTTAAGTTTTATACTCCAGGCTCTAAGTCACGTCCTCTCTGCAGAACCGTATAATTAACTATATTTACTTCCACTCAAAGTAACAATATAAAAAAATTCAGAATATTCAAAAACTTTTGTATGCAAACTCCGATCCCGCTTTTCGAGTATTCCTCCCCTCTGATGAGAAGGAAAGTATTTCTTCAAATCCGCGGATTAAGAACTATCCACTTATTAAGTGTTATCTTTTTCAGATTAAATATGTTTTAACTCTTTTCCGAAATGTTTTAACATGTTTATTAACTATTTGCTCTTATATATATATATATATATATATATATATATATATATATATATATATATATATATATATATATGTGTGTGTGTGTGTGTGTATATATATATACATATGTATATATATATACCTATATACTGTATATATACTGTATATATATATGACTATAAATATATATATATATATATGTATAGAGAGAGAGAGAGAGAAAGAGAGAGAGAGAGAAGAAAATATGGAAAAACAGATAGAGAGAGTTAAAGTTAAATTTAGAAATGGTTCTTTCAGGTAACGTTATTGACAGGATAATCTAGTACACTTGAACTGTAACATAACTCCTTGGTTAAAATTTTTGTCATCAAGAATCAATCCACCCTGCATTTGTGTATAATTTGCTAGTCAAGGGTATTGACCAAGTATTTATTTTATGCTGAAAAATATCTGCCCTCGTTAATTAAAACTGTCGAGTTTATATCATGTTAACAATTCGTGCAAGTGCAATCGAAAAATAAATAACATTCTGGTGACCTCAAACTAGAGTAAGACCCGGTATATGCCATTAAAAATCAGAAGTAAAATTAAATATAGTACATATTATACACATGTATATAACTAAATAACATTATACATATAACACCCTAAAGCGGGGCAAATACCGTAAACAGAAACCGAAAAAATAGTATTCTACACCGTAACCTGAAAAAAGCGTATCCGTTACCACTGTATTCCAATATTTACATTTTAACTCTTTAGCATCCGTTTTACTGGATGAGACTTGATTGAAAATGCCTCACGTGTCTGAATAATTTAAATAACGAATTTCACTTTATAGATAAAATTTCGTTGAATATCAATGTTGAGAAGTTCATTTTTACACGATCTTTGGAACGTTTTAAAAACCTACTTATACTTACAATAATTAAGCATAACGATTGGCGCATGTGTAACCGTGAAATAGTTGACAATCAGATAATTTCCATATAGCTCACCAAAGATGAATATAATTCCACTTTTGCCCCCTAAACAGCCTGTTTTGTCCTGACGAAAATTTGTTAAAATATTTTCTGCATGTCAGTATACCCTATAAACATTAAGAAGGTACATGTATACATTTTTTTCTGTTAACCTTGTTCCTTAAGTTTCTATTTCATTTCATTTTATTTATCAACACAAGATTAATAGCTTCCTTTGCCTTTATTTTGTTCGTAAATATGTTCAGGCACACCCGCTTTTGTTACGATTAAAATGCGTGTTTTATTTGGTGCCTAACTTCCAATCCTATCTTTTCTGATTATTTGATATGTTTAAAAGAAGGACACGTTTGTTTAATTATTGTCCATACCTATTCTCAATTTTAATAAAATGAACATTGTTTCCGAAACGATCGTACACTCCAGTTGCTTTTGCTTTTTTTTATTTCGAAACGGATTTTAATTCACAATTATAAATCGTTTTACTCAATATTAATATAGGTCGAGGATACCAATTGAACTTATTGTAATATACAATACCCACTTTTATTTTTTAAATATTCATTCATTTAATAATACATAAAAAAACACGCTGCGCTTTAGACCTCAGGTTTAATCCCCTCTAAAAATATAAAACATATATATTATTTAATTAGCGCACTAGCATGCATTCGCAATTAAGCCCTGGCAATATAGCTTTTCTAACTATTTGTCAATTGTATTTAACCCTCGGCTGAAAAAAGATTGAACTTCCAATTGTTTAACTTTACAAAATAATTTTATCAAGCTATTATCTAATTTCACATGTTGCTAAAAATATTTTAAGAGATTACAAAAAATTATACACACACACACACACACACACACATATATATATATATATATATATATATATATATATATATATATATATATATATATATATATATATATACAAGACACTGATAGAATTCAGATGAAAACTCCGTATAGATATTACCTGAAGTAATAGTTTCAAGGTGATCCTAGCCGAATGAAAAATGTCAATATTTAAGAATAGAGCAATATATAAGTTTGATGGTAAAATGTTAAATTCTGAGAAAACAAGATATAGATACATATATTCGAATAAAGAATTTATTGTTTGACAAAAGGAATATATAGAAGGGGGTATGTTAATTTCCTTAATCCATGGATTTTCAACAATGGCTAATATCATCAGAGGAAATTAAATGCAGTTAGGAACATGTTCAGCTGTGAATGGATGCTTTATTTGCTTTTTGAGTGGGTGTGCCTAATTGTATAAACAAATTATACAAAAAGATAAGTTAATACAATCTGGGGCGTCCATTATCGGAAGGAGTACAATGTCCTTCAGGAATATAAATCCAGGTGGACAGAAAATAGGGCCAGGGGAGAAGGTTATATTCCCATATAGGAAAAGCGTATTGCTCCTTATATTTTTTAAAGGTATATAGGTCAAGGTATAACTTTCGAAAAAAAAACAATAAGGAGCAATACGCTTTCTTAATTCGAGTATATGTGCCTATATATTGTTTTTTTTTTCAGAATGTAAAATTTAACCCCTAGAGTTATATATATATATATATATATATATATATATATATATATATATATATATATATATATATATATATACATATATATATATATACATACATCATTTCTATTTATTATTAGACTTCACTAATGATGAAGAGCGTATATATATACATATATATATATATATATATATATATATATGTGTGTGTGTGTGTGTGTGTGTGTTTATATATGTAGATAAAAATATAACTTATTACCTTCATATACGTACACCACTAATGTTTATGGTAGCGCTATCACCGGTTCAAATGGTGTTGATAAATGCTTGTCAAGAGATTTGTCGTCCGTACTAAATTCAACTACGACTCTATTAGTAAGGAACATGCCCCAGAGGTATCGTTCAATGCCACCAAATTAAATATTTTTTACAGTAATGTACCTTATCCTATAATAGAGGAAATCCTGGAGTGTTCAAGTAACAATAACGGGTGTATTATTTATATTTCTTGTTTACTGTTATCCCTCTATTAATTTATATTAACACTCAGTGGTTGATCTTCTTTCCTGACTAGTACAATTCGCGGCGTTTTCCCCACTCTCGACACACCACAAGCTTCAACCCATCAGACGGGCACTTAGCAGCGCTTAAGTCATATATGCCAGTGTAATTAGATTGAGTTGTCCTTCGTTTTATTGGTTGAGGGTACCAGATTGACAGTTCCTGTCTGCTTTTTCCAACTGGTAGTATAGGGGGCTAAACACTTTGGTAGCGCTTACAGCGGCTGCTCAATCAACAGTTGTATAACATTGGGGTATTTGTAAATCTATCCCGCACATTGAAAAGTGGGATTTCCTAAGTCAACAATCCTGACAGATAAACGCCAGATGCTGGTCTACTTGTGCTGCATGTCTAGTATTCTGCATAACCACTTCTTCAGCACGTCTTACCTAAATTAAAATTCTTAAAAATAATAGTATTAAACATTACGATTACACCAGGTTTTAACTCAAACACAAACCTACTTGCATGCCCAAGCCTACTTGCATGAGTCATGCATTTACGAACATCAGTGGTCTGAGAATTAATTTAGATTATGTTGAATTATTTATCCTAGCGAACAGCTCGGATATCTTAGCAGTAAATTAGACTAACATACACTCCTATTTCACCTCTAACTTCTTTAACGTTCCTTGATAACTTGGCGTAAGAACTCTTGCAGACATATGTACAGATTGGAGTATATATTTGAAACGCTGTCCCCTGGACTAGAGAGAAAAAAAAAAACAACTAGAATTAGACTATCAGCACTTTATGTGCACTTGGACGTAACATGCAACATAACATTACCTACTTTTATTCTCTCTACCGCTCTCTCTCTCTCTCTCTCTCTCTCTCTCGACCCAGGACTGCACTCTAATAAACAAAGTCGCTGACAGCATAGATACACCTCTCTCTCTCTCTCTCTCTCTCTCTCTCTCTCTCTCTCTCTCTCTCTCTCTCTCGATGCTAATGCATAAGTGCATGAACTTGATGACTTCAATATCCACCACAGTTATTTGTTTGGATTCTCTACTAACACATACATAGCTGGTAGCACAACACGTAGATTTTCTCTGTCTCATTTCCTGTAATAGATGGTTACCTTTCCAACCCGTTTCCCAGACCAGCATAACAACATGCATCATTTCTACATCTGTTTCCGACCATAGTTCCTAATTATTGTATAACGAATGGCAACAGCCCATATGGGGACGCTTATGATGCTGTGATAATAGTTTAAATCGCCTTAAACTCTAGACCCAAAATTGAAGAGGTATTACTCAAAACCATGACTGAACGGGAAGAAATCAGGAATATCATCAACGATGATGTTCGATGGGAATATCACTTCTCTTTCTACTGAACAGTGAGTAAGTGAGATGTTGAATGGTTCAAAATGGAAATTGAAGCAGATGTTCCCAAGCGGAAATTTTATAGCAATCCCTCCTCTCATCAATGGTTTACTTCTACTTGTGCAGCGTCTATTGCTCACAGACAGCATGCACATCAAATATTTAAGTGACAAGTCCAGTTCAAACAGAGATAAGTATGTAGAAGCTAGAAGTAATTGTAAGAAAGAAATAGTGGCAGCTAAGAAATAATTTATTGGAACCACCAGAAAACGCATCGAAGAAGAGAAACTCGTATTTTTGGAGAGTCTACAACAGTGTACTAATGACCAACAATTCCCCCACTATCCAATAATAATGAGCTTGCTTGCACAGATACCGAGAAAGCTAGCATTGCTTGCCAGTCGGTTTGCCTCCAACTCCACATGAGTGCAAAATACCTTCTACCAGACTTTACTTCGGAGAAACGCAACACACGGCGATGTGAAAATCACTAATTCCCAGGTGCATGCTATCATAAAAAACACCTTGACACCTCAAAAGTATGTACACATGATCATATCCCGGCCGTGCTATTACATAAATGTTCCGCCGAGGTAGCTCCAGTTCTCTTCAAACTTTACAATATATGTCTTAATGAATTTTGTGTTTCTAACTGCTGGAGAACTGCGTAAGTGATACCAGTACTTAAGAATTGTGGCGACAAAAATGAATCATTAAATTATCGCCCCATTAGCTTTCTCCAATTTACGCCAAAATAGTTGAGGCCATAATAACCAAGCTCTAGTCCATCATCTTACAGATGTTAAATTTCTGACCGACCAAAAATATGGACTAAGGCAAAGCCGTTCAAGATTACGTTATCTTAATTATTTCTCTGAACGTATATACCATTAACTGGACAAAACAGGGGAGGGGGTGCATAGCTCTAGATATATCTCAGGCTTTTGACAGGCAAATGTAAATCGGTTCAACGTCTAAGACCAACGCGCAGCGAAGTACTCACTCACGCTTATGGTCTTTGCTGTTGTGTGGCACAATGACTAACCACTTTTTAAGGGAGTTGGGGGCTTCTACATTAACATACCCTATATCTAGCTTCTAACCTTGTCCCCGACTTTGTGATTAAGTTAAAAACGTTTCATGCAGGGGTTTTCTGGATTTGGTAACGTTAGTTTTTGTCGGTTGGGTTTGAATGGCATGTGTTTTGAAACTTTTACCAGTGTCAAGAAAGGCCAAACTTAGACTCGGATATCTGAAGTTGAAAAACAAAGCATTGTATGAAACGCATATTTCTTTATCTCTCTTTCTCTCTCTTTCTCTATTTCTGTCATTCACTCATTTTCCTTTCTCTTTCAATAAAGATCGAGACAAATGAAATATAATTTCATTGGTTAAAAACAGTTGAGATTTGCTCGCTATACGCGATGGGTCGACAAAATATGCTTCCAACTTGTTAGCTGTTAAATAAATTATTTATATATTTTCATAAAAATGCATTTATCGCTATTTTTATACAAGTATTGGATTTCAGCATGTCATTAATGCCGAGAATGTGAAGATTATGTTAATTACCACACAAGATGCGACCCATGCCAGACAGTTAAAGCCGACGACGGATCGACCCGTTTTTTTATGTTTCCAGTTTTGATGTTTATCTGTCAGGAGTGTTGATGAATGTCGGTTAGATTTCGTAGGATATCGTTTATTCACCGGGGAGCTGGTTGCGTTCCCAAGACATTTATCAACCAAGTAACTCTCCCGCCGAAGCGGTAGTATCACATTGTTGCTGTAAATACAGGATTGTTTCTAGCATTAGAACAAACACGCCTCTACGGAAAAATCTACGGACACAAGATTAAAAAAAAAAAATTCAACCACTAGAAAAATAAAAATCGTCGGACACAAACACCAAAGAAAAGAAACACAAGATTAATCAAAGTCATAGGAAACACAACAACAAAGAACTCAACTCAAAAACAGCTATTTTAACATAGCGTCTACTGAGAAAAGAAAGGACAGGAGAACTCTAAAAAAAAATAAGGGAGGTTACTATTTTCTCTGTTCTTTGTATAACGCTGAACATTTTTGGGTATTAATAATTTTAAAAAATTATTTTGTGGATAGAGCTTTTTTTTAAACGTCAGCTATTTAAAAATATACATTTAGATGAAATGGCAAAATCTAGCTTAACCCAATTTAACATAGTCTTCACACGTGGATCGAAGATCTCAATCTTTACTGGAAAATCAACCGAATTTGGGGCATGGCCAACAGCTCTGAGAAAGAAAGGGCGGATTTAGCAGTTTACAAACCCAGAGATAGTAAACCTAGCATATGATTTTACGGCCGGATTGGTATCGGAAATGATGGGAGAATTTCTCGATGATCATCCGAACTGCACCAGTAAGGATCTGCTCGATCAACTAGCTTCCCAGTACGGCGAACTCACAAATGCTGTCGAGGCTGTTCGAACTTTAATAATTATAAAGAACGATAGAGATTCAGATTTAGTAAGTAGGATTAACAAACGTGCTAGGTTAGCTTATAGGGACCCTAAGATGAGGGAAGGTCCATCTGTGCAAGTGCACTGAGCCTAATTCTTCACAGATGCGGTAAATTACCCCTTTATCAAGGAGGATGTGAGAAATCGAATCGGACGACATTATCGGAGTCCTTGTCTGCTGCTAGACAAAGCGAAATGCTTTATGAGCGAATTAAAAAATGGTAAGAAGAAGGAATAGGCTTTCTTAAATAATAGTTTTAACAGGTATCAGGCACCAAGGGGGGCCCCAATAAGATTTAAAGTACCAAAATCCGAAGCTTACAGCATCTGTAACGCTGGAAGATATGTGGGTGTGCTTCGGCAAGACTACAGCGAGGGTGCTCCAGCTATAATGCGGTAGAACGGGACTGGCAATGCGCACCTGAAGAAACATCAAGTAACTTCACTTCAGGCAAAAGCAAAGTTACAGTCGAAACCCACTCACCACCGACCGCCACAGAGGTCAAACACACGGACATACAACCATGACACCCCCTCAAAGGAAAGAGTAACCATGGGAATAATAAACACCAGAAGTCATGGGTGTCTAGAACGTGGTGAGTGCAGACCTAAACGGGCCCACCAAAGAAATATTGTTTACTCCCCGGGAAGCTGGTTGCGTTCACAAGACATTCCTCAACAAGATAACCCTCCAGGCGAGGCAATAGTACCACAGTTGTTTCAAGTGAGGGCTACATCATACCATATCACATCTTTGAAGTCGGCTTTAAATCAACACCAAAGTCAAGTTTACCTGGATGTGGTAAGAGTGTGGTGATTTCCTGATGCAATCAGGTAGCCGCTGGCACACCCTGAATATAGCAACATGATTGGGCGCCTGCAGACGCGCCCAAAGAGACACAGGTTTTGCTTCAGAAAGAGCGTTACAATTTGTAACTTTCTTTGACAAACCTCCCCACCCGGCCCTTTTCCTTTGCTTTATCCTACTCCGATAAGATTACCAACTTGACATTTCAAGAGTCCGAAACCTAGTCATATCGCCGCCATCCGCCGGTATTCCTCGCGTTCACGTCTGCGTTTAAAGAAAAGGCATTCCCCTAGTTCCTGAGCCGTATCCTGATGGTGATTGAGGCTGAAGACGGCTATATTTTGTTGATGCCAGCGCTACTATATACCAATTTTTACTGATTTTTTTTCAATAATTGGCGTATAGAATAGTGCTGTTTCCCTTCGAGCGACAAGTGAATCGGAAGACCCGATATAAGGAATCTGCAGTAATTAAAATATGTATTAAGCCTATTGCTCGATCGGGCAAGGATGGGTAGCAAGCTCGTATCAAATAAAGTTTATATTTGTATATAGATTTAATTAAAAGTTGAAAATCTTTTTCAGCATGCAGTGTTGTCTTTGCCCTCTGCATTAGTATTTTACGATTCGACTCACACCGTGAGCTCCATTGCTACGAACTCAACGATAACTGAATTCTCGTTAATTGTTTTGATAAGAAAATCAATAGTCTTCGCGAAGGAGAGCGCAGAGTGTGATAATTTTTCTGGCATAGGAGCGATAAGAAAATTCAGCGACAAAATAGAGAAAGTTCTGATCAGACACCTAACGGAGTTTAAGAGAAAGATACTGTAATTGTGTCTATTTACCACAGTGCGAAAGAGTATTAATAAACTCAAACGATATGTGGCACATATCTCCAATTAATGTGCAAGGTTTTAATTAGACTACTTTGTATAATTTATTGCGTTTTCTGTCTTACAATAGAGCCAGGTGTGGTTGTAACCTGGATGTTAATATTGACAGTAAATTAAACATTAGGATAAAATAATAACTGTTTTTGTAATCATTCAAGTTTTAAAAACTATTTTACTAGCTGGCTACGCGACGCTGTTGGGAGAAAAATGTTTAAATATAATATTGTAGCTAATATATAGTGATAATCCAACGTAAAAAACGAATACCTAAGTGCAATCAGCTAGAATCAAAGCAAAATATATATAAGTTAAACGTCTTCTGCAAGCATATGACCTAATTGTAATGGTATTTGCTTTAGAAAGGAAACTTATGGTTCTCTACTTTTAACATTTATATATATTTTTTATATAACTCCTATTCAACGTATAAAAAATTGTTGATAGTAATATTACGCCATGCGTAATAGTATGTTCTTCCCAATACCCACTCATTAGCAGCCATGTTTAAGCTTAAATGACAAGGTTGCATTTGCGCTAGAGGTCAAAATTATTTTATATAACCAGTTCCAACGTTGTAGGCCAAATATTAAGAGAGAAACCTGTTAGGAACTTTTCGCAAGCACATCAGCATATTCGGTTACTTGCACCCCCATATATATATATATATATATATGTATATATATATATATATATATATATATATATATGCATATATATATGTGTATGTATATGTATATATATATATATATATATATATATATATATAACTACTTCATTTACTCACATAAAATTAATATAGGAAAGTATATATTTATGTGTAAACTTTAAGTATTTACTTCAAAAGTGCTCAATACGTAGGTAGAGTTAGTAAGTAATTCATAATATGATATTCAGTGTAGCTTAATCGCCATATATATTTTTTAAATTACTATATATATATATATATACATATAGATCTTATATGTGCATATATATATATATATAAATAGTAAGTAATGAAAATATATATGGCAATCAAGCTACACAGAATAATTTCCGTTTCATCCCGTGAGTATTTGTCAGGCTTATATGAAAAGTTATGGTGATCACGCGTTTATATATTCGCACATGCTATTGATTTTATGCTATATATTCTATATTTATTTATATGATTAAAATACAGAGTCATACGTATGGACACAAATATACCTGTTCTTAAAATTTCTGCAAGTAATCAGAATTTAGAAGCTATATAAAGAAAGAATTAGAAAATATTAAATGAACACCCAATTAATTAACGAGTGTTTTTATAAGGACTATGAAAATTAGAACAGAATATTTGTTATATCATTATCGGGATCATTTGGATGTCAATGATTTAAGGAAAAATAATTTTAATATATCAAACATCGATCTTGTGATGGAAAACGACGCAACTTATTAACTGTTGTTTTGTAGACGCCACATGCGTTGAGAATCAAATAGTGTAGACCCGAAGACGCCACTTTAATTTTACTTAATGTCTATTGGCAGTAAAACCTATTTAATTCTAATGTCAGAGTAAAACATACAAAATCAATTTTCAAGTAATATAAATTGTGATCAGGGATACCTAACATTGCCTGGGAATTAATATATTTTTTTACTCCCCCATATTTCATTGGCATCAACATCAGTAATATCACCATTTTTATAATCTTTCTTGCAGTTACTTCGTGCACAATGCATTGTAATCACATTGCACTGTCGAAAACATAGTTTTTCTTTAATAAAAATATTTAATATAAGCTTAAATCTATATTAAAAATGCAAATATACATTACAATATTTCAATTGTTCCATAAAGAGAAGCTAAACGTATAATACGCAAGGGTCATATGCATGAACCTACCTTTGATTTTTGACGCCTGCCATTTATCACCGTGTTTTCATGATTACTAAATACACAAGTAAAGTATTACAGTAAATGAATGTTCTAAACAGAAACATTCATTTCGCACGCGTTCATATCGTATAAATGAATTGATGTTGCTTTATTTCGGTGATCTAACGAGAACCGGTGTATAAACGAGATTATCCCGTGGAGCCTGTACGAAATGAGTCAGTATTTGGGAATTTTCGGCGTCGTATGTGATTTCCGCTTATCTCGACACTGTGTTCTGTCGTCCTAACCGTCCACTTGTCACAGGTATGTAACAATGTCAAACCCTCACGGGTGGTGTTAAAGATTGCGTTATTATTACCAACGAATTCCACGCGGCGACACCCTTACAGTGTGTATTCATAGTCTGTCAGGATTTAAGGCAGCCACTTCCGTTGAATTTAAATTCGGAGGCTTGTACATAATAAAACTCGTAAGATGCGATTGTATATTACATAGTATAAGGCGTAAACTCATTCCAATCGTCTGTTCTTGTTTTTATGATATGTTTAAATGATAGTTTCGCATGCGTTCCGATACAAAACATAGCTAAAATTACTGCAAAACTCATATAGTACAATTTTATCCAATTTGAAAATAATTTGCGATGCCGGTAATTAGTTCAAAGGAAATAAACTCACACACACAGGCACACAAGCAATGTTCTTTATATAAAGGTCGAAGTATTGTTGGAATTGTTTTATAATCATATAATTTGTAAATTAATATGCTAACATTCATGATTTTTTTCTAGTTGAGATCTAAGGTTAAAAATGTATGGTATTAATTGGAACTAATGGATAACACGACGCTCTGTAAATTCGCAAATAAAAAAAAAAACAATCGAGTGATTAACAAACAAATGTATCGGAATATAATACATATAGTTGATATATAATATAATACGTGCATGTTTTTAAAGATGTCACGTATCTTGGGGTACATTTACCTTACTTTAATCATGTTACTCGATGAATTATCTCATATTTCTTGGAGAATATAATGTAAAGTTCATTCTTTCAAAAGGCAAGATAACATTTTGTTTAAAAGCATATTGACACGAATAGCTGTAATAAACGTATAGCACTTACCACATAAAATTTCACTGAGGAATGTTTTCACGAAATTCATTATCATAAAAGCCGAACATAAATATTATATTTGTGCAAACCAGTCTAACTAGAATTTTAGCTTATCAGTATTTCAATCTTTATGCTCTTTTATTTGCTTCATGAAAAAAGAAATTTAAAACATAGATTTCTAGTTATTTAATTTGTTGTCATCTGTACATATTAAAACAATCTTGCTTCCTAGAAATGTAAGTCTATAACTCTCTTAAAATCTAGTAACTTTAAAAACTTTTTCTTATCTTACAATTCTTTAATCTCAACCCCATTTTGTGAGTTTTAAATTGAGACTGGTGTCATATTTGGAAAAATAGTTACTGTCATGTATAAGATAACTGATCGGGGTTTAATATATTTGTTGTATTATACTTAACCGTTCGTCTTAATGTATTAGTATTGGTTTGTGATTATTTTCCACTCATTGATTTTTACGGAGGTTCGTAAAATTTTTCCTAATAATTCTGTTGTACATGATATATAATGATTTCAAATATTTTAAAAGTCTATTTACTTTACAATGGGTTAATATTGCTCAAAATCAAGCCGTTCCTATTTCATCGGATTTTTGCTTATTGATTAACGATGTGTTATTATAATCATACTTCTCAAAGGCTTTCCTGCGTTCAGTCCCAGACATATAAAATATACGTGAGTGAAATTAAATAAATGTCTGCGCACATATCTCGCATTGAAGTAGAAAAAAAACTCACGCACAAATTCACACAGGAGGAAATGGGGTGTATATAAGCCAATTCTCTTGATTAGCTAAACTACTCATTATTTTATTATTGTTAAATTTATCGACGTCACTTTATATTCTTCTTTCTGTTTTATTTTAACTTCTAATTTGTTATGACTTCATTTTTAAGTTCTGTTTGGCATGGGAAAAAATGTCGACAAATTATAGAGGTGAATTGTTTTGAAAGCAGATTTATCATACTTTTTGTAGGTTCCCGACTACTTTTTGATTATATTTGAAAGATTCAAAATTGAAATTAAGTTATAAGAGGAAAAATCTTTTTACACGTGAAAAACGAAAAAAAAAAAGATTTGCAAAATGTTTTCACGGCGAGCTAACCAATTCAACTTAATTTTGAATTTAAACAAATTTATTGTAAAAGTCCTTTTAAAGATGGACATTATTTTTCTGACTCTATTTCAAAGATGATTAGTAAAGTCATGAGATATTAAATTGAATAAAACCTCCTTGTTTGAACAGAACATACATTAATTCCCCCCCCCCCAAACCGAATGATTCTGACGTTCGAAAAATGCAACAAACGAATGTTTTATAAACATGGAATATACGGAAGCCCAAATTTAAACCAGTCGAAAGACTGTGAAAATTATATCATGTTATTAAAAGGGAGGAAGGGGGTACTGGTTTTCTTTTTTCTTTCACAGACACACCGCTGTACGTCTTCACTCTGAACGTTTGTATTATTGTTTCATTTTTTAATTTAATTATTTTTCTATGTTCCTGTAATTATTTTTTATTTATTGGTCAATATTCTAAAAAATCATGTTACACTGAAAGTTTCACATTCTATCAAGCAAGAAAATATTAAAGTATTATTTATAAAAATTATGCGACACCTGCAATTTAAATAAAAAGTAGAAATATTTTCGCCTTTATATTTTTTTATGTGAAAATATTAAATAAACAATGCTAATTCAATGATAATATCAATAGTTCAAGAAATTCCTTTGTCTTCGATTTATATAGACGTAAGCGTTTTTTTATCTGTAAAAATGAAATTATGTTTTGTATTAATATATTTTACGATGCTTTATTTTAATAAAAAACAAAACAAAAAAAATCCTTTATTTTTTTTAATTACTGAAAACCATAACGGCAGTAAAGATATTCACAAGATTTTAATATAAACATTGAAACCAATATATTCGGTGATTAGTTGATACGTACTGAAAATTTAATAAAAATTGGTAAATTGTCTGATTTTTGTTGATTTTTTAAAGGAAAGGACGGGATCAAATGTTTATTTATTTTGTGCATCGACATCCATTTAGAACGTGCCAACGTTCTTGGATCTAACGTGTCAACTTGTTCCCATCTATGTCTCTTGTTCCAATTTTGTGTCTGCTTTAAATCTCATACGTACTGTATTATTGTTAGTAGTAGTAGTAGTCGTAGTGCTAGTAGTAGTATAGTAGCAGGAGTAGTAGTAGAAGTAGTAGTAGTAGTAGTAGTAGTAGAAATAGTAGAAGTAGTAGTTGTTGTTGTTGTTTACCTAGGATTAGTTCGAGTATGATCATTATTATTATCATTATTATTAAGTCATAGTCGCTCGACTGTTGAATTTTTATTGATTTTGTTCATTAAAAATCGGGTTTGTTTTACGTCAGTCATTCTACTATGGTATTACATTCAACTGTTTCTTATGAGCAAGTATTTTGCAAAAGTAAAAAAAAAGTATGTAATTTCCCGTCAATTTAATTAAGCAATTGACCCTCTCTTCAGCATCGGGCAAGGCCCCAATATTTATCGAAAACTCTGTAGCTTATTCTACTTCATGCAACCAAGGCCATACCCCCTCAGTATCTCCTCCTCTAAAAAAAAACCACACTATGCGACATGAAATTCATGTGCGTGATGTCGCCAAGCTAATAAAATCATTGCTCCCAGTAAATCTACTAACCCTGACGGCATTCCAAATATATTGTTTAAAAAGCGATGATCATGTTCCGGTCTGTCTCTTCTGAGATCATCCGACCACTCGTTTGTATCAGTTAAGATAAAAATGAAATGCAATCAGTCTCCTGTAAGTTGCTGGAATCCATATTAAATAGAGTAGCAGTAAACCTTGTCAGCAGAAATAACCTCCTATCTGACACGCAGTATGGTTTCAGTTCTGCCAGATGAACAGCAGATATGCTACCGGTTATATCTCATAGGATTAGTGAATCTCTTTACAAAGGCTTCCTCTCTAGGTCAATTTCTTTTGACATATCAAAGGCCTTCAATAAAGTATGGCAGCAGGAGATAATTCAGAAGATTTCAAGCTACGGTATTACTGGAAATGTTTTCTCAGTCATTAAATAATTTCTCTCTGATCGGTTCATAAAAGTAGTGGTTGATGAGCAGAAATCAGAGGCCCAAAATATTAATGCTGGAGTCCTTAATGGGGTACATCCAGGGCCCAAACCTCTTCCTGATCGAAATCAATGATATCCCAAAACAGAATTAAATAATTCGTTGACATCGATCCTGGTTACACGACCATTTATGGCAACACATCCAAGGCCGTAAATGACAAAGTTCTCCCTGATTCTCTCTTCTCTGGTTTCGAGCGTGTGGTACAGTGGGGGAACGGGTGGCTGGTTACTTTTGATGCATCTATAACCAAGATCCTATCCGTACATCATCAACGCTTTGATCCCCATCTGGCATCAATTGAAATGTCTGTCTCTCGTCCAGGGGAAGCTCCCTGCTTTGATAAGCTTCTTGGCTTGACCTTTACTCCTTATCTGAACTGGAACACGTACAACAAGTATGTTGCAAAGGTCACTGGAGAAATGTTAGGATCGTTCTACCGCTCCAGAACATACCTCAATGCTGATGCAAGTCTGTATCTATATAAAAGCCAAGTACGTCCAAGGGTGCAGTACTGCTGCCATATCTGGGCAGAAGCTGCGAAAAACAACATATCCTGCCCGGAGAGAGTACAAAATAAACTTCGTGGCTTAGTGGGGGATGTCCTTTTATCTTCCCTGCAATCTCTCTCCAACAGGAGAAACGTTGCGAGCCTGGCTTTTTTTATCGTTATTTTTATGGCAAGTGCTCGTCTGAGCTCCTATCTCTGGTACCCCTTGCCAATCTTTCACGAAAAACGCCCGTCTAGCTGAAACCAATGTCAAAAGTTTTCACCACTCTTTATATATGCTAAAACCAAAACGTAGATTCCATGAACAAAACTTCTTTCTTAGAAGTTCACTCCTGTGGAATTCCTTTCCGTTTACCTTTTTTCGACCTGACTTAAATCTGGATGTCATCCAGTCCCACATGAAGAAATTCTTGATGAACCGCACCCTTACGTAAGACATCTTATCAACTCTCTAATACAAACGTACTGTACACGCAATAACTCTTATCCCCGAGTGGCTTCTCTGTATTGATAGCTGGAGACCATTTTGTAACAAAAACAAACTTCATTCGATACTTGACCCAATACATGCACAACTGTTTAAGCGTTGCCTTAAGGAGAATTGCTGTGCAACATCCTGGAAACCCTCATCAGTTTCCCCTGTATTTAAGAATTCAGGTGATAGATCATCTTCCTCAAGACCAATAAGTCTCCTGTGCGTCATGGGTAGGTTACTGGTGTCCATATAAAATCAAAAAGTACTCAACCACCTCAGCAGAAAAAAGAAACATCCTCAGTGACATGCAATATGGTTTACGTTCGGCTAAATCCAACGAAAATTTGATAACGTTTTTATCTCATAGGATTAGGGACTCTTTCAACACAATCTGTTTTCCTAGGGCACTTGCTCTTGACATATAAAATACATTCGGTAAGGTATGGCATAAAGTCCTACTTTCCAAGATATCAAGCTACGGTATAGCTAGAAATGTCTTCCCAATTTTGTAATCCTTTCTGTCTGGTAGGCTCATAAAAGTAGTTGTTAATGTGCAGCAATAAGAAGCTCACAGTATTTATGCTTGCGCCCTCAGGAGTCCATCCCGGCCCAAACACTTTTACTGGTATACATTAATTATCTCCCAAAACACATACTTAGATCATTCGTTGATATTTATGGTGATAACACTACCATCTATGGCAACACATCGAAGTCAGTAAATGACAAAGTGCTCTCTGATTCTCTCTGCTCAGATCGTTACCGCGTGGTACAATGGGGTAAGAGCGGCTGGATACTTTTTAATGCAAGAGCAATAGCTTTAAGAAACACCTTACCCTGCCTTAGCAGAGTACAAAATAGACCTCGTAGCTTAGTTATGTTCTCTTCCTTACAGACCTTTTCCCACATAAGGGACGTTGCAACCCTTTCTTTGTTTTTTCGCAATTTCCATGACTAGTTATCGTCTGAGGTCTAATCTCTAGTTCCACTGTAGCCAAACATTTAGGAAAAAAGGTCTATCTGAAACCAATGTCAATAACTAGTCAGACTCTTTGATAGTGCATAAGTCAAAATTGAGATCCATGAACAAAGCTTCTTCTGAGAACTGCAGGCCTGTGGTACTCTCTTCCGAAATCCTATTTCCCAGTTGACTACAACTTGGTTTCCTTCAAGTCTAACATAAACTAATTCTTGATGAACAGCCCTCTTAAGTAATCAACTCCACCAAATTTTAATTACAAACGACTACAACCGCATTACCCTATTGATTACGTACATGCAATACCCCTTATATTCGAGTGGCTTCAGTTGTTATTCCTGTGTCACAAATATATATACGAGAGGCGTGCAATAAGTAATGCCCCTGACTCATTTCTTATAGGAGTAGACCAAAGAAACTTGGCACAGGTATTAATATTTCCCTACATAGGAACAATACAGAGTTATGCATTTCTCCCCTCGTTTGATGCAACCCTGGATACCGTTTTTGTGGAACACTCCAGATTGGTCCTCAAACCACGACGTGACTTCAGAAATCAAGGCTGCATCATCTGAGAAACGTTTTCCTTTCAAAGAAAATCATGGCTGGCAAGAGGTGAAAATCAGAGGATGCAATGAAGGAGAGTAGTGAGGATGGGGGAGGATTTCATAAACACACGCCCGTGTTTCTGATCTGAGGACATGCGAGTTTGGACGGGTGCGTTGTCCTTCAGGAGGAGGGTACCTTTGCTGATCTTGCCCTTCCTCTTGATTTTGATAGCGTCCCTTAATTTCCGAAAACGTGAAGCATACTAGGCTCCTATAAACGTGGTATCCTTTTGCCAGGAAATCTGGCATCACTACTCCGTCCTTGTCCCAGAAGACTGTGAGCATGACCTTGCCAGCGAAGGGCTGCCCCCTTGCCTCCTTTTCAGGTGGTGAGTCCAAGTGCTTCCACTGCATTGACTGGGCTTTGTTATCTGGATCATAATGATGGACCCAGGTTCATCCTGTGTAATCAGTCTTTTGAAAAATGTTGACTCGTCTTCTTGGTATATCTCCAAATTCATTCTCGAACACTCAACGCATTCTCGCTTCTTGAATGGTGTGAGCAACCTGGGAATCTTTCTGGCTGACACCTTATACATATGCGAATGATCATGAATGATAGTTTACACAGACCCCGTACTAATCTTGACATCTTGCGCTATTTGGCGAATGGTAATGGGCCGTTCTTCCAAAATGGCAGCCTCAAATTGACGGAGAGATGGCTCATCATTGGCAGAAGGAGGGCGACCAAGTCTGGGAGCTGCTTCCACAGACTTAACGCCCTGTTTGAATTCACGATGCCAGCGTTTTACAAGGACATATGATGCCCCATATTTACCATGGGTTTCTTTTTAATTTCATCAGAAGTTTTTCGTGCCGTGCATCCTTTCAAATACAAAACCCGGATTACTGCTCGCATTTCAACAGGCTCAATTTAAAACGTGAATCAGTTGAAACACCTGTAAAACAGAAAGCACAATTAGTACAGAGCAGTAATTTGCCACATAATCCGTAGAGATATAAATCAGTGCAAATGCAAAAGTTCAGCTAGACAGACAAATGGATGTTGGTCAAGGGTCATTAATTATTTCGCGTGTCTCGTAGTTACATTTAAGGCTCTAAAAATTATGATTTTTTAATGACAGACATTATTTACACAAGCAATACATTACATTGAGAGCATTGCCAGCGTCGCTGCGAAGAAGGTAGCCTCTCTCTACCTTGCTAGGGAACAACTAACGCCCGAAAGTATCCTGTAGCGCTATAAGGTCACCATTCGCCCACGTATGGAATATTGTTGTAATATTTGGGCTGGCGCATATGCTACTAGACTTTCGCTCCTAGACAATGTCCAGAAAATCTGATATCTTCTGAACTGTCATCTGTGGATTAGCCTCTCTCCCATGGATGAAAAGTTGCATCCCTCTGTCAGTACTACAAGTACGTTAACGGCGAATTGCAAGCACTTGTACCCCCTCGACGTAAATACCCCGAAAACCTTACAAGCGACTAAATCTTATCCCTTCACACTAGAGATCCATAGATGTAAGAGAACCTTATACTCCAATAGTTTCTTCCCCAGAACCGCTAGACTTTGAAAATCCCTTCCTGGTCCCTGCTTCCCAAACTGTACTGACGTCAAGTGTAACATGCACCGACATCCTGCTGCAGACTTTCTACATAGTACCCCTGTAGCTAATATCACTGATATTAGCCTCCTGCATCAAAGTGGCAATGAGCCTTGTTTGGCGTGAAAATATAATTTAAAAAATGTTAGAATATATCCTTCATGCCAATGCATTACACTTTTCATTGTTTTTCAATTATCGAGTATATTTTAGAAGTATGCCTATTAGTAAAACCATACTTGGGTATCACATATTATAACAGGCACATTTTACAGGTTAGTTCCCTAAGAAATGTAATACGGAAACCCTGTTTAATAAAAAATTAAATGTATAAAATACGAGATAAGTTATTTTGTTGTTACTTACAGACTTATCTGTTGTAATCAAATTGAAGAATACATTTTATATCTACTTAATTTACTGTTAGGCAATATGTTGCCATTTAATCACCTCCTTAAAAAATGTATAAATCAATTAAATATGTGAGCAAGATTATAAAGTTTAATGAAACAGTGCTTAATACAAAAACGTATAAATGAGAAAATAAACATTAAGTACAATCCATTTAACTAAATATATTGTCACGCAATTCCTTTTATTCCGGGAAGCTAACTTGCGAAAAATTACTTTACATGTACTTTGGAAAAAAGCAATGAAATAAAACAGAAAAAAGAGAAGTATTTTTTTCTTTCCAAATCAAGACATGAACTCGATCATTTTTTGAAAAGGTATTTTTTATGAAACTGTGAAAAACATGACTGAAGAACATGCCTATTTTTTATTGGGCGAAATCGACATATATGACTTCATCTGATTAGATTACTTAAAGTTGCAATAAGTTGCAACTAAACAATTAGTCTTGAAAATAACCATAGCTTTATAGTTTTTTTTTTTCTATAACTTCATTGGATAGCAAATTAATCTCTTCTCTGTGCATGTATATCTTTTAATATATATAACAATCCACACACATACACACATACACATACACACTCACATGCATATATATATATATATATTTCTCTTTCGAGCTTTATATATATATATATATATATGTATATATATATATATAACTACTTCATTTACTCACATGAAATTAATATACGAAAGTATAAATTTGTGTGTAATCATTAAGTATTTACTTCAAAAGTGCTCAATACGTAGGTAGAGCTAGTTAATAAGTTATAAAATATATATGCCGATTAAGCTATACTGCATATTCCGCGTTTAATCCACTCTAGCACTCTTCAGGCTATATATGTATATATATATATATATATATATATATATATATATATATATATATATATATAAGTGGGTGTGTGTGTGCGTCTGTGTGCGTGTGGCTGGCCATGAATAAGGTCCTATATGGTTGACTATTTTAAAAAAAATGATTACATATAATGATAGAAGATTATCGAGACACAGGAAGTGGTATTTTTAATCTAGCAGAACGGTGGTTCATTAAAATTGTGGGGGCTGCGCTCGCGCCTGCTCCACAAGGATGGAAATAACAAATTTAAAAATTAAAAAAAAACGTTTACAAGTGTTTTTGATATAGATGTACATAAGTATACTTTGATAAGTATGTTCTAACTTCGATAGGGATGGTATAATAAAATCGTGGGGTGTGCGTTCGCGCCTGGCCTCCATAGAATGAAAATGCGCACAAACTTTAATAAAGACTTTTCATATATATCTGCGTAAGTATGCTTTGATAAGTATGTTTCAGTTTGAAGAAATATGGTATAAAAAAATTATGGTGTGTTCGTACGCACCTTACCTCCATAGAGTGGAAATGTGTCACAGAGTTTAACAAGTTTTTTTTATATATAGATTCACAAAATATTGCGGTAAGCGTTTCAGTGTGAACAGGTATTGTATAATACATTTTGGGGGCTATTTTATTTTTACTTTCATCAAATTTTGCTTTGGTTTTGATGCTCCCAAATTCGAATCTATCTCTTTACAACTCTTCCTTTTCATAACTTATCATACTTTCATAAATCAGAGTCGATTTTTTGTATGCTGTTTTGGAACCCAGTCAAGGACGGGTTCTTTTGTTAGTTTATATATATATATATATATATATATATATATATATATATATATATATACATATATATATATATATATATATATATATAATCATTTCTATAGTATAACAGTATTGCAGCTTAAATGAAGACTATACGCTAAAAAATCGGAAGTCCTAGATTTGAGTATCGCTCTTAATTAAGCTAAGAAATTAGACACCACGCAAATCCTGATAAAAAACTCCAATCCCTTAAATGCGAAGCGAGTATACTTCCGCTTGATCAATCGTTCCACACACGAGAACACATTTAACGAAAACAGACTGGAAAAATGATCTTCTTTCACATAGTGAAAATGTTTGTTATTATATATATATATATATATATATATATATATATATATATATATATATATATATATATATATATATATGTATATATATATATATATATATATATATATATATACATTCGTGAGCCAAAAATAAAATTGGGCGAAACAACTTTTAAACATTAGATCGCAAAAAATGCTATATTAGACAAACAGCAATTGAATAAGGAAACTTAAACGAGACTAATTACACGAAATACGTTTACTTTAATAATGCTTTCGATGAAATCGCATCCCCTTTTGATTTCTTTAAAAGAGCAATCCTTTTAGAATCTACTCAACTAAAGTGGAACACTTTGAAGAGGAAATGCTGTTCAATTTTTTTCACAGCTTCCAACATTTTGCCATTGGTCGAAAAAAAAAAGTTATCCTATCCAATTCAGGAGATAATATGGCCGAATATTCTCGATTGAGTTGAAATCGGGGCTTTGACCCAGCCAAAATATCACATTATATGCATTATCAGAAACCCATTTGTTTACGTTTAGCAGTGTGTGCAGGAGCATTATCATGTTGAAAAATAATGTTCTGAGATATTCTGGATACATGGAAACAGTCCTGTTTCAAACATTCAAATGTATTCCTTTGCATTCTTCACTTCTACTACTCTTGCTGCAGTAAAATTTTCCATATAATTATCCCTTCATTCCGGAGGGTTACTGTCATTGTTATGCAACTTGGTGACAATTTTTCTCCAGTTCTACGATTGCCTCATTTGGGAGAGTCGGAAGAATCAATAACAATACAAACTATTGATTAATCTTATCAGAAAACATTCCTGAACGAGCCTGTATCTTTCTTGCCATAATACGAGTAAAATATTTTCCTATCATTAATGTTCTTCTTAGATAAAAATGGCTTCTTTGCACACCTTTTAGAAGAAAATCCCATTCTGACTATACGTCTATATATTGTATATCTAGAAAGAGAATTCCCAGCCCCTGTTTTGAATACTTGGCTATGGTCTGAATAAGTTTTCTTTAAATCCTTGAAAACAGTTTATTTAAGTCTGTGGTCATACTTCAAAGGGAATGCTCTTGGGCGACCACATCCGGATTGCCCTTTTACTAAGCATTCGACTTCGAACCTTTGACCAGTTCGCCTCACTACAGAAAGAGATATTTTCATTTTTCTTTACTTAAAAACTCACAAATCTGCTTGTAAGTTATTTTAGACTGCCTTCATCCTGAGATACGTTTTTTATATCCTCAACAAATGCGGTTTACCATTTTTAGTATCAATTTTTATACTTAGTATTATATGCTTTAAAAATAATGATCTGCAAAATAGAACTTTTCTGTTTAAATCAAAAAATTTCATGAAAAATTATTGAAAAACCGATGTCCTCCTTCTTTCACTCTTGTACCATTTTTTGTTCATTAGTGTATATAAGCTGCACCCTACCACACGTTGCTCTGTCACAATTCGGTGTAATTAAAACATATAAATGAAAGAGAAAATGCATGTTTTTTTTTTAATATTTTTAGTACAGCAATCCACTCCAAAAAATGAAAAGAAAAGAAAAAGGTGAAAATGAAAAAAAAATGCGATACTCTTGCAGAATTAAATCCGGATCCTCGGGACTTTCCGTCAATCACAGCTTGTGCTCGACCAAGAATCAGTGGATTAAGCCGAACGTAGCCTAAATGTTGAAACGCTAAATCGAGTTTTTTTTTGTATTAAAAAAAAACATGTGAGTATTTTTTCTTTATGGTGAGGGGGCGTTACTATACATGGATTGGAAAAAATTGTCCAAAAATAAATAAATGAATGATAAGCTAAGGTATGTTACGTTTCTACCTATCTGGATGATTCTACAGTGTGTTTATTTAATGTAAAATGTTTTACCGGCTCGAAAAACACAGTGTTTTTTAATGTGTTTGAAAAAGACAAATGGTCCCGGACACTATTGAATACCTTAAGTTTGGGAAAAAAAGTTAAAAACTAAAAAAAAAAAAACTATACAAAACAGTGCCATAAACGCACGCAATATATGTTACTGTGATATATGCTGACACATTCGGTGGGGTTTTGACAGTATTTTGAACACCTGTTTTAGTTTTCACTCATTTTCCCAAATTAATGTAATCTACAGAGTCCTCAACCATTTGTATCTTTCAAATACACCGATGCACATTGTTTTTACATCCGATTAAATTTACATTAAATAAAACTCGTTTGTATTACTAAACACTGATACAAAATGTTGTCGAACAATAAATATATAACAAATAAATGTTATCAAAGGAAGATAATCTAATTTTTTTACTAAACTTGATAAGATTGTTGTGCTTCTTTCGTATTTAAAATGTTTCGTCTGTTCGAAAATATATTTATCGGTATAAATGAGAAATGGCGACCGACTGTGTTGAACACGTTAAATCTGAAAAAAATGAGCTAAAACTAAAAAAAAAAAAAACTATACAAAGTGTTGTTATGTTACCGTGCCATGGGCTGACATATGTTCGGTGTTTTTTGACTGTATTTTGTACAGTTCTTTACTTTACTCATTTTCATAAGCTTAAGGTGTTAAACACAGCGTCTATCGCCGTCTGTAATTTGGAAATATAGCGGTAAACGCTCTGTTTTCCGAGCCGAATTAATATTTTACATTAAATAAAAATTCTAAAAAAATTACCCAGTTTGGTATAAAGTAGCTTTTCTTTCCTTTTATAATATTTTATAAGTTTTTTATTCGAATCTATGTGTACAGTAATAAAACCCAACAAACACCCTATAAATGTTCCAGCTCGGTAGGAAAGTAACTAATCTTGTCTTTGAAAACTGTTAGGTGTTATATATTTGTTTTTATTGACAACTATTTCAAATCTTTGTGCAAGTACAAATCCGAATGGTGTATTTTTCTCTCTATTTTTTTTATTTTAAGTACCGCTCTATTTTAAAATAGTTTTCTCAAGTAAAATTTTAATTTCACAATATTTGTTTGGGGGGATTTCTTTAGATTAGATGCTCCATCACAATTTTGTCTTAAATAATTCTTCTAAAGGTGTTCGACTGCTGAATAAGAGAATTCCATTAAAAATTTACAGAGAAAACTAATTTTCTGAGGTATAAACACTTTTAGTAGGTACTATAAATATCTGGCAGCCATTAATAAACAACCTCCCACTATTAAGACCGCATTTAATCTCCCCATGTTAAAAATGGTTTTGGAATAAATACTACAATTCGCTCAATGTTGAGAACGGCTTTCGAAATAAACACCCCTATAACCTACCCATGTAAGAAATTGTTGAGATGTTTCTAATGTGAAAATTTCCCTTCTGTTTTGTTTTTTTCATTTTTTTTAGTTGAAAGCACAGAATAGTTACAAAACACCATTTCCTCCCCATGGTTATAATGACTACAAAAATATCGGTTTTCTTGGTAGAAATTTTTCTGCATATCATCTTACAATTTCTTTAATAAAGAAAAAACATTCATATACTCTCATATGAAAATAACTTCTGTTTAAAAATGTGTACTTTAAATCATGTTAAAGGCTTTCTTGAAAAAATAAAATTAACTTAACAATTTACGGTAAAAAAACAACAAAAAAGCAATATCCAGATTTATACCTTCAAAATATATTTTTAAAAAATAATTTCACGATACCTTTTTAATTATAAAGTGTTAGTTGAAAGCACATAATAATTACAAAACACCCTTCAGTGCCCACTGAAACAAACTAACAATAAAAACGGTATTATTCAAGCGCGTTAATGAACTGCATATAAAACTGTACATTCATCTAACAATTGATATTTTTAATAATAAGAAAAGTTACTATTTTCTTATGTAGAAACAAATGTTTGAAAAAAAAGATAAACGTGCACTACTAATTTTTAAAAAAATCATTTTTACAACAAATATGTTTTTTTAAGGTTGCTCGACTTTTATGTTTCAACCCAAGGGAACCTGCTGGCGAAAATTGTTGATTTTAACTAAAAGATGTTAGAGATAAACAAATGAATGCGAAGTTTCTGTATTAATAGACGTTTTTTAATTAGTTTTACTCAATAATTATTAAGTGGGCACGAGTTATCCAGATAGTTCAGTGTTTTTAATGTTAAAGTATG
The DNA here is from genome assembly GCF_053919585.1 of Euprymna scolopes. Taxonomy (NCBI): domain Eukaryota; kingdom Metazoa; phylum Mollusca; class Cephalopoda; order Sepiida; family Sepiolidae; genus Euprymna; species Euprymna scolopes. The sequence goes on along the minus strand of NC_136492.1, from coordinate 134,801,718 downwards.
TAGTAAAACTTATTTTAATATTTTGTAAACTTCATCTTGCATTATTTTTTTTTAAGTTTGTAAAACTACGTAGTTAATTGAAATTAAATTTGAATCACATGATCATATTTCCAATCAGTATGTTATGATAGTTTACCAATTTAAATTTTGTAAAACATGTAAACAAACTTTTGCTTGATACGGGTGACAACTTTTAAGAATCCTTTTAGTGATTCCCTGGTTTTAGGATGTTTATCCTACTAAACGGTAAATCTCTCCAAAAAATATCCGGGGGGAAAAATTTGCTTTAAAATAATAAATGAATTCGATAGAAAAAAAATAGACACCATTTTTGTTTCAAAACACATTTAAAAAAACTAAGAATTATACACATTTAATGTAGGTAGGCAAGGCAAGGAAATATTTAAGAACATCAAATAAATTAAAGTAAAAACAAATGGATGATGGGTGAAAAGATAAAGGAATGAATTTCAAATTTAAAAAAATGGGAAGATAAAATAAAATAGTTGAAATTAAAAAAGGATGGTTTTTCAACTTATCGATTAAACGCACAATAAAATCTTATAATTCGAAAGTTGTCAAGTCGCGGTGCAATTATTGAAACGTTCAGTTCTACCGAAAATAAAATCGAGAATAACCCCGCACAATACGAAAATATGTTATCTATAATAATTTGTAAATATCACTCCAGGGAAAATTATCATTAAATTTGTAACGTAGAAATATTGTAACATTGATAACTAACGGATCGAGAATTGATTTATATATATATATATATATATATATATATATATATATATATATATATATATATATATATATATACACTTGTGCCCGATATTATTCATACCCCCCTTTTAAAATTGAGTTTATTAACTGTAACTTTGTAAGAATTTATTGTTTACGTCCATATTGATACATATTCTTAATAAACCTCTTCTGATCATTTTCGTCATTTTTAAATCTCGGGATACTTGTAATAAAATAAATATACAGCTATTTATAAAATCTGCAATGTTCAAAAATAATCATACCCCCTTATTTTTTCAGTATTTATCGAGTTTCTGACTGTTTGTTTCCTGTTTGATTCTTATTTTGAATGCTTTTATACAACCTTTGATTAATTTCATTGCGTTTTTTTTTTGCATTTTTTCAGAAATTAAAATGATATCAACTGAAAACCAATAAAAGAATAAAAATTATTAGAATGGGGAAGAAAAAAGAGCTTAGTAATGATCTTAGGACTAAAATTGTGAATTCACATAAGGATGGTTTAGGTTACAAGTCAATTTCCAAGAAATTTGAGGTCCCTACAGCAACAGTACAGAGCATCATCAAAAAATTCCAGAGCCACCACACAACAAACAACTTGATTGGTAGAGGAAGGAAAAGGAAACTGTCTGCTAGAGCCACCCGGAATATTGTAAGAAGTGTTAATGCAAATCCAACCACCACTACTAAGGACATTTTAGAAAATCTGGAGTCTTCTGGCATAAAAATATCAAGGCAAACATTGCAAAGGACTCTGCATGAAAATGGTCTGAAAGGAAGAAGACCAAGAAGGACTCCATTGCACACCGGAAAACACCTTGCAGCACGTCTAAAGTTTGCTAATACCCATGTGAATTCTCCAGAGTCCGTTTTCTCAAGTATTTTGTGGACTGACGAATCAAAAATTGAATTGTTTGGCCATATGGATGCTTCTTACGTTTGGAGGAAGAAAGGAGAAGCTTACAACCCAAAGAACACCATACCCACGGTGAAACATGGTGGTGGTAGCCTAATGTTTTGGGGCTCCTTTTCGGCTAGTGGTCCAGGTAGTTTGGTCAAGATAGATGGAACCATGAAGAAGGAGCAATATTTGGAGATACTCCAGAAAAACATTAGACAGGAGGCGGAGAAGCTCCATTTAGGACCAAACTGGGTCCTTCAACAGGATAATAATCCAAAACATACTACCAAAAATAGTCAACAAATGGTTTGAGGATAATCAAATTAATGTTTTCGAATGGCCTAGCCAGAGTTCCGACCTGAACCCTATCGAAAACCTCTGGCACATATTGAAAACTGAGGTTAAAAAGCGGAAACCTTGAAATTTGAGGGATTTGGAGAACTACTGCATTGAAGAATGGTCAAAAATCAGTGTTGATGATTGTAAAAACCTTGTTGATAAATATCCAAAACGGTTACAGGCAGTTATTAAGAATAAAGGTCATGCTATTGACTATTAGTAAGAGAGGTATGAATAATTTTGAACTAGTGCCATTATTGTTTTTCTTTGTATAATGTTTCAAACTTGCATAGTTTATTTATTTGTTGAGTTTAAATTAAATGCTTATGCTTGATTTATTGTTTGAAATCCCTTTAATATTGTCTACCTTCTGGTTTGAGCAGTATTCTTATAGAAATCTCAAAGATCCGAGGGGTATGAATAATATCGGGCACAAGTGTATATATATATACTGTGTAAGCAAAAACAAGACTTCGAAACAAGGTTTTGGTGGCAACATAAAGTGTATTTCAATTTACGGTACAATTGTTTCAATGTCCAGTTCGACAATTTCATGCATTATGTCGTGTGAAAATTTTAAGAACACTTTTGCCAAAAGTGTACTTATTCATAAAGTTTGGATAAATGCTGGGTTTTAAAATTTTCAAACGACATATGCTTGAAATTGCGAACTGGATAGGGGAACAATTGTAACGGGAATTGAAATAAACTTTTTGTTGCCACAACATCTTGTTATGAAGTCTGGTCTTTGCTTACACAGTATATCAATGCTCAATTATAAAATTTGACAGTTTCGTAGCTTAAACTTTAAGTCAACAATTTGGGTGTAAATCTCTCTCTCTCTCTATATATATATATATATATATATATATATATATATATATATATATATATATATATATATATATATATATACCGACAGTTTCGCTTTGTAACAATAATATGCTATAATATATATATATATATATATATATATATATATATATATATATATATATATATATAATTTTGGTTCGTTAAAAGTGAATAAAACCATATTTCTACGTTACCAATTTAATTGAAATTTTCAAAAAATCCATATGTAAAGTCAATGAATGTTTGCATGTTATTAAAATAATTTGGCATTGCGAATTAGTAAAATAGTAATTAAAATATAAATATTTTTCGAAGTTGTTTCTGCGAGACTGTCTTATAATATTTCTGGTAACTTCCGTTTCAACTACTCTCGACTTAAAAGATAAGTAAAAAAAAAGTTACGCATGCAGACAATGATCCGTGCTGAAATAATAACGTTATTATTTAAAAGCACATTCTTAACATGGGGAAGGGGGGTGGTTTGTACCCATTCTGTACTTAAACCTTACAATTGAATAAACATATATAAAACTGTAATTAAACGCGGAAATACGATTTCAAAAATAGCGCGCATAACTATCTGCATTAGCACAAAAAAGCATCCAATATGTTTAAAATTTAAATTAATTTATGTACTTACCAATTTTTAAATTTTAAATACCTTTTGATGTTAAGGCTTTTTACTCATGAAACATTACGTTTTAATTGTTTAGTTTCTTTTCTTTTTTCTTTACATAAAGAAGTGTGTTTTAACTTTTTCTAATCTGTTTCATTTTTACGACATACCTCAACGTATTATAAACATCCTAACCTCCCCATGTTAAAAAACACGCCCTTCTATAAACCTAGAAAGCCGTTCTTAATATGGGGAGATTGGAGGGTGTTCATTCCGAAAGCCGTTTTAACATATGGAAGTTACGGTGTTTATAATATGCTGGGGCGAGTCGTAAAATTAACGAAGTTGCTATCTATTATTTATTGTAAAAATTGCTTGAAATATATTTATTTGACAAAAAATACAATTTGGTACTCCTTGGGCGTTGCGTTCCATGGCGATCAGCAGAAAAAAATAATAGTCGATCCCTTAGTCCCCATCCTACCCCGCACGTAACATTTTTTTATTTACTGACGTTGCCGTAACTAAACGATTATTTGTCATATTTACAAACATTTATTAATTTATTTTGAAAAAAAAGTTTTACTTTTTATGAATATTAAAAGAAAAGTGGGTACTCATGCAGAGAGTGATCCGTGTTGAAATAATAACGTTATTATTTAAAAGCCATTCTTATCATGGGGGAGGGTGTTTTGTACCTATTCTGTACTTTAACTTTGAAATTGAATAAAAAACATAACACTTTAATTAAACGTGGAAATACGATTTAAAAAATAGCGCGGATCACGCTATGTATTAGCACCGAAAAATGTTACTAAACATTTATTAATAATTTCTCACTTTTACAAACATTTGATTTTAAATTTATTTTTAAGTGACGACTTTTTTTAAATAGTATTTGCGAATGGGTGTGTTGACAACACCTCCTCCCCGATGGTGTTTATTCAGAAATCCGTTGTTAACATTGAGAGGTTGAGGGTGTTTATTCTGAAAGCCGTTCTTAACATTTGTGGAGGTGACATAATGTAAAAAAAAATAAATGATCTTCTTTTTTTAAATGACGACTTTTATTGATAAATAAATTTACTTCTTCGCAACTTTCATTGATAAATAAATGTACTTTTCTGCAACGGGCACTAAACCCCTCCCCCTTTTTTATAGTATTTTCGGGTGGGTATGCTGAGATAACAAATATCAGTTAAATTTTCAAATAGCCACCCTCTCAAAAAGTGGTGTTTATTCCGGAAGCTGTTCTTAAGATGAAGATGTTGGGGTGATTATAAGGTGGACCTAATCTAAAAATAAAACAAAAAATAAGACAAGTTTTTTAAATGATTAAAATAATTTCTCACTTTTACAAACATTTTTACATGCGCACATAAGCAACTATTTTTTATGAACTTTTTTTTAATTAGTATCTAAAAATTATTATTTCTTTATGAATAGAATAATAAATCATTTATAATGAATATGTGTTTTTGATTTTGTGTTGAATGAAACTTTTTTTTTCATTAGAACAATAATAAACCAATTTATATCTTCCGGCATGCGTTTAAGGGTAACGAAATTATCAATAAATCGTTTAGTTACTAAGCCAACCTCAATAAATAAAAAAAATGTTACGTGCGCATGCATTAGCCTTGACTGGGGGGTCTAAGGGAGCGACCATTAAATAATTATGCGGGTCGCTATGGAACTCAACGCCCAAGGAGTGCATAAATGACACTTATGCACTTATGTTACCGTGCTTTTTTTAAAAAAAGTATTTTCATGTTAAATTCAAATTTTGCAAAATCTATTTCTTTTATTAATTTGTTAGCTGAAATTACAGATAACCCGGTCGGTTTCTAATGCGTGGAAAATCTAGCCCCCCCCCAAAAAAATAGGGGTTACTCTGGATAGTAACAAAATATTAAAATTGCCTCAGTCTCGAAAAATTTATTCTCTACTGAACGAGGAAAACGGTGAAGTATAGTTCACCTATTCCTCTCCCCCTCTCTCTTCCTCTCTTAATATATCTCCGTATCACTCTCTCCATTTCCCTCTTTCAATCTCTCTTTCTCTCTATATCACCCTCTTCATCTCTCTTTGAGCCCCTTTCTCTCTTCACCCCCTCTATCTCTCTCCTTTCATCTGCCTCATCCCTCTCAGTTTCTACATCTCCCCTCTCTCTTTATCTATCAATCCCTTTATCTCTCTATCTCCTTCTCTTTCTCTAGTTTAATCTCACTTTCTCTTTTCTATCTATATATCTTCCTCTATATCTGCCCATCTCTAATCACTCATCCTATTTTAGTCTCCTAAATTAATTACAGTGAATAAGGCATTGTCAAAACATGGATAACTCCTATTTTAGTCACCTAATTTACTGACTGTGAGAATAGAAATGATTTGGAAATTACTGCTACTTAGAAAAGCACCAGAAGTAACTGGTAAAACCTTTATAATTAAATTGATTTTGGCAGCCATTTAGTTACAAAATGGCATAGCTTTAGTCCTTGCTGCATGAGGAATACCTGCGACCTTGCTGCCAAGTAGAAGAATTATTAATTCTACTTTAAAACATTCAATTTTTTCAAATAAATCTCATGTTCGACATCTCCAAAATATCCAATACGGGGAAAAATATTGCAGAAATGCAAATTTATTGTTTAGGATGAATGCACAATGGTACACAAAAAATAACTTGAGGCTCTTGATCGATCCTTGCAAGATTTGCGTGGCGATGTAAGACCATTTGTGAATGCAGTAATATTGCTTGCAGAAGATTTCAGACAAATGTTACCTCTTATTCTTCAATCAACATAAGCAGATGAAATAAATGCTTGCCTCAAATACTCTACTTTTTTGTTCCACGTGAAGACATTAAACTTAACTAAAATATGAATGTCCAGTTGCAGACTGTTCGATCCGCACATAAATTTTTGCATCACTTGTGGAAAATTGGGTACGAAAAAATGCCAGCTGATCAGAGTTTAGGGCAAACTTCTTTGACTTTTAACTTCTGTAATTTCTGTAATTGTATTTCATCAAAAGAACAGTTAGTTTAAAAGGTTTTTTTGCAGATATTCAAATTATAAGAATTCCATTTGATTTAGTGAATGAGCTATTCTTGCAGGTCAATAAAAAGACACTCATAAACATAACGCTATTATTCCAAGTGAGGTAGTCAAATGCAAATCCATCGACACTGATGTGAAAGCAGACAAAGGGGTTAATTGTCCAACACCTATATTTGCCATGGATGCAACTGAAATTTGGTGTACTAATTATCATGTTGTTAAATATAAACCTATCCAAGCTTTGTTTTTTCACATGGACAATTTATGTTACGTATTCAAGAGTTACAAAACCAGAAATTCTCTATATCAGCTAATAAAATGGAACAACAAAAAATGTGTACCCATGCAAAATGGAAAATTAAACCTATAATAAACATGCTTTTTTCTGATTTTGGAACTTTTTCCATTGCGCCAACTTGAGACACAGCAACGCGTGGCAGGGTACAGCTAGTATATATATATATATATATATATATATATATATATATATATATATATATATATATATATATATATATATAATAAATTGCACTTAGTTATTTTATATAAAATTAAAGATATGTATTTGTTTGAAGTATTATTTTATTCTTTGCGGTAAGTTTCTGGCAAATCTTTCATAAAAACATTCGACTCTATCTAGGAATTTCATACCATGTGGTTTGGAAGCACTTTTGATGTCTCACATGAGTAGTTTAACCAGTGTGGTATCTTATTTGAATCGAATCATCAAGTTTTTTTATAGGCTAAAAAGTGTGTATGTTTTTTTTTTCTATTTACGAATCCCAAACAATTCTCATTGTTATAAAAAATATTGCGGTATATATAGGAAGGGGTCTGAAAATTATTACATGTAAAATTTGCACAGAGTTTTTGTCAGTTGTCACCACAAACAGACTTGTGCATGTGAGTGCAGTCAGTGAAGCATTGACTTTCATGGTTGGTCTAATTTTTAAGTTTCAGCAATTAATATAATAAATGAATTTCGCAGTTTAGGAGAAAATATTGAGGCGTGACGCTTAAGTTTTTTTTTTCTCGTGAGTTTTACGCCGTGGTGTTTCATCAGATCGTAGTACATTACGAGGGCCCTGCACAAATTATGCCCCCTGCCGCATTTCTAGTTGTCTGATCTAGCTGAAATTTTGTATGTGCAATAATTTATATCTCTATGGGTTTTGTGGCAAATTAGCGCTCTGGACTACTTGTAATTTCTGTTTTAATTATACTTAAATATGTGTGTAGTGCGAGGGCGGTTGGTTTAAAAACTCAATATACAAGCAGCGTGCAATAAATAATGCCCCTAACCAACTTAAAGTGGTCAGATCCAGCAGAAATTTTGCCTGTGCATTTATTTAGATCTCTTCGGGTTATGTGACAAATTACAACTCTGAACTAATTGTGGTTTCTGTTTTACAGGTGTTGGAACTGAGTCGGGTGTGAAATAGAGCCTGTTAAATGTCGAGCAGTGACACGGTTTTTGTATTTGAAAGGACGCACACCACGGGAGACTTTTGATGAAATGAAAGAAACTTAAAGTGATAATGCCTCATCATATTACCTTGTAAAACTCTGGCATCGTGAATTAAAACATGGCCGGAAGGCTGTGGAAACACCCCCCAGACCTATACACCATCCTGCTGCGATTGATGAAAATGAAAATAATGAACTGCTTCAGATGAAAGTGCAATAAGGGCATTACGAATATACATGCGTAACGTAGTAGTTGTTTGCTCATATTATTATTTTTGCCTTGAAGAAAACATATCCTCATAGCTCAGGCATTTACGTCAAATGGAAATGTAAATTGTATGCTAAACGTTTTGGTTTTTATTTTCGGTGCTGGGGCGCAAATCATTTTTTAAAAACTTCTGAAATGATTATTATATATTGGGCAAATAAAATATAATCATTAATACGAAATCTGTCTTACTTAAAATATCATATTTACGCGTATTTTTGACCGGGAAATAGCGGGCGGCCTGCTCGTATATATATATATATATATATATACATATACATATAGTTTCAAATTAACGATTAAAATAAACAATTTCATTCAATAAACAAGTACACAGCGAGTAAACGGTATTGCGAGGAAATAAGCTACACAAAAAAAGTTGTCAAAGTTCTTCGCCGAAATTTGACGCGTTTAACTTTTTTTTTCTGTCGACACAACAAAGGTTTACAAATCGCGCTAGAGAAAATTTCAAATTTACCAATTAAATAGATCCTGCTCTATGAAGAACTTTAAAACATTCGATTTTATAGTGATTGCCACAACAACGATTCTCAACTTAATACTGAATAATAGCAGAGTCGAAATAAAAGAGAAATAAAGTCTCCCAAATCCTACCCTACCATGTTTTATCTTGGATCTAACGTGCTGGTTTATAAGAGTAAGTAAATGCAAAGAAGTCCGCCACACACTACATGCATCACACAGGCATTTACATTATTATTTTTTTATGTTAGCCACACTATTTTCCAAAAGAAATATATATATATATATATATGTATATATATATATATATATATATATAAATATATATCGCAGTATAAATTTAACTCGGAGAAGAAGAGAAGAGTAAACGAATAATCTGAACTCCATTAACTTTGCGCCTGTTGGGTTGGAGGATAATATTCGCTCAAATGAACTCAAAATGCAAACACGTTTACATAACAAAAGAACATATTTCCAAGGACAGGTTATAATAGGATTAGACACTGTGACCCATCAGTCCTTATTCAAATAAGTAATTTTTTTTCTGACAACGGGCAAAGAAATAACTGCTTTTCAGGTCGGTAGCTCTTCGGGAACAGTAGTGTGAGATGTCAGAAATGTGTCTGTTTATATGTCTATCCTTGTGGTCATGTAACTAGAAAGGATGTTGCAGGTAAACTTTTCATCTGGGCTGAGGTTATCCGTCTGATATTCAGGGACCCGAACCTTGCATCAACCACTAAAGAGGCTGTCCTATCAGCAGATGCAAAGTAATGGCGGCTACTCTATTGCAATTTGGTGAATACATTCTGGACCATGGAGTATTCTCTAGTGGGACCTCTCGATGCCATATTAGTAGGTAATTGTTAAGGCTTTTCCTTATCATGTGCTACAAAAAAAGCCTGTCTTTTCTCTCTTACTTCCCTCACTATCCTACTCTAACCAAGTATGCCGACCTGTTCAAACAATTCCCAAAACCTAAAAATTAAATATCTAAATACAAAAAAAAACAAAAAAAAAACATGAATACACCTTAAACCCCATCCTCCAACGTAGACACCTACTACCATGTCTCTTTCATGAAAATCTGGGGACTACGTTCCAACCTTCCAGAGGTTGAACCCCAATTACAAAAGATAAAACCTGGCATATTCTTTCTAACCGAAACTTGCATAGGGCCAATCACTTCCCTAGACGAGTTCATAATTAAAGGATACTCTAACTTAACATATAAATCTGACCCCAAGACCGCGATGGGCATGGAATATGTACCTACATTAAAGATGGTTTCTCGTGTAGCAGAGATATCTCCTGATAAGACCCTAATTAACCTTATATGTGCTTCCGGGTTGAGTATATCTGAGATAATAGACCACAGCCTGTTTGCACATCCCTCGGCTAACATTCATATTGTGGTGACTTCAATGCCTATAACGTGGAATGGATTATCCACTCAAATAGGACAGATGATGAAGGAAAGTTCTGTCATGAGTTTTCCATTACCTATGCCCTCACTAAAATTGTTCGCGAGCCCACTTGTGTGAACGATACAACCGGGTAGTATGCAAGCCTTCTAGACCTCTTTCTCACAACTTCTCCTGAGCTATGTTCATGTTCCGTTCTATCTCCTCTGGATCCTCTGACCACTCAGTTTCATCATTAAAGATACAAATGTAATGTAATATGCCCTCAGATGTACCGCTCAACCGTACTGTATACCGATACTCTATGACTGACTGGGATAGCTTCCGTACATTCATATCTGATCTTAATCTGACTTCCATCTTTAAAAATGATATGTCCTCTATAGTATCAGACCTAAACGAATTGTTAATTGTAGGCATATACCGATTCATACCATCTAAAATATCAACAAAAACCTAACAACCAGCCATGGTTCTCCCCAGAATGTTCTGCTGTCATCGCGAACAGAATCACTTTTTCCATAGCTACCAACGTAATAAATGCACTGAGACTAAAGCTGCACGCACCCACTGTAAAATAGTAATAAAACATGCTAGAAAGCTAAATGCTCAGTCTGTTAAATTCAAAGTTGCTGATCTGCGGCTTGGTTTACACACATGTTTTTACAAATAACAAATAGAATTCTGAAAAAGAGCGTGCATTCTATCTCAGCCATTATCAGAGGTCATTTCGTCACCATCAGACAAGGGCAAACTATTTGCCAAGAAATTTGCAGCTAATTTTACCCTATGCGACGAAGGCCGTCGACTCCCCGCATGTCCTCCTATTACACACAACGCGCCAGGCAAGAAATATATGTGCGTGGGGTCGTCAAGCTAATCAAGAACCTTGATTCCAGTAAAGCAACTGGCCCTGACGGCATTCCAGTTATAGTGCTGAAAAAGATCGAACCAGAACTTGCCCCCATACTTACAAACCTGTTTAATCATTGCCTTAAAGAGAAGTTCTTTTCTAACACCCTGGAAAAACTTATCAGTATTGCCAGTATTTAAGAATTTACGTGATAAATCATCTCCCTCTCACTACAGACCAATAAGTCTCATGTGTGTAATGAGTAAGTTGCTGAAATCCATATTAAATAAAGAAGTAGCTCAAGAGAAACAACCTTCTTAGTGACACACACTGTGGTTTATATTCTCCAAGATCTACAGAAGATGTGCTAATTGTTATATCTACTAGGATTAGCGAATGTCTTGTCAAAGGCTTCATTTCTAGAGCAATTGATCTTGACATATCAAAGGGCTTGGATAAGGTAGTTATAAAGGCCTTCCTCACAAGATTTCCAGCTACGGTATAACAGAAAATGTGTTCTCAATAATTATAACCTTTCTCTCTGATAGGTACATAAGAGTAGTGGTTGATGAGCAAAAATCAGAGGTCCTCAGTATTAATGCTGGAGTGCCTCAAGGGTCCATCCTCGGTCCAACTCTTTTCCTGATCTACATCAATGATTTCTCAAAAAACATATTTAAATCATTCGTTGATATCTATGCTGATTACACGACCATCTACGACAACACATCAAAGGTCGTAAACGACAAAGTTGTCTCTGATTCTCTCCCCTTTGATGTCGAGCGCCTGGTACAATGTGGGAAGAGATGACTGGTTCCTTTAAGGCTTCTAAAACCAAGCTTCTATATTTACATCATCAACGCTCTGATCCCCATCTGGCATCAATGGAAATGAATGGCTCTCGTCCAGGGGAGGCCCCATGTTTTGAACTTTACTCATGATCTGAAATGGAACACGTACATCAAGTCTGTTGCCAAGCTCGCTGGAAAATGGTAAGATCCTTCTATCGCTCCAGAAGTTATCTCACTACTGATGTAATCCTCTATTTATATAAAAGCCAAGTACGTCCAGGGATGGAATACTGCTGCCACATCTGTGCAGGTGCTGCTAAATACAACCTATCCTTCCTTGACAGAGTACAAAATAGACTTCGTGGTTTAGTGGGGGATGTCCTTTTCTCGTCCCTGTAACCTCTCTTCCACAGAAGAGACGTTGCGAGCATATCTTTGTTTTATCATTATTTCAATGCCCGGTGCTCGTCTGAACAATCTCTTGTCCCCCCTCGCCAATCTTTCACGAAAAACACCCGTCTAGCTGAAACCACTGTCAATAATTTTACCCACTCTTTATCTTTGCCTAAATCAACACGGAGATTCCATGAACAAAGCGTATTCTTAGAACTGCACGCCTTTGGAACTCTCTACCGCTTGCCTGTTCCCCTCCTGACTTCAACATGGACGTCTTCAAGTTCAACATAAACAAATTTCTGATGAGCCATGTAATGACACTTTATCAAATCGCCAATACTAATGGATACTGCAATACTATGCATTGATTACTGTATAAAAAGTAACTGTTACCCCCGAGCGACTTCCGGGCATTGAGAAGTGCTGACCTCCATGTAAAAAATGCCTCAGACTTAAAGGTTTCCCAATAATACACAGGCAAGGTGTTCCACTGAAACCTATTTTATATATGATAAGGTCTCGACAGCATTTTTTCTTGGCTCAGTGGCTGTAAGAAATGTTACAACCTCTGCGGGCGTTATATACAACACACGGTATACCTGATTGCGCTCGGATTGTTAATTGTCTATGTGTGTATTTGATTCGCGTCCTGGCATGCTTTTATGTGCTCTTTTTGTGGCTTATCCCTCTGTATGAGACTATACGTATTTACACCGACGAAATCTATTGCGTTTCGCGGATCTCTCATCGTTTTTCTAAAGATATATTTACAGATCTTATATTAATGTGCACTAAAGCAGGGAAGTTTAGCTTGCTTGCTAATACATGCATTCAGGTTAATTGGCCTTCTATTAGGAGGTCATTAACCTCAAATTTAGCTGATTTTTGCGTCGGTTATGATGAATCGTTTGGTTACGGTTTTGGAACGTACCCACTACGCATGTTAGATATGTTGGCGACACTTTAGTTATTTTTGCATCGCACAATAAAGCTTCTGCATGTTTGATGAAATGAATTGCCGGTAAGCAACACGAGAAAGATTTTTTAAAAAATCCTTATTGGAAGATACAAATATGTATTTAACTATCATTATCAGGAAGCCGATTTTTACTGTCCTGTTGGTAGAGCGTCTTGTTTTTACCTAAATCGTGGGGAATAGACCTTACAAGAACCCTCATGATTTGTAAACCTTACAAACGAGACTCAGAACTGGTTCAGAGCACGGAAAATTTCATTATTAACACTTATATTGAGAACCTTATAAATTATTGTATTAGAAATAGATTAAAAAATATCCCTAAAATATTAACCCCTTTAGTATGATCTGTTTATTTTAAATTATATTAGATAGCGGATAATAATACAACATTAAAAAAAACACATTGTTAGAAAAACCATTAACACTTTCTTCTCTGTTTGTTTGTATTTTCTATATAATAATCTACCTGCTTTTCCTATTTTTTCAAGGGTAGGTTTTCTTACATAAAAAGAAGTAACATTATTTATCAATGTAAATACCAGTGTAATCTAGTTATTTGGGGATGATTTCTTAGCATTTGCAGACTCGTATAAACTAGCCCATTCCATTCAGATTAGAAGATGTGGAGCAGACTATGGACAGCGTTTGTTGAGAATATTTGTTCAGTAAAAATAGAAACTCTAAAATTAATTAAAACGATTAGAATCTTACTCTATTACTATTCGAAAATCTTTGTGCCGACAGAAAAATCATTAAACGCGTTAAATATCTCCGGGGAACTCTAACCACCTCTCGTCTATTTTATTTTCTCCCTCGCGGTGTAATTTTAATTGTTTGATCCACGCATTATTTAAGTTAAATGCTTTTTTTTTGGTTTATTAGAGATATATAAAACGATCTGCTTTTTGTTTTTGCCATTTATATAATTTTCGTTGAATTTATTTTTTCTTCTGATTAGGTCATAGCTGAATGAGCTGGAGAGAGATGGCAATTTATCTTCACACACACACGCACACACACACATATATTATATATATATTCATATATATATATATATATATATATATATATATATATATATATGATCAGAACGTCTTGTCAGAGGATTGCCACTTCCTCAAACACTTGAAGTCCATGAGCCCAAAAATAGTCATTTTAATAGACAAATGCCTGAGGGAGTATTTATACACAGATGATGTTACAGAGTCTTGGCTTTGTACAACAGCTAAGTCTCCCTCTCGGTTAAAACTGTTGAGATCCAGTAACACGCAAGAGCAAGATAGCCAGCAACAAGTTAAACTGTAGACCAGGTTAATTGGGGTATGTGTCTCCCGCTTTATGTTGTTGTTTTTTTTTAAATCAGAGATTTGCCTCTAATAGAAAGGTTGCCTTCACCACGGCTTACGGGAACCCTCTCACCCTCAACACACACACACACACACACACGCACATGGAACTAGTTGTCCGTTGACCCAATAAAAGGGAACATTCCCCCTTTTGAAGGTCTTGTTTTTAATCCTTAAGAGATACTAGTCACCCTCCTCACCAAACAAGTCTGGTGGGGGAACCAGTTTAGTCGCCGGTGACCCGACCATGAGCCAGGTAGTACTGAGTTACATGGTACCAGTTGCCATATGACATGACCTGATATATATATATATATATATATATATATATATATATATATATATATATATATATATATATAGTTATGTATGATAGCTCATAATGCTAATTGAAATTAAGAGTACATTTTAACTAATATTTCTTTAAAGCAGAAAAGTGTATATCGTTAAAAAATATTTTAATAGTAAACAACATATATATCAGTATCCTCAACGACTAATATATATATATATATATATATATATATGAACGGCAATATGTGTGTGTGTTTGTATGTGTCGCAAAAAATTTTCGAGGGAGGCGATGGTATCTGACCAAACCTGTATCGTTTTAAACGTCGATCCTTCGCGTCACGGGTTTGAGCTTGCCTGATTAATATGGTTTTTTTACACAGTTTTCGTCATCTTGGCCCTTCGCACTCCGACTAGTATCTTTTTTAACAACTCTCTCCACGTGGGCTGGTTAATGTTTGTTTGATTAGCCCCCGCCTCGTTACTATTACTACGTCACAGTTCCGAGCACTTTTTTTTTCATTGTCACACACTTACAAACACTCGGGCAACGCTGGGCGTCCACGCTAGTTATAAATTATAATAAACGATTATTTTACTGTATGTAACAGTGTAACTTATTTAAATATACAAAGTAAGAATTAATTGTAAAACAAGTTATGTTTATTGTTCACTTATGAATTAATATGAAAGCAAAACTGCAACTTTTTCCATAGATGTTTTTAATTCTATTTTTTTAGTTGAGAAAATTCTGATAAATGTTTAATTAACATGCCTAATATCTGCATAATCATGACACAATATCGTGGCCATAATTAGCATATCTATACAAACTATTCTCGTTATAAGCAACAAAAATACGTGCATGCGTTATCTTTACACAGTAAACAGACGTGCCGATCCGTACATTTTCCTACTAGATACTATTTTTATTTTGGAATTGAATGAATAGTTGGACACGTTTTTCCTAGTTTTTGCATAAACATTTATACATTTGCATATTGTAATTCAAGAATATTCTTTGAAATTATTTTAAGACTCAGAATAAATAAGGAAGCGTAAACTGTTATTCTTATCTTGTATGTATGGATAAAGCTTAAAAATCTACCACACGAAAAAATAAAAATTCATCCATAAGTCTGACACGGAACGTTATTACAAGCACGCTTGTGCAATAATTATCATATGATTAAACGATTAAAAATTAAACAAGTTCCACATATTTTTAGTTTTACGTGTGTATCTTTTCTAAGAACAACACACATTTTTTAAACATTATGAACAAAAAAAAAATCTTATATTTAGTTCATGGTATTTTATTTTCGTTTTAAGTTAATAATACCATCGGAATTTTGAAATAACTACGAAATAGAGGTTTTTGTACATTTCTCTATGTTTTTCGTATTATTTCTTTGATCAACAAGATCTTAAATCATTTGCAACAGCTTCACTAGGGTTTTCAAAATGTCTAATAGCGTTGACAATTGTACCAACTGGGAGATATGGTTCCCTGGAGATTATTCGATTTTGTTTCCTTCTTTGTGATTTTTAATGACCCCGGCATCCTATATACGCATTAAAATTGGTGCAAATGCTTGAAAATTCAGTAGCTTATAGCTATACATCTTGTGGAATGACTGGCTTACAACTGGTATAGGGTTTCCAATACAACCTACTACTTCCCGATTTAACAGTTTTATAATTTCAAAAAATTAGTCTGGTCCTATCATTACTTTAGAAAAAGGATCTGCAATAATTATGTTTAAAATGTATTGAATTTTTAACCAACTTGCATGAAATCACCAACAGCCTTTCAGTACCATAACAGCCTTACGAATGTTACTAAGGCTTCAAGAGATGATGAGGTGTGTAATGGAGGTAAATGTAATGGAGGTTTATGTGTGTAATGGAGGTTTATGTGGCAGCTGCACATACACTTATTCGCAAGGAACTAATATGTGGAAGATTTGCGCGTAGTTCGTCTTAAAGGCGCACAGAGAAGCAAAGAAAGTGAGTCACTGCGTCGGTTTGTGATAGCAAAGCGATTGAGACTCCGCATTTCTAGATGGTGTGTAATGGAGGTTTATGTGGCAGCTGCACATACACTTATTCGCAAGGAACTAATATGTGGAAGATTTGCGCGTAGTTCGTCTTAAAGGCGCACAGAGAAGCAAAGAAAGTGAGTCACTGCGTCGGTTTGTGATAGCAAAGCGATTGAGACTCCGCATTTCTAGATGGCCTGCTTACCGTCGATGAAAGCTGAATCTACTACGATGGCTCAGATATCGAAACCCAGAATTACATGTAGAGGCATGCGTACTCTCCCAAGCCTAAGAAAGGGCAGACTAATGAAATCCAGCAAAAAACATATGATGATCCTGTGTTTGACAGCACTTGACAGAGAGTCCACAAGAGAAGATGTTGCTGAGGCTTTAAGGGAGTTCATAAACACCTTCCATGAAAAGAGACCAGCAATCTTCAAATAGAGCCAATGATATTTCCATTAGGGCAATGAATCAGTCCAAACAGTATTTGTCACAGATTGTTTGACCAATCTTTTACATTCACATATGCATAGTAAAATATGGAGGGCAATCACTAAGTAATGATAAATATACAGAGAATAGAGGATTAAAACAGCAAGGAACATACCAGGTGTAAAATTAATTTAAATGCAAAACAAAAGGATAATATAAGGGCATAATATTGAACCGATTAAGTCAATTTCTATTTAATTAAATAACAGGGGAATAAGATTCTACGATATTCAGTTTGTAAGAAATCCCCTCCTTTTATCTGCCAATAAAAAAAAACAATCCCCCCAAAATTATTTCTAATGATCAAACATAACACATTTATGACACACAACGTAACTAAACATGATGTAATCTATCTATCTATCTATCTATCTATATTCCTATAAATTCGTCTTTCTTTTGGGTGTATTGATATTCATATAAAAAAACCCTTTTCTACTTATTTAAAAAGAAAATACAATTTTCTTATATATGGGTTGTGGAATTGCATCCATCTGCAAAAGATCTAGCTAATTTGCATATTCTTTTAAACATTAATTTTACTTAATTTCCTATTAGTTTTTTCGGTTTTCTTATGTGGTGATCATCTTTATTTAACTATTACGTGTAATTATATTCATGCAGGTATTCTACATAATTTATACTTGCGTAATATTTGCGTAAAACGTTTACAGGAAACACAAAATTGTTTCCATATATATTTATACTAGCAGGGATGCGCGGCGTAGCTCGGGTGTTTGGAGGTGTATGCTGTGCAAAAAAAAGCAAAAAAAACAAAAAAAATGGTTAATTTTTTTAAAACTTTGACCCCTATTATGACCCCTTAAAATTAATAGTTTCGGGCTCAAATTACTTTATTAAGTTAGATCCAGGTTCAAATTTCAAGTGTCTTGACCCAAAATTGTCGGAGGAATTTGGTAGAGTTCTTAAAGGTCAAATCGTTGAAATTTGACCCCTTAACAACCAAATTTCTGGCTGACACCCGTCACATCGATTTTCCCAAATCTCAGTACCCGGTATTTCAAATTTCGAGTCTATAGACTACAAATTGACAGAGTTATTGCGTAGGAAAATGTAAACAGACAGACATACACACAGACAGACAGACATACAGACACGTTCACTTTTAGAGATTTATAGATAGATATACGTATATATTTTTGTTGCACAGATTTTGCCTACCAAACTCCTCCTATCGTTTTTGGTCTACGGACATAAAATTTTATATATAAGGTGTTTGAATCCATGCAAAACTTTATATTTGGGTTTTAGCCTGGAAAAATCCGTGCAAAAGTGTGAAAATAAAAAAAAAATCAAATTTGCCAGGTGAAGGTCGAATGCCGCCATTACGAATGCATAATGTAGTTAATATTGGTCCATGTTTTTAATTTTTAGCCTTGCAGTAAGCATGTTTTCATAGCCCAGTCATTTATTGCAGAGGCAAAACACATCGTGAGCTGAACGTTTTGGTTTCGATTCTCAATGGTTGCGCATGAGTTTTTTTTTTTAATCATTATTATATATTGCATCCAATCTATCTATCTATATCTATAAAAGTGTAAATGTCTGTCTGGCTTTTCTCTATGGTAATTAAGGAAGACTATTATACAGAAATACATTACTTTACATATTCACACTTTTTAATATATACATATGCACATAACCTAATGGACAGTATATAGGGCCCGAACAAAGCCGGGCGGAACTGCTAGTTATCTATATCTATAATTCCGTATTCCTTTGGTGTGTAGTGATGTTCATATTAAAAACCCTATTTTTCTATTTATTTAAAAAGAAAATACAATGCTATTATATATGAGTTATCGAATTGCATTAATTAGCAAAAGATCTAACTAATTTGCATATTCTTTTAAACATTCATTTTTAATTAATTCCCTATTAGTTTTTTTCAGTTTTCTTATAGGGTGATCACCTTTAGTTAACTATTACGGGTAATTATATCCATGCATCTACATGTATAGTGGTTGGCCTGAGGCTTTCGCTGTACCTAATAAAAAGGCAGAGACAGTGGTGCATCTCTTAATTGAGGAAATATTTCCCAGATTTGGTGCACCATTGCAGTTACTTACGGATAACGGACCGGAGAACGTCAATGGGATCATGAAAAGGGCTTTAGAAGAGCTTAATGTTGATCACGTGACCACCTCATTTTACCACCCGCAAAGTAACGGGAAAATAGAAAGATTCCATAGGACGATGCATGACGTACTAGCAAAGAAAATAGGGGGCAATGACCGTTCATGGGACATGTACTTGAACCAGATGCTGGCTGCTGTAAGGTTTCATGTCAGCGAAACAACAAAGTACTCCCCCTATTATTTGCTCTATAATAGAGACGTTGTCTTGCCGTTAGACAACATACTGAGGCCGCGTAGAATTTACTACGGGGAAGAGGATCATGAGATCGCTCTGCAGGACATGCATCGGACCTTTACATTAGTCAGGAACAATGTAAAGAGAGCTAGGAAGAAAATGATAGATAGGGCCAACGAGAAAACAAAAGCAGTCGATTTTCAAGTTGGCGACTTAGTTTATTATAAAAATAATAGAAAAAAGGGAAAGCTAGACGTAAGATGGTCTCCATATTACGTAATAATAGAGAAGACGGGGCCAGTCTCGTATAGAATTAGAAGTCAACTGACGGGGGCAGTAACAAAAGCCCATGGGGAACACCTTCGGAAAGCAGAACTGGAGGAATGGGATATCCCCAACAAGCAAGAGGGCTGTAGAAAAACAACCCTGTCAGCACCGGTTGAGGATAGTAGTTCAGATCAAGAATCCTCTAGTGGGGAGGAAGAAAATTATCCCCAACAGAGCAATCGCCATCAACGAGAATCCCCAAGTCAGGAAAACAGGGTCCCGTTGATGGAACGGAAAATAATCACGCGTAGCATGACGGCTGAAAGGGCTAAAGAAGTTGATGAAATATGGAAGGAAGATATATATAACTTAGTGCCCAGGTCGTGCAGAGTTGATTATGATAGTAGGGATCAGCCAACCGTAGCTAGGGCTAGCACGGGGGTTGGGAACTCAGGTTATAATCGAACTGCGGGTCGGGAGCGCGGAACAGGATGTTTGGATTGGTTAAGAAAATTACTCTGTTGATGTTAGGCAACATCCTTATCATAGGGAGTTCGGAGTTGCCACCAATATTTAGGATCCTGGCGTTCTGGTCGAAATTTTTGTACTATATGCTGCCCACATTTTAAACAAGTCATTAAAATGTAAGACTCGTATTTAGTTAATTAGTAATATTAATTAAAGAGCCGAGGTAGTGGAGAATATTGGACAAATCGACCACTTCGGTAAAATTGGTAAATTTGCAGCGTATATTTTGCTGTTAAGTACGGCCGATGCACTTATACCGAAGAAGACCTTATGCTTTGCTTGTTGATGTTTATTTTTATTTTATTTTTTTTCTAAGTTAAACGGAAAAAAATACAGTAAAAGAGATGAAAAAAAAAATTTTGTGACATTAAAAACATTATTGGAAATGTCGATGGACCGATAGACGATTGAAAAAAAAATGATTAATGGAGGGGTGTTATGTAATGAATGACTGGAACCATCATACATAACTGAAAAGAAAAAACTTTAATAAAAGATTTAAAAGAGTGGGCATCGAATAATCGATTGTCTACCTGTTGAAAAGAGGAAGGGCTTACGTCATAAACAGAGAAATCGGACGACGATTTTTTTGTTTACAAAACAAATAAACGTGACATTCCTCGTAAGCTCTGGAATTACAGATATTGGCATGAGTGGGTAATTCACGTGTCGCTGTGTGAAGACAAAATCGAATGATTTTTTGAGGTCAAAACGTGACTTAAGAACACATGTATCAACCGATTGACAGAACGCGTGGATAGAAAAAACAAAGCGACAAAATGCCAATAAAAACGGTGAATCAGAAGAGCAGAGCAGATAGAGCAGAGAGAGAGAGAGAAACACGGAACAGCATGTGTTGCTGAAGACCGTATTGTCGAAGCGTCATTTTTCCCTCCTAAGAGCACTGTGAGAAAACTGCTAACTGGGAACTTCAGAACCTCCAAAAGAAAAAAGACGATTTGTTTTAAATTGTAACTATATTGTAAAATATAATTTTATACAAAAACAAACACAATTGTGACTTACGTCTTTTAATGCATATTTTTAAGTTACAGCTGATCGTTCTAAGTCGTCAACCGCTTTGTTTTCAGGTTCAACGTTGTTATGACATTTTTGACAATTGACGAGAGGCAAGATAAGGAAAAAGTGCCAGTCTAAGGTGAGATAACTCACTAGTCTTAACTCGTTGTCATCACAACCGCCTATTAAACAAGTGAACCTACGGACGATCGACGTAACTAAAACTGCTATGTACCATTGTCAGGGAGTCTTACACACTATTACGATTTCCCAACCTGGGAGCCACACTATAATACAACACAATAACTGTATTTTTCTTATTTCTTCGTCGTAATACGAGAACATATTTTGATGGGATACCTTTTGAAAAAGTAATAAATCATTAACGGAGAAAATATTAAATTAGGAACTTGAACCATCATTGGGCTACTTAATATATGCTCTAGAACTTAATGGAAAACGAAACTAAAAAGATAACTTGTACGTTTTTTTTTTTCTATATATGCCCTTAATACTTGTGTGTACATAATATTTTAGATGTTTTTTAGATGTACGTAACATACAGGCAAGACATTTTCTGTGCATGGTTAATAGGTTATTGCAAACGCAGAATTGAAGTGTTAACTAATATATACATATATATATATATATATATATATATATATATATATAAATTAAAATGGTATATACAATTAACTCATTCAATGCAAGTTTATTTCCTGAGGGTTTCATTTTACATTTATGTAAGCCAGCACTGGACTATCTCGTAAATTACAAATAAGTGTATTTTCTTTTTGTATGATCATGTTTTACCTTAAATAAATCTATTAAAGAATTGAAAAACTGTTTATAAAGCAACTAAGTAAAAATGATAATTCAGAAAATAGCCAAAAAAACGGAATAAAAAAGTTAATCAATGTTGTAGGATAAGTTTTAAAATTGGGAAATAATTTTGCAAACTGTGTTTTTTTTAATCAAATCAATATTCTTATGTTCTCCTAATTATTTGGATTAAATATATTGATTTAAAATAGAATTAATGGGAACATAATGAAATAGTTTGTTGCTTCCTCGTCGTTGTATCGAAATGGAAATCGAAATATCGATTTTAAAGTGAAAGAAAAATTATATAATTGTTTCTCTATTTTGCAGTAGTAAAATGATGAAAAACGACGAGGTAAAAAGTCATTATTAAAGAGCAGATTTTTCCAAAAAATTAAAATTGTAGCAATTTCCCCTGTGATTAAGTAACTTGTCACGTCATAAAAAAACATGGCGGAAATCATGGTTTCTTGTATTCATAGAATTTTGGTGGCATAATACTTCGGTAGAAAATAATTCTCCTTCGTGGAATTTATAAAAAACTGTATTTAGATTTGTTTTTTTTTTAATTTTTATAAAATTTTAAGCTTTCAGATTCCGCTACTATATTAGAGAAGAGACATTTTTTATTGTCCGACGTATACAATAAACTCATCAGTTATAATTCGTTGATACTTTCGCAGAATTTGATTTGAATTATAAATTCGGCAAGGTATGGCATAAGAGTCTACTTCACAAGATTTCCAGCTACGGTATAACTGGAAATGTTTTCTCAGTCATTAAATCATTTCTCTCCGATAGGCTCATAAGAGTAGCGGTAAATAGACAAACCTCGGAGCCCTGCAATATAAATGCTGGAGTCCCTCAGGGGTCAATCCTGGGCCCAACTCTCTTCCTGATCTACATCAATGACCTCCCTAAATACATACCTGAATCATTCGGTGACATCTATGCTGATGACACGACCATCTACGGCAACACACCAAAGGCTGTAAATGACAAAGTTCTCTCTGATTCTCTCTCCTCTGATCTCGAGCGCGTGGGTCAGTGGATGAAGATGTGGCTGGTTACCTTGTATGCATCTAAAACCAAACTCCTATCCTTGCATCACCAACGCTCTGATCCCCATCTGGCATCAGTTGTAATGGATGGCTCTTGTCTGGGTGAGGCCCGGTGTTTTGACAAGCTTCTGGGTTTGACCTTACTGCTTATCTGAACTGGAACACGCACATCAAGTACGTTGCACAGGTCGCTGGAAAGATGGTGGGAGCCTTCTACCGCTCCAGAAGATACCTCACTACTGATGCAATTCTCTATCTATATAAAAGCCAAGTACGCCCAAGGATGGAATACTGTCGCCATATCTGGGCAGGAGCTGTTAAAAACAGCCTATACTGCCTTGACAGAGTACAAAATAGACTTCGTGGCTTAGTGGGGGATGCCCTTTTCTCTATCCTGCAACCTCTCTCCTACAGAAGAGACGTTGCGAGCCTATCCTTGTTTTATCGTTATTTCCATGGAAGGTTCTCATCTGAACTCCAATCTCTGGTCCCCCCTCGCCAATCTTTCACGAAAAACACCCGTCTAGCTAAATCCACTGTGAAAAATTTACCCCACTCTATATCTGTGCCTAAATCAAAACGCGGATTCCATGAACAAAGCTTCTTTCTTAGCACTGCACGCCTGTGGAACTCTGTTCCGTCTGCCTGTTTCCCACCGGACTACAACTTGGATGTCTTCAAGTCCAACGTTAACAAATTCCTACTGAACCGCCCCCTGTATTAAACACGTCATCAAATCTCCACACAAACGTAATGTACTTGCAATAACCGTTATCCCTGAGTAGCTTCCGGGCCTTGATAAGTGGTGATCACTTTGTAAAAAACAGAAAAATAGAGAAGATTGGTCGTCAATTCTGTTCGGGTTTGACACCAAATAAACTCAGTGAAATGAATTTTACAACACACAAACCGGATAAAATAGTAAAAAAAAAATAAATGCAATATATATATATATATATATATATATATATATATATATATATATATATGTGTGTGTGTGTGCGTGTGTGTATGTGTGTGCGCGCGCTTGTCTGTGTGTTTATGTATGCATCTGTGTTCATCAGCTTGTGCGCGGGCGTTCTGTAATGAATAACTTTGAGTCACATGGAATGCAAACAGGTTTATACATACCGTTATAGAGACGATGGTGCAGAACAAGATTGGATCCTTCAAATCAACCAGCAGATAACACGTCACAGTTAAAGGTCAAACGAAAATGAGATCACAACTATTCTTTCAGGAAAATTATCGTAGCAGTGTCCTAATGCACTAGACAAAATTAATATCGATTATCACATATCTGTAAATGGGCCCGCTCACAAAGAAGATGGGCCAGCGTTTTATGAAGAAGGACACTCTATAATTCTTTTCAATGCTTCCTATCTTTACTAGTTCGTAATTAAATAACTTCATTGATGTTCGATATCCAGGGTTACGTCAACATAATCGTGTGATTTACTATCGGTAGTATTCTCAAGAGGGCAGTAGCATCGCTTAAAATTGGTTATGCATTACATTTGGTTAGATTAGTCTGCATATGAAAGGGGATTGTTTACACATGTCAGTAAAATATAGTTGGCATGCAATATCGCCCGCGTCAAACGTCAATTTGTTTGGAAACACGATTTAGTGGGCCGTTTTATGTCTATGAATAACTATTTTTATAAACCGTACAAACAGTTATCAAAAAAAAAATAAATTTCAAGCCGTGTACTGACATCACCAGTACACTAAATATGAAAATCTAGGCTAATTTGAGCATATTTAATTTGTTCGAAAATATATATTTTTCGTGTAATTTTTAGAATAGATTAGTAATATTAACTTCAAATAGCCTTAAAATTTTCATGTAAATTCGTTTCAAAGATATAATAGTTCAGTGTTCAATTTGGCTACAAATATAGATATATCAATACACACACAGGCAGACGCATGCATACCAACGCACACGCGTTGGTATGCCACACACACATACACACACACCCATATATATATATATATATATCTATATATATATATATATATATATATATATATATATATATATATACACACAAAATCTTTTGCAATATAATGAGTTCCAAATTTCTCCGACCATTGATCAGAATTAAACAAATGAACGCTCATTAGATGTGTAATGCCTTGATTTGTGTAATAGGACATGTGACGTTTTCCCTTATTGTCGGACAATATCTGTATCCAAAAGAGGAAAGATATTACATAATAACCATTTTTTAGAATCTAGTCTCCTTTCCCTGTTATTTACATCATTTGAAACACATGAATCAATTTACAAAAGCCAAACGCATACAACACATTGATATATATATATATATATATATATATATATATATATATGCATTCATATATATACACATATATAGACACAGTTATATATATATTTATATATATATATTTATATATATATGCGTGTATATATATATGTATATATATATATATATATATATATATATATATATATATATATATATATATATATATGAACTCATCTCTGAATCTTGTCATCTGTGTGTAAATTTCCCTCCCAAACTCCATTGTAAATTTTAGGTTGTCATAAATTTATATATAGAAAACCGTTTTTTACTGGTCTATAATTAAGGTGACGCTAATTGGCATATTGGTACATAGGGGCTTGGTTATTTGTTCCACTTGGCGGAAATTCTGATCGAAAATAGCTACCCAGAATTTGTAATTAGTATTTTTTAAATTTAAAATAAACAAATGTAATAAAGATATAATCATTGCCCCTTAAAACTGTCATGTATATCTAAAGTTGCAATGGGTTGGGGGAAAATGTTACTCTCTCATTAATCAACTAGAACAGTTATTTTCCGTGTGTTCTACCTAGAGTTATTTTCGATACGAACCCTGCATGCACTTCATTCAAGAAAGACAGATTGTATCGCACTAAACTTATCAACATTGTATAGAAATTCCAATGTACGTGTGATTTTGTCTACGGCGTGCGAATCAGAGTTCATTTTGAAACAAGAATTGGACAACCTTTTCCTTCAGCTTTTCATAATAAAAATAAAAATGATGACAAAATTCTCTTCAAGATCACCCACAATAATTTCGATTCCGCAATCGGGCATCATTTATTGACTAACCCAGAATATCGGAAGGTGTATAAGGACGAACTTTTACAATTTTATTTCAAAGTCGATAGATTAGTCGTGTGAAAACTCTCGAATCCGTCTCTATAGCATCTCATCTCGAACCCTCTCTCTGCAGGCATAAGGTTTGTTAATATATATATATATATATATATATATATATATATATATATATATATATATATATATGTGTGTGTGTGTGTGTGTGGGTGTGTGTGTGTGTGGGTGTGTATACATCTTCTTTAGATTTGAATTAAATTCATCTACAATCAGTGAATACATATCCTCTGGATGAGATGTAGCATGCACATCTTAGCATCTGTCGGAAGGAAGTTCGCCTTCATGAATATTTAATTCTGCAAATCTTGATATTTGATAAGCGTTTTATCAGTTTTGATTATATAGTACATCTGACTACTATATAATCGAGAATTAAGTAATATTATTAGAATGCAATACCGCTTTACGTTTGTTCATTCTCCTCAAAATTTGCAAGATGTGGTGTTTTTTTTTCTTTAAAAAAACCTTACGGTTGTTTTACCGAAGGGTATTGTGACTTACTGACTGCCATATATTTACTTATTTTAAGCTATTTTTGGAAACTACAATCAACAGCTAAGTATATTATAACGCAGTTCTATTTTCTATTATAACCGTGTTTACTAATTTCTTTCTGTCAATATATTTGCTCGATCAATATAGAACAAGGGTTACACATACACTAATTGCAAATTATTCAGGAGGAATAATACTGAGCTTCGATAGGTATTTATATATGACAATTTGTAACATTATTTACCTTGGTATATATCATGATCTATCCAGATATGTCCACATATGATCTTTGAATTGTCATATATATATATATATATATATATATATATATATATATATATATATATATATAGATATAGATATAGATATATATATATATATAGAGAGAGAGATACACACACACACATACACACACACACATATATATATATATATATATATATATATATATATATATATATATATATATATATGCTAATGTGCATGTGCGTTTCCAAGTATACGTGGAGATATGTATGGTTATTATCGTTTTGCTCTACAGTTTTTCCATTCAGATATTTTTTTTTCAAATGTTCATTTTGATCGTTTTCTATTGATCTTCATTTGGGAGACATGGAAATCGAATTATCCACCGACTGAATATCACATGACTGAGTCGAAACCGATTGATATCTGTTCAGCCGTAAAACACGCAGACATTGATAGATTTTTTTATGCTTGGAACGGATTGGAATCAGGACTCGATCCGTACAGAACATTCAACTTTACGGAAGTACATGATGTTTTAAGAAGTTCTTTATTTTAGTTATTCTCGTGTGTTTAGTACTAAGTGTTAACTTCGCAAAAACATGGCACGCTACTAACATGTATGTTAGTTTCTAATCTTGCCTAGAATATTAAGCTATCTAGTTTAATAGTCCTTATAAATTAAACAAAAAACACGATTATTTTGTGTCGAAAAGTAATTGTAAATTGAAGCTTATATCAGAGAAGTATACAAATTACGCCTATTATGTTGCAAATAGTAAGTCTTTTTTCATTATATAACTGATCTGAAAAATAATAAAATTATGCACGCTTCTATAGTTACTGTTTCCACTCAAAGTTTTAAAGAACGCTACTGATTACGTAGTGATAATATTATGTATTATATTTTTCAAAGGTCAAATGAAGTGATACTGCTTCCTCCTTCCGATCTTGAATACTTAATGGGGGTTTTGATTGTTTAATTTCGTTTACATCTGCTTGTCTGTATGTAAGGTAGAAGAAACTTTATATATAAAAATGCCTGGAATTATAATTGTATTGATTGATAAATTGTGTAAAGAAGTATATAACAATTCCAACACTTACTGCAAAAACACACTATTTAGCAGCGTCTGTTGAAGTGTAAGTCTTGTTTTGATATATAACAAAATGACCCGAAGAAATTCCTCGCGGTTAAGACAACACACCTATTAAACGTTACTACCAGATACTTTGTAACATAATGAATTATATATATATATATATATATATATATATATATATATATACGTTTTAGTCTATCATATAGGCCATATTTGTGCATAAAGATTTCTTTATATGCACTTTATATTCATTGATATGTATACCCATTAATTAGCTGTAAGAATAACAACATAAAAAGATCGACGAACTGCCAAGAAATAGAACAATGCCAATATAAAATATGCTGAGGAAGTTTCAAGCAGATGCGTATGTTATTTTAGCGAAAAAAATGTATATATATATATATATATATATATAGAGAGAGAGAGAGAGAGAGAGAGAGAGAGAGAGTTTATATAGGCAACATCTTCTAATTTAGACAACTATTATTGAATAGTTATTCTGTTTTACAATTTTCCTTTTATTATTCTCCAATCTCAGAATAATCCTTTTTGTTTTCTTTTCGAAATTGTATAAGTAGGACCTATAATTCAGAGCGCTTTCGACAGAAGTGTTTCTATCAGCCTCAGCCATATTGTAGGAGTACATGTAGACATTGGTTTTTAAACTAAATATATATACATTTTTATAGTCACGTGGTAGCTTGTTACTAGTTAGGTGGGCGGATTTTTTTCAAATTTTATATATTATTTACATACATATACACACGCACACACACACGTATATATATATATATATATATATATATATATATATATATATATATATATATATATATTCAAAATTTATCCCTATCATTTCAAAACGTTTCGGCTGCACTCATAATTAATATTATTTAACAGAGACTTCTTTGTTTTAAAACACAACGCCACGAGTATTCTTAGCCTATTTGCATTTCTCTCACTCTGCAATACTCTGGCATTTTCTACCATGACTCTACGAAATTCCGAATGATGGCAGCCACGTCTCTTCAAATGTTTTGATATGGAGCTAGAGTCAGAGAGGTGGAGAGTCAATCTTGCCAATTTCGAGAACAACAAAAGGAATATTCGGAGAATGGAGAAGATAAAAATGAAAATTTTAAAACAGAATAACTCCTGCTATTCAATAATATTTGTTTATGTGGGTGTGTGTATGTGTGTGTGTATGTGTGTGCGTGTAGTTGTGTTTTTTATAGAAAGTAATATAGTAAATAAGAAAAATACTAGATAATTGAAAATGAGATACGCATAATCGAACGCTGTAGATAGCGTAAAGAAATGGAATGTAAGACATCAATTATTTAGTTAATTCTTTTAGAAATCTGAATATTAAATATGTCAGTAAAATAATAGACAATCCAAATTAAAATGAATGGCTTAAAGATAGTTTAGAGTAGAATTGATGATTTTTGTTTGTCAAAAGTGTGTTTGGAAAAAAAGATGTAAAGCCACGTGAAAATTAGTCACGTTTTAAAACACACATTTGACGTCATAAACACTGGACATTTTCTATATAGGATTTTTGGGTGCAGATTCCGTCCCAGATAGAGTTCAGAGAGGACTCAGTTGATCAGCTAGGAGTTGACATAGTCAGTTGGAGAGGAGAGCCCCTTTGAGGCTAAGGGTAGAAGATTAACAATATAGATCCAAGTTTGAATTGGTGACTTCCTCAAAGGGCCGATCATATAAATAAACACATCGCCATTTTTGTTTGTAACTGATCGTCTCGTAATTCCTTACATCAAGAAATGTGAATGCGTTTTATCATCATCTTGTAAGAACTTTCAAGAATTATGTGTCCCCACAATATCATAAGTGAAGTTTCTCCTCCTATCTGTATGTGTATAACAAAGGTGTATAAGAAATATGTCCCTGCCCGCATGAATATTAACCATCCAAGAATTGTCACAGTTGCCGTCAAGATGTAAAATATATAAATGTATTCTCTCCCTCATCACCACTATCGTTATTTCTGTGTTATGCCCCCCGTTAAAGTACTACACAATGTCATTTTTTATTTGGCGCCGTGACCAGACACAGTGGTGCATATGTTGATTGACGAGGTGTGCCACAGATTTGGGGCACTACTGCAGTTTTTAACGGAGAATTGGCCTGAGAACATAAACAAAATAATGGAGGCGTCGAAATATATATATATATATATATATATATATATATATATATATATATATATATATATATATATATAAGGACGACGCATGGCGTCCTAGCGAAGAAAGCAGGGAACAATGAACAGTTTTGGGACATATAAATTAATGAAATGTTTGCTGCTGTCATGTTCCAATTGAGCGAAACGACGAAATGTTCAACCTATCATTTACTCTACAATGGGGATGTAATCCTGCCATTGGAGAACATGCAAAAGTCCCGTAGAGTATACTCCGGGAATGAGAATCACGAAATCGCTCTACAGGAAATGCATAGAACCTTCACTTTAGTAAGGAATAATATTGGGAATGCTATGAAAATTATAGATAGAATATATCTCGGCTCAAACGAAAAAAAACTTTTAATAAGAATAAGCACTTTTCGTAATAACACACTTTTGCCAATACAGATATGCGTATATGAATACATATTTTACACACATGCATATGAGGCTTTAGCTTTGAATTATTTTATTTACAAAATGAGTACTTAAAATATTCTCCAGTATTGTGACATGCGTAAGAGGCGCAGAACTTCATCAACTCAGATATCATTTTTTTTACAGTATATTCTTTCTTTTTTAAGTAATACGTGTATATCTGAGAGAAAACACAAAATTGACAATATACGGTAGAAATTAACCTCAAGGCTTTAATTGAATGGGGATGTAAATATGTGGTAACATGTTATGTTACAGAAACTAAATCGCTTATTTTACTAGCAGACACCTTTACATTGTTATAACCAATAGCGTGGCACTGTAAACATCATTGTTTACACGTCTGTGCTTTAATATACATAGGTAAGAATGTGTTGAATTATTGCGCTATTCAATCTGTTAGATAATTACTAAAACTTGAGATTATCCTGTATTTTTAGTAAGTTGATATTCGATTATGCATGGTTTATTGTTCTCGTGTAAGGTCTAGCGCATCTACTCCTTGCCTCTTGCTTATATAACACTGGTGCCAAATATTTTTATAAAATATCATATGTCTATCACATAGCCGCACATTTTTTTTATTTTTGTTACCGTTTTCTTGCACATTAATCTCATATTTTCTAAGGGAACCGTTGTAATATTTCTTATAAGATGTAAATAACCTTTACACAACACGCAGCCAAACATTTATACTTTATTGCATTTTGCCCTAGGCTCTAAAAAAAAAACAAGTTATATTTAAAATGTTTCTCTCCTGGAATTGTTCGATTGTTAAAAGCCTTTCCCCTTATTTTTGGCTTCTTTCTTTAATCACTTGCAAAAATTCATTGTAATATTAGAAGACGTCAAGCTGCTCAATTTCAAATATAATTTAATCATTTGAGGACATTCATTGTAATATGACAAGACATGAAGCTGCGCAGCTTCAAATATAATTTAATTATTGAAGAAATTCATTGTAATATGACAAGACATCAAGCTGCTCAACTTCCAATATAATTTAATCACTTGTAGAAATGCATTGTAATATGACAAGACATCAATCTGCTCAAATTCCAATTAAATTTAATCACTTGAGAAAATTCATTGTAATATGACAATACATCAAGCGTCTCAACTTCAAATAAAGTAAAATCACTTGAGGAAATTCATTATAATATGACAAGACATCAAGCTGCTTAACTTTCAATGTACTTTAATCACTTGTGTAAATTCATTGTAATAAGACAAGTCATCAAGCTGCTCAACTTCAAATATAATTTAATCACTTGCAGAAATTCATTGTAATATGACAATACAGTTCGCTTCTCAACTTCAAATATGTGTTAATCACTTGAGAAAATGCATTATTATATGACAAGACATCAAGCTGCTCAACTTCAAATATAATTTAATCACTTGCAGAAATTCATTGTAATATGACAACACATTTAGTTGCTCAACTTCAAACATTATTTAATCACTTGATGAAATGCATTATTATATGACAAGATATCAAGCTGCTAAACTTCAAATACAATGTAATCACTTGCAGAAATTCAAGGTTAATATGACAATACATCAAGCTGCGCAACTTCAAATAAAATTAATCACTTTACGAAAGTTATTGTAATATGACAAAACATCAAGTTGCTCAACTTCAAATATAATTTAATCACTTGAGGAAATTCATTGTAATATAACAAGACATCAAGCTGCTCAATTTCAAATAGATTTCTTCTTAAACAGAAGCCTATTCGGTCAAAGTGTATACAAAGCTTGTTTAAATCGAAAAAAAAATTTAAAAAAATATATATTGTTTGACACTTGCGTACATTTTACACTAATGTGGATATCTTTTCAATCACGTTATTTCTGTAACAATATATAAACTAATTTACAACGAAAAACAAACATAAATACTTGATGTAAGATTAATCTTGAAATATATACAATGGAAATTCTCGATTCAGCATTTCCTTATGCGAATTGATGTTACTTGACCTTTCCACATTCGGTGTTGTAGAATGGAAAAAAACAGGAAACGATATTGGAATGAAATATTTTATTAAATTTATTATTTTATTAAATTTATTCATGGGCTTATTTCGTTCATCCAGGAAAATAGAAATAAAGAAATATTAATAACGTATATCGACATAATTCTTTTATGTCGATATACGTTATTAATATTTCTTTATTTCTAGTTGTTACAAAACAATCCTCTAAAGATAGTCTGTAGAATGTCGACAAAAACATAGGAACTAATATAGCAGAACCTTAATTCGTTTGCAATAAAATTAGATAACCAATGGTGTCAGGTTATTAATAAGATGAAGAGTATATTAATAACCTGACAATGGCTATGCCCTCTCTAAATAATTTTTCCTTATAAATCCGAGACACCTATTATCTCGGAAACATCTCATAGTATATTTTGCTATTTCATTTTTTCAGCTAAAATTTCATTTATATTAAACAAATTACACTGCATTTTAGCCAGATTAAAAGGTAAGGCTTACCGTCGGGCATATTCTAAATATTAATCACATTTCTTAGTCTACATGATTTAAGAAATGTAAACCGGGATTAGTAAATCATAGACAACTGGTTTATGTAAGCAGTACAAACCATTAAAGGTGTTCAGAGAAAAATGAATTAGAACAAAAGTTTTTCCATCATGCACTTTTTTTTCAAGAATAGTGTAAAACACATTTTCTAGAATTGGTGATAAACGAGCACAAGGGCGTGGCATGGTGACGAGGTGACATGGAATGCAATTTGTGTGATAGTGTTTATCAGTAGGATGTTAGATATTATTTCTTTTCTGTTCAAGACTATTATCGTCGTCGAATGTTGCAATAATGGCCAGTCGAATGACAATATTTGGTTTTTAGAGCACCAGGTCGTGCAGCATACATTATGTGTGTTAGAATGATACGTTGAAAATTCTTAAAAAGAAAGCTGAAGAATTTTATATCATTTTATCTTTTGGTCCGAACGCGTGCCAAAAGCAACTTTCGCACCAACCTATATGCACATATCATGAGTGCACTTTTAACGGCTAAACATCAGATGAGAAGTATAGGTCATGAAACTGTATGAAAAACTGGACGTTTTCTTACAATTAAAGGCTACAATTAATATTCATAAAATGCTTAGTCGACAAAAGATACATGTTTCAATAATAGTAGCTTTTATCATAAGCTATTATAAGCTACCTCTTAGTTTATATATATATATATATATATATATATATTTATATATATATATATATATATATACATATATATATAGTTGTGTGGATTGTTTAAACATTTATATGTATATATATATATATATATATATATATATATATATATAGAGAGAGAGAGAGAGAGAGAGAGAGATTTGTTGTTGTTGTAATTGTTTTTTTCAAACGATATATTCATTAATATTGGCTTCGCCTCCAAGTTCTATGTTCTGTTTATAAATTTTAGACAGTCGCCCATATTTTTTGTGACATATATGTGATTTTTTTTTACATTTTTATTTATAGACAAAATATTATAAATTATGGTTCCTTCCGATTTACCTTACTTTCCCTTTTCTACCTTATATATTCCTTTTTTAATTAACCCTACAATTTAGAAGGAATTAACAAGCGTTAGGGCATATATATATATATATATTACTTGCAAATAATAATAATAATAATAATAATAATAATAATAATAATAATAATAATAATAATATATATAATAATAATAATAATAATAATAATAATAATAATAATAATAATAATAATAATAATAATATGGAAAAAAGAATCGATTTAGGTGTAAGTACTAAATAATATGTAATTAAGATATTAAGAAAAAATAAATTATAACTTAATGACATATTTTTTTTTATTACATTTTCACCCCAAACAAGGCAAATTGCCACTTTGGTGTAGGGGGCTACTATCAGGGGCAACAAGTACTGGGGTACTATGTAGGGATTTGGGCAGCAAGGTTTCGGTTCACGTTACACTTGAACTTCTGCACGTCAGTACTGTTGGGGAAGCAGGGACCTGGAATGGAATTCCAGAGTCTAGCGGTTCTGGGGAAGAAACTATTGGAGTAAAAAGATCTTTTACATCTAGGGATCGCTACAGTGTGTGGGTGGGATTTAGCAGCCTGTCGGGTTTGTCGAGGGTGCACACGTCGTGGGGGCACAAGTGATTGCAGTTCGTCAGAGCATTCACCACTAAAATACTTGTAGAAAAGGCAAAGGGATTCAACATTTCGTCGATGGGACAGAGGCTGAAGCTTAGATGCAAGTTCAGGGCCTATCAGGTTCGCGACTCTCTTTTGAACCTTGTCAAGGAGCGAGAGACTAGTAGCAGATGCACCAGCCCAGATGTGGCAGCAATACTCCATACATGGGCGAATGGTGGCCTTATAGAGGTACAGGATACTTTCGGGTGTTAGTAGTTTTCTAGCACGGTAGAGTGAGCACGCCTTTCTTGAAGCGGCCCTGACAATGCCTTCAATGTAATTGTTCCAACTCATGTTTCCTGTGAACGTTAGGCCAAGCAGTTTGAACGATGGACTGTCAGATACAGAGTCGTTGGTCATTGCTATGGGTGGTAAGAGGGTTTCTTGTAATTATTGAATGAAACTAGTTTAGTCTTGGCAGCATTGAACGCGACCAACCATTTTGCCCCCATTCCACTACAGATTGGAGGTCTTCCTCTAGTGTTTCTGCCATTTCTTTAGAAATGTGTTCATTCGTCTTCCTGTCGTGCCTGCCATAGAGTGTAGTGTCATCAGCATATATACCCATCTCAGAGGCAATGTTGTCGGGGAGGTCATTTATGAATATCAGGAACAATAGAGGTCCAAGGATAGAACCCTGGGGCATCCCCGCATTTATATCATATTGTTTAGATATACGACCGTCGAGGACAACCTGGATTATTCTCTTATCTAAGAAGGATTTAATTATGTTAAGTGTTCTACCAGTGATACCGGGTGATTTAATTTTCCTGAGAAGACCCTCATGCCATACCCTGTCAAAAGCCTTAGACATATCTAGAGCTACCGCTCTGCCCTCCCCCGAGTTGTCCAGTGAATGGTATATACGTTCAGAGATCACAGTTAGGATGTCTGCTGTGGAACGGGCTTGTCTAAATCCATATTGTTTGCCAGTCAGTAGTTTAGCAATTAAAGGCTACAATTAATATTCATAAAATGCTTAGTCGACAAAAGATACATGTTTCAATAATAGTAGCTTTTATCATAAGCTATTATAAGCTACCTCTTAGTTTATATATATATATATATATATATATTTATATATATATATATATATACATATATATATAGTTGTGTGGATTGTTTAAACATTTATATGTATATATATATATATATATATATATATATATATATATATATATATATATATATATAGAGAGAGAGAGAGAGAGAGAGATTTGTTGTTGTTGTAATTGTTTTTTTCAAACGATATATTCATTAATATTGGCTTCGCCTCCAAGTTCTATGTTCTGTTTATAAATTTTAGACAGTCGCCCATATTTTTTGTGACATATATGTGATTTTTTTTTACATTTTTATTTATAGACAAAATATTATAAATTATGGTTCCTTCCGATTTACCTTACTTTCCCTTTTCTACCTTATATATTCCTTTTTTAATTAACCCTACAATTTAGAAGGAATTAACAAGCGTTAGGGCATATATATATATATATTACTTGCAAATAATAATAATAATAATAATAATAATAATAATAATAATAATAATAATATATATAATAATAATAATAATAATAATAATAATAATAATAATAATAATAATAATAATAATAATATGGAAAAAAGAATCGATTTAGGTGTAAGTACTAAATAATATGTAATTAAGATATTAAGAAAAAATAAATTATAACTTAATGACATATTTTTTTTTATTACATTTTCACCCCAAACAAGGCAAATTGCCACTTTGGTGTAGGGGGCTACTATCAGGGGCAACAAGTACTGGGGTACTATGTAGGGATTTGGGCAGCAAGGTTTCGGTTCACGTTACACTTGAACTTCTGCACGTCAGTACTGTTGGGGAAGCAGGGACCTGGAATGGAATTCCAGAGTCTAGCGGTTCTGGGGAAGAAACTATTGGAGTAAAAAGATCTTTTACATCTAGGGATCGCTACAGTGTGTGGGTGGGATTTAGCAGCCTGTCGGGTTTGTCGAGGGTGCACACGTCGTGGGGGCACAAGTGATTGCAGTTCGTCAGAGCATTCACCACTAAAATACTTGTAGAAAAGGCAAAGGGATTCAACATTTCGTCGATGGGACAGAGGCTGAAGCTTAGATGCAAGTTCAGGGCCTATCAGGTTCGCGACTCTCTTTTGAACCTTGTCAAGGAGCGAGAGACTAGTAGCAGATGCACCAGCCCAGATGTGGCAGCAATACTCCATACATGGGCGAATGGTGGCCTTATAGAGGTACAGGATACTTTCGGGTGTTAGTAGTTTTCTAGCACGGTAGAGTGAGCACGCCTTTCTTGAAGCGGCCCTGACAATGCCTTCAATGTAATTGTTCCAACTCATGTTTCCTGTGAACGTTAGGCCAAGCAGTTTGAACGATGGACTGTCAGATACAGAGTCGTTGGTCATTGCTATGGGTGGTAAGAGGGTTTCTTGTAATTATTGAATGAAACTAGTTTAGTCTTGGCAGCATTGAACGCGACCAACCATTTTGCCCCCATTCCACTACAGATTGGAGGTCTTCCTCTAGTGTTTCTGCCATTTCTTTAGAAATGTGTTCATTCGTCTTCCTGTCGTGCCTGCCATAGAGTGTAGTGTCATCAGCATATATACCCATCTCAGAGGCAATGTTGTCGGGGAGGTCATTTATGAATATCAGGAACAATAGAGGTCCAAGGATAGAACCCTGGGGCATCCCCGCATTTATATCATATTGTTTAGATATACGACCGTCGAGGACAACCTGGATTATTCTCTTATCTAAGAAGGATTTAATTATGTTAAGTGTTCTACCAGTGATACCGGGTGATTTAATTTTCCTGAGAAGACCCTCATGCCATACCCTGTCAAAAGCCTTAGACATATCTAGAGCTACCGCTCTGCCCTCCCCCGAGTTGTCCAGTGAATGGTATATACGTTCAGAGATCACAGTTAGGATGTCTGCTGTGGAACGGGCTTGTCTAAATCCATATTGTTTGCCAGTCAGTAGTTTAGCAATTAAAGGCTACAATTAATATTCATAAAATGCTTAGTCGACAAAAGATACATGTTTCAATAATAGTAGCTTTTATCATAAGCTATTATAAGCTACCTCTTAGTTTATATATATATATATATATATATTTATATATATATATATATATACATATATATATAGTTGTGTGGATTGTTTAAACATTTATATGTATATATATATATATATATATATATATATATATAGAGAGAGAGAGAGAAAGAGAGAGAGAGAGAGATTTGTTGTTGTTGTAATTGTTTTTTTCAAACGATATATTCATTAATATTGGCTTCGCCTCCAAGTTCTATGTTCTGTTTATAAATTTTAGACAGTCGCCCATATTTTTTGTGACATATATGTGATTTTTTTTTACATTTTTATTTATAGACAAAATATTATAAATTATGGTTCCTTCCGATTTACCTTACTTTCCCTTTTCTACCTTATATATTCCTTTTTTAATTAACCCTACAATTTAGAAGGAATTAACAAGCGTTAGGGCATATATATATATATATTACTTGCAAATAATAATAATAATAATAATAATAATAATAATAATAATAATAATAATAATATATAATAATAATAATAATAATAATAATAATAATAATAATAATAATAATAATAATAATAATAATATGGAAAAAAGAATCGATTTAGGTGTAAGTACTAAATAATATGTAATTAAGATATTAAGAAAAAATAAATTATAACTTAATGACATATTTTTTTTTATTACATTTTCACCCCAAACAAGGCAAATTGCCACTTTGGTGTAGGGGGCTACTATCAGGGGCAACAAGTACTGGGGTACTATGTAGGGATTTGGGCAGCAAGGTTTCGGTTCACGTTACACTTGAACTTCTGCACGTCAGTACTGTTGGGGAAGCAGGGACCTGGAATGGAATTCCAGAGTCTAGCGGTTCTGGGGAAGAAACTATTGGAGTAAAAAGATCTTTTACATCTAGGGATCGCTACAGTGTGTGGGTGGGATTTAGCAGCCTGTCGGGTTTGTCGAGGGTGCACACGTCGTGGGGGCACAAGTGATTGCAGTTCGTCAGAGCATTCACCACTAAAATACTTGTAGAAAAGGCAAAGGGATTCAACATTTCGTCGATGGGACAGAGGCTGAAGCTTAGATGCAAGTTCAGGGCCTATCAGGTTCGCGACTCTCTTTTGAACCTTGTCAAGGAGCGAGAGACTAGTAGCAGATGCACCAGCCCAGATGTGGCAGCAATACTCCATACATGGGCGAATGGTGGCCTTATAGAGGTACAGGATACTTTCGGGTGTTAGTAGTTTTCTAGCACGGTAGAGTGAGCACGCCTTTCTTGAAGCGGCCCTGACAATGCCTTCAATGTAATTGTTCCAACTCATGTTTCCTGTGAACGTTAGGCCAAGCAGTTTGAACGATGGACTGTCAGATACAGAGTCGTTGGTCATTGCTATGGGTGGTAAGAGGGTTTCTTGTAATTATTGAATGAAACTAGTTTAGTCTTGGCAGCATTGAACGCGACCAACCATTTTGCCCCCATTCCACTACAGATTGGAGGTCTTCCTCTAGTGTTTCTGCCATTTCTTTAGAAATGTGTTCATTCGTCTTACTGTCGTGCCTGCCATAGAGTGTAGTTATACCACTATCAGCCGGTCACTGGGGTGTGACCGACAGACGTGTTATAGTAAATGTCTTAAAGCGGTCTCATGAAGACATGAAGATGGGCCAGTCATTAGGGTCTGAGTAACAAGAAGAAAATCATACCTGAGATGTTGGATTTGGGTGTGGCTCCTTTCTTTTCTCAAGATGATCTCTTCACCCTGGTGGCATTCTGGTGGGAATCTTCATCTCTTTGTCCTCAGGGCCGCCTTTCGACTTCAGACATTTATGAAGGCATTCATGGCAGACAAGAAAAATGACACGCGACACAATGGTAATATACAAAGGTATAACTAACTATTTTATTTTACATTAGAGATACAATATATATTACAAAAAAAACAATTTACAATTAATTTTTACAATAGGCTTTTCAAAGCTAACTAACCTACCCTAACTAGTGTTGAGGGAGGGGGTGCCCCCCTCATTTACGGAGAGACAGTCTATGCGTCCTCACATCATGGTGGTCGTGCAGGAAAAAAAGACAGAAAGATAGCAAGGGGATTATGGGAAGGGGTTTCTTTGTATCTCTACGCTCATGGACAATTTACCACCCGTCCATGCTGCAGAGTGTGTTAGAAACAGTGGCACAAGGAAATAGTGCCACATCCCTCCCTATGCTATCCGAAATTTATGAGCATTCATAAATTTCAGAAGTCCCTAATTTTCCGTGAATGGTGCGTCAACCGGCCGTCAGCAATCAATGTCTCCATGCTCTACGTTCCATCAGGAACTCAGTGAAGCAAGTTATCTTTTCCACCAGGCTCCTGGTAGGCTGGTATACTGCTTCAAATACCAGAGAGGGTAATCATCCTCGCCCTCCATCGAGGCAATGGCATCACGATTTCAGTTACTGGATTTACACTTTCTTAAGCAACCAGTATAATATTTTTTTAACAAAGCCGGATTTTACGTGAGTTTATCACGCCGACCTATACGTATTTCACTAAGCCGGATTCTACGTGAGTTTATCACGCCGACCCATACGTATTTCACTAAGCCGGATTGTACGTGAGTTTATTCACGCCGACCTATACGTATTTCACTAAGCCGGATTGTACGTGAGTTTATCACGCCGACCTATACGTATTTCACTAAGCCGGATTTTACGTGAGTTTATCACGCCGACCTATACGTATTTCACTAAGCCGGATTCTACGTGAGTTTATCACGCCGACCCATACGTATTTCACTAAGCCGGATTGTACGTGAGTTTATTCACGCCGACCTATACGTATTTCACTAAGCCGGATTGTACGTGAGTTTATCACGCCGACCTATACGTATTTCACTAAGCCGGATTCTACGTGAGTTTATCACGCCGACCTATACGTATTTCACTAAGTCGGATTGTACGTGAGTTTATCACGCCGACCTATACGTTTTTTAATTTAGTCTGCATAACATTATTTCCGTAACTGGATTTACGCTCCCTTCAGCAACCAGTATAATGTATTTTAACCAAGTCGGAGTTACGTGACCTCATCACGCCGACCTATATGTATTCCAAGTTATTACTTCAGTTACTGGACTTACGCTCTCTTCAGCAACCAGTATAATGTATTTTCAGTGAAGCAAGTTATCTTTTTCCACCAGGCTCCTGGTAGACTGGTATACTGCTTCAAATACCAGAGAGGGTAATCATCCTCGCCCTCCATCGAGGCAATGGAGTAACTGGATTTACACTTTTTTAAGCAACCAGTATAATATTTTTTTAATAAGTCGGGGTTACGTGACCTCATCACGCCGACCTATATGGATTTAGTAAAACCTTGGTCTTCAGAGGTTCTAATCCAATTAATTCTGTTAGAGCAAGGAGTCTGCCGCCGAGCGACCAATAAAAACTATCCACCACGGAATATTTATTAATTATATAAAGAATTAATTAAGAAGGGCACTCAGCCTTCATGAGTTAGAATACTCAATTAGGGGGGAAAAAATTTCCAAAAATAAACAATTCAGAAACCTGGTATACATTAAATCAATGAAATAGGGTGTTAACAATTTTTTTTCTTAAAAAGAAAACATTTTTAAAAAATCATTTCAGAGCACCTCGGTCACAATTAGAATTTGTTTACACAATGCAAACGCATTTCAGTCATTACATTCATAATTAACTTTTTCCCAAATTTCAGGGTACATTTAAAAAATATATGTATTTTTTCAAAACTTGATTTACAAAAGATCATTAAAATTTAATTCCAAAATTTAAAAATTATTTCAAGTATTTTGGTTCATCGTTAAAATCAATTTATGTTAGTTAACTTCTTTCCAAAGTAAGTCATTTATTATTATAAAAACCAATCTTCTCAAAAGGTCATAAACTTCGAATAGACCCATTTTTCGTAATACAATTCAAAAATTATTCCAAACATTTGGTTCATTATTAAAATTAATCTTCCGAAAAGATCATAGAAAATTCATTTTGAATCAATTCACCCTTCACAATGAGATTCAGAAACATCCCAAATTTTTCATTTCGTAATTATTATTTTTAAAATTCAGTGTACATTTACAGTTATTTAATTGATTCTTAAAAATCATTTCTTCTTTTAGACCATTATCCAGGTCATTTCGAATTCAGAAACTTTTCATGTTAATTAACTTTATTTTCCAAGTAATTATTTTATCATTTAAAAGCAATTCTTTTCCTAAACTCACTCACAAGGATTATTTCGAACTAATAAACTCCCACCACACCTGGGAGTCACATTAGTTAACGACCAGTTCTGTATAGTTAACAGCTCGAAAAAATTAAAGTTTCAATTAAAGAGAGATCTTTCTAGACTGAGGAAATCTTTTTTTTTTCTTAATAATTAATTCAATTTTACGTATATACTCCTCAGTCAATATTTCAGGGACCCCTATCATACGGTCCAATTTCAAATAAACTTTCAATTAAATAATTCGCTCGAATAATTCTTCCTTAAAAATCATCTAGAATTCAGGAAAATTTCTTTCGTTAGTCAAACAATATTTCCTTAGAAATCATTAAAAATTCAGAGAATATTCGAAATGTAATAGCGTAATTTTTCTTTAAAAAAAACTATGAACATTTCAGAGAACTCTTAAAAAATTAACGTAATCATGTAACAGTTGGCTTTTCCAAACACTCGAAGATTTCAAAAAAGTACTTTAAGTGCTGTTTGAATAATTGAAGCATAAATAATTTTGTTCTTTAAACTTGGTAGAAAAATTTAAAAAAACTCCAAGTTAATTCGTTATTATATGCCCTCCTGCAATCAGCCATGGGGGTTTAGCTATACAATCATTAAAACACAAGAGTAGAGAGAGAGAATGAGGGGGAAAGAAGGGGATAGAGACAGAGCGATGCCATTACACACCCTACCACCCCCATAACACTATTACGTAATCTCACAAAAAAACTCTTCGATTTTAAAAGTCACTCTCTCGTCCCCAAAAAAGCTTGCAGAGGGTGAAAGAATGGTAGACAACACGAGAGGTGGTGAAAGAGAGGAAGAGAAACAGAGGCAGGTCGCATTGTTCCACCACCCATCCCTCAACACCCTCACAAACACCATGACGAGGTCATCTTCGCTTCCTTCCTATGTGCGGCCATTGTTTCAAACAAATGAGTGACAGGTAGACATTAAACATTTCTACGAGTTTAAAACAAATAACTAAATAGAAAAACAATCTTATTTTGAACAATTTTGTTAAAGGCATTCTCACACAAAAAAAAACGTTC
Organism: Euprymna scolopes; assembly: GCF_053919585.1. Lineage (NCBI taxonomy): Eukaryota > Metazoa > Mollusca > Cephalopoda > Sepiida > Sepiolidae > Euprymna > Euprymna scolopes. The sequence goes on along the minus strand of NC_136492.1, from coordinate 134,758,003 downwards.
ACATTATGTAATCCAAATTTTTAGCAATCCATTTTTTTTTCATTTTTTTTAAACAGACAAATCAAAATTAATAAAAAAAAACATAATCAAATCAAAAAACCACACATGTTTCGGCATTAACTGCTAATCTAACCCGAAAAAAAAAAAACACATCAACTGTTCATGGAATAAAATGTAATGTAAAAGTTCTATTTTTTTTCAAATCTGAATCTAACACTTGCAAAGTCAAAAGAATTTTTTAAAAAGTCCTATATTTTTATAAACCTGAAATAAAGATCAGATAAAAAATGTTAGGTATCCTTTATTTTCCTTCCTTTTTTTTTTTTAATTTATTTTTCGAGCTTCGTGTTTGAAGGATTTTTTTCTTTTTTTTTTTCATGTAATAACAAGATGCATAGATATACACACATATCGATATATATCCGGAGAGAGACAGAAAGAGAGAAAGCGTGAGAGAGAAAGAGATATTGCATATTCTAGAGACACTTTTTTCTCATCTCTGTTGTTTTGTTTGTTTTTTTTTTTTTTTTGTGTGGGACACATTTCTTACTTTTTTTTTCGAAGGGTTACTTTCAATACTCTTCTTTTTTTTTTAAATCGATCTTCTGTAAACCGTTTTTTTTTTTTTTTTTTTGTGCGCGTGTGTACTGGTCTGCCATTTTTTAAAAAATTTTGCCAGAAATAATAGTTTTTTCCGTTTTTAAAGACCGTGGACCATTTTTTTTTTTATTCGATTCGTCTAGTGGTCGTTATTTTTGGTTGTGCCGTGGGTTTAAGGGTCGAAATTATTTCCATGCTGGGAAACAATATGTTCTGGTCATAGTGCATCATTTATACTGCGACACAGATGCGACGAGATCCGTCTGGTAATTAACCAGGGTCAATCCTGGTCACGGCACCATTTATACCACTATCAGCCGGTCACTGGGGTGTGACCGACAGACGTGTTATAGTAAATGTCTTAAAGCGGTCTCATGAAGACATGAAGATGGGCCAGTCATTAGGGTCTGAGTAACAAGAAGAAAATCATACCTGAGATGTTGGATTTGGGTGTGGCTCCTTTCTTTTCTCAAGATGATCTCTTCACCCTGGTGGCATTCTGGTGGGAATCTTCATCTCTTTGTCCTCAGGGCCGCCTTTCGACTTCAGACATTTATGAAGGCATTCATGGCAGACAAGAAAAATGACACGCGACACAATGGTAATATACAAAGGTATAACTAACTATTTTATTTTACATTAGAGATACAATATATATTACAAAAAAAACAATTTACAATTAATTTTTACAATAGGCTTTTCAAAGCTAACTAACCTACCCTAACTAGTGTTGAGGGAGGGGGTGCCCCCCTCATTTACGGAGAGACAGTCTATGCGTCCTCACATCATGGTGGTCGTGCAGGAAAAAAAGACAGAAAGATAGCAAGGGGATTATGGGAAGGGGTTTCTTTGTATCTCTACGCTCATGGACAATTTACCACCCGTCCATGCTGCAGAGTGTGTTAGAAACAGTGGCACAAGGAAATAGTGCCACATAGTGTCATCAGCATATATACCCATCTCAGAGGCAATGTTGTCGGGGAGGTCATTTATGAATATCAGGAACAATAGAGGTCCAAGGATAGAACCCTGGGGCATCCCCGCATTTATATCATATTGTTTAGATATACGACCGTCGAGGACAACCTGGATTATTCTCTTATCTAAGAAGGATTTAATTATGTTAAGTGTTCTACCAGTGATACCGGGTGATTTAATTTTCCTGAGAAGACCCTCATGCCATACCCTGTCAAAAGCCTTAGACATATCTAGAGCTACCGCTCTGCCCTCCCCCGAGTTGTCCAGTGAATGGTATATACGTTCAGAGATCACAGTTAGGATGTCTGCTGTGGAACGGGCTTGTCTAAATCCATATTGTTTGCCAGTCAGTAGTTTAGCATCTGTAAGATGATGGACTAGAGCATGGTTAAGTATGGTCTCAAATATTTTGGCAAAAATGGGAGGAGGCTAATGGGGCGATAATTTGATGGGTCTGTCCTTTCGCCAGAATTCTTGAATACTGGTACAACAGAAGCAGTTTTCCAACAGACCGGAAAGCAAGCTTCATTAAGCCATTTGTTGTAGAGTTGGAGAGAACTGAAGCTACTTCGGCTGAGCACTTTTTTATAGCACAGCTGGGATAAGATCGGGTTCACATGCTTTTGAGGTATCAATATTTTTTATGATAGCATGCACCTGAGCAGGGGTGGTTTTCAGATCGTCTAGTGTGGCGTCTGTCCGCATAGGAAAGTCAGGTAGGGGGTGGTTGGAAGGGTCCAGTGTGGAGTTTGAGGCAAACCGACTGGCAAGCATGTTAGCCTTCTCGGTTGCTGAGCAAAGAACCTCGTGATTGTTGGTTAGTGGGGGAATTGTTGATTGCCCATTATTTACTACACTGTTGTAGATTTTCTAGAAGTCTCGAGTTCCTAGTTTTTGTGCTTCGATGCGCTTTTTAGTGGTTTCCGTAAATTCTCTCTTAGCTGTCGCTCATGACAATATATAAACCTCATCCACATATGTTTTGCATTGAAAGCATTCTATATTAAACGCATTAGTTAATCAATTTATAATATACACGTAATTAATCATAGGATAATATAAACTTTAAGGAATTACAACTCTAGGAATATTACTTATTAGTGAAATAATAAGATCGAACATGTTACTATGATAAAGAATGAATGTTTAACAAACTGAGTAGATGCATCGATGGTTTTGTGCAACAACAACCACATAGAAAAATTTGACTTAATTTTTGTTTTTTCCACTTAAGTTAAACAATTTACGGTAAAGAAATATATAGCAAAATTATAAATTCAATTAAACGGAATCATAATAAGAATTAAAATTGAACTTTATTACACCAGTGAAGTAAGCTTTATGATGTATATTTTAAAATTCAAATTCATAAGCAATTTTATATAACGGGAAATTGCAAACATTTTATAGTTTGCATATATAAACGTTTGTAATAGATTATAATAAGTGATGTTGCATTTGTAAATATAGATACATGAATTATAATTAACAAATCAAGTAATTATTAAATAAAAAAAATTGACAGATGATATCTAAATTAATATATTTTTTTAATAATAATAAATGGGTTATTTCACTTTAATTCTAAATTCAAAATATTACGAGTTATTTACAGTTTCTCTTCGAACTTTCGGATTAAAATCAAGGAAAAAACACCTTATTTCGTTTTGATAGATCGATAGTTGCTATTCCATCTCATGAGGAAACAAAGCTCAAACATTGTGATTATCAGATATTGCTTGAGTGTGTGCTACGAAAAATACTTTCAAGAATTGTAAATGTAAACTGAATAAAAGAAATGCATTATAATCATGCTAACATCATTAATATTAACATTGAATTATAGACGTTTGTCATTCATTTACTACGTATATATATATATATATATATATATATATATATATATATATATATATATATATATATATATATATATATATATATATATATATACAATATATGTTTATGTATATGAAATTACAAATTAAACCTAAGTTAAAATTTACTATTAAAATTTTCTTGTTCGACTGTGCTGACCATTTCCTGCTCTATGATTAAGAAAATTGCAAGAGTAGCATTATTTGAAATTCCAGAGCATAAAGATATTAAATTTGTTGTTGTTTGTTTGTTTTGTATTAAATGGAAAAATTTCGACCAACATTTTTACGATATTTTCTCTTATAACCACGGCTCCTTACTAGTGTCTCTCCTTTAAGTTTTCTAATTAAGTAGGGTGATATATATATATATATATATATATATATATATATATATATATATATATATATATATATGTGTGTGTGTGTGTGTGTGTGTGTGTAGATATAGATATACGTATATATGGGTGTATATATATATACACATATATGTGTGTGTATAGATATAGATATACGTATATATGGGTGTATGTATATATATATATATAGAGAGAGAGAGAGAGAGATATTGATAGATAGATCAGTAGATACACATATATATATATATATATATATATGTATTATATTTGATTTAAGTTTACAATTGCTTATATCAAGTAATACTGAATTCACCTTGATTTAATTATTTCTCATGTATATATATATATATATAATTGTGTATATTTATATATATATATATATTCATATGCATATATTTACATATACAATAATATATATACATGTATAGAGAGAGATTCATATATATATATGTTAATATAAATACATGTTTATATGCATGTATATTTATACATTATATATATATATATATATATATATATATATATATATATATTTAAATATATGTATGCCTTTTAAATGCATATTGATATGGCTAAAAAAAATAAAACCGATGTTGATAGTATGCAAAGGAGGCATATATCAAAAGGACTAATAAAAATTATTTATTTATATATATATGTATATATATATATATATATATATATATATATATATATATATATATATTTCTACATTTCGACATGAGCAACATATCTATGTTATAAACGCTTCACACCTTTTTGAGGTAAAATTTTATCACGCTATCATTGAACATGTTATCATGTGATTATTCAATTTTTAGTGGAACTGAATAGATTACTTACAAAACCCCTCTTCTAACATGTTCCGAATGGCGTTCAACATAAGACGATTATTATTTCAGCACTGTAACAAAGATACATGAGTATCCAAGATTTACAACTTATCTGAACGCCACTGAACACTCCAATTTTTAAGGTTGGTTCATAGTAATTGTCTGTGGATCATCACATCGATTATCAAGTTTAAATTTTGGGCAAATATTTTGATATCCCCCGAACAAAATGGGGGTGGATATTCTGTTTATTTTTAACAGATGTCGGTGGCGTTAAAACTTAAAGCACATTTTACTATAAGGAAGTTGTGGGTGTATATTCCAAAACCGTTTTCAACATGAGGAGCTTGGGGTTTGTGCAATACCAACAATAGCCAAACTTTAATTTTTCAGACCAAATAGTGAATGATTCCACCGGACAACGCCGGTGAACGGGTACTGCTAGTTTAAAAATTATTCGGATTCATCTTCTCACAAACCACCCTAAAATGTATTATGTGACATATACCAAAATCTATCAAGAGAATAATTAGCTTTCTCTCCTAATACAAAAAATAAACTTTTGCGACCATAAGCACCTTGGTAGAGGAGTTCTTAAATCTAAAGTAGTTAAAAGGTGCAACTAGAATAAAATTCACTAACATTAAGTAGAACCATACATTAAAATATTTTCAATCAAATATAATTGGATTTATAGCTGTTCTAAATTAAATAATTAAAACTAAAATTAAAAACTAAACTAAAAACTAAAAAATTAAATCATCTTAAGTTACATTTCAATCAAGTAATATATTTCACTTAACGTTTTTTTTAAACTAGCGGGACCTGTGGAAATTCCACAGCAGCATTTTTCATATGTAATATATTGTTGCTTGGCATGCTGTGAGCGTTCTGTTCAGCGGGAATAAAGGCACAATCATATTATTCTACTTTTTTATTAAAACTGTATCGCCACCTTACTAAAATAATAATTTTGATATATTTTCTGGGATACAAACACACCGGCCAATTAACTCACATTTTATCATTTTTCATAATTATTGAATATGTTACTATGTTTTACAATAATTGTTCATTATTTCACCTCACATTATCATCCCTCCATTTACTAAAATATTAAATTTGATATATTGTATCGGCTGATTATTTTATAAAAAAAACACAACTATCAATTAACTCACATTTTATCATTTTTAATTATTCTTGGATATAGTACTAATTTTGACAATTTTTATCATTTAAACTCACCATATCGCACACCTTACTAAAATAAATTTGATATATTGTATAGGCTGATTATTTCATAACAAATACACACATCAATCAACTCACATTTCATTTTTCGTAATTGTTGAAGTTGTTACTAATTTCGACAATATTGTTTTTTTTATAATTTAAACCAAGGTTGTCGCCAAACTTACTAAAATAATAACTTCGATACATTTGCTGGGCTGATTATTTCTTTACACACACTAATCAATTAACCTCCATTTCATAATTTTTCATAATTCCTCGGTATGTTAATAATTTCGACAATCATTTTTCATAATTTATACCCACATTATCCCCTCTCCTTAATAAAATAATAACTTCGAAATATTTTCTGGCCTTATTATTTTATTACAAATATACTACTGCATGAAATCACATTAATAATTTTTTTTATAATTTTTGGATACGTTACTTATTTAGACAATCATTTTTTATCAATTTAACCAACATTTTCACCCTTCCCTCTTTACTAAATAATAACTTTGATATATTGTCTAGGCTGATTATTTCCTTACAGACACACCAATCAATTATCTAATATTTCATCATTTTTTCATAATTCTTGGATATGTTACTAATTTGGGCAATAATGTTTCATAATTTAAGCACCCTCCTTATCTCCTTCCCCTTTACTTACGAACCCAACCCTTTATTATTATTACGCCCTAGTGACATATGGCCGAGTGACACTAGATGTTGTATCAACGTCTACAGTTACCCAAAGGTGTTGAGTTCAATCCCGAACAAAGCCAGTTCAAAGTAACATTCAAAACAGAGAATCAGCAAATATGTCCCAGAGCCTAGCTGGAGTCCGACCACGGTACCCACGTAATAATAATAAAGGGTTGCGTTCGAGTCTCCTCACAAACGGTTCTCCAGTTCGATACAGCACACCTGATGAAGGCCGGAGTGCAAAACGGCCGAAACATTGTGACTATAACAACCAAGATGCGGAAGTTAGTCCGACAATCTCAATCAATGAAAACAGACAAAAAATATACAGACAATTATTACTCAAAGTAGACCAAAGATTTAGTTAGCCGAAATGTGATAGACCAGCAAGTATAGAAGGCAGTAATTTCGGAGGATACAAGCCACTCTCATCCTGTGGCTGTTCTCCATAAAATAAATGCACACCTTTCTCATCTAATATGATCCCAGTAAAAAAAAAAAAAAACACAAACAAGTGAAGCATGCCTGGCCCCTACGAGTGCACAGTGAACGAAGCATAAAAATGACAAAGTTCAGAACGTAACCCCTCCCATGTAACCTTAATAGTCCCCAGGGGACTTTACATCCTTTTTGCTTAAAATTTATAATTTATAAATATTTCTGCTTAAAATTTATCTACATAATTATAAAACTCAGATCAGCTTGCGTATTCGTGTGTTTAATTCTGGTTTTCACTTTCAGTTTAAAAGATTATGTATGCTTACTTATTTCATGACCACCCTGTCTTATATCCAATATTAAAGGCCACTGCTGCTATTCAAATCATAAACAAGGTTAATAATTACATACGCACGCCCGCACACACATGTGCCTATTCAATTCTAATAGCTATATACTTGGAAAATGGAGCCATAAAACCTGACATAGTTGCATGGGAGGAAGAAGCCACCAAAACTAGAAAGAAGCAGCCCTAGTAAAAGTTAGTGTCCACAATAATACTGGATTAGCTAAGCTGCAAAGGAAAATATAACAACATATCAAGGTCTTACGTATGGCATGAAAACAAAGATGAAATGTTAGAAAACTCTCTACTATTCCAGCTGAGACTTTCATATCTGCCAATGGACTTGCTACACAAGTAATTCTCGTTTAATGCACAGATATGTATGCGCGCACACATATATTTACACACACATTCGTACACTGAGAGACACGTACACGCAGAGACATCCACGTACATACACGTTCCCACACATGTTGAAACTCTATTGAATATCATGCAAAAAACAATGTCTGCCCAAAGGTCGTGTATGTGTATCTGAGATTGGGCATCAGTTCCAAATTCCAAACCTGATCATGGTACATCAACATATAGAAACAAGAGCCAGCAGAAGAAATTACATCATGAAACTGGGCAAACATTTAAGACAGGACTACCTTATAAATTAAACTGAATCACCCTGTATTACCTAACCACCGAAACCCAAAAGCAAGAGTCAGTGAATGGAAAGCCCTCCCATGCGTTGAAGGGGCATTTTGGATAAAAAGAAATAAGTTTAATGAATATCCCAACACATGATAACACCCTCTCTCGGTGCTTTTAAAACTAATCTAGTGCCAAATTGTCATTATTATAATTCTTTTGTTGGAGCTGGCTCTTGGATGAGAGGAAAAAAGCCTTAATAACTTTTAAACGAAAATGTATTCCATTTTCATTTCATTCGTAACTATGGGAGGGTAATTTTTCTGCAAATATCCTTAATTTCGAAGTAGAGCAACGGCTTTATACTAAGTAAATAAGAATAGGTCTTTAAAACCTTTTTTAATGGAGACTAGACAACGAATTGGGGATGCGTTATCGGCAGCTCTCGTTACTCTTGCTTCTCCTCATTTGCCCCTCAGTCCTCATTTCTATTGAGTCATTTTTCTGATAAAGGATGAGGAAAAGCGGCTTTCCAGGACGACACTACGACAGTAGCCTTAGATATGGGAAATCTTCTGTATCTATGTATATCCTTGTGGTCATATCAGTAATAAGGGTGCTGGAGGTAAACCTTTCATCTGGGCTGTGGTTATCCGCCAGATAGTCAGGGGTCCGAATCTTGAATTAACCAGACAGGAGGCTGTCCTATCATCAGGTACAAAGTACTGGGGCTACTGTATTGCAATTTAGTGAATGGATTCTGGACCATAGTACTTTCTGGCGGGGTGCCTCCATGTAATACTAGTGAAATTGGTATGGCTTTACCTTATCATGTGCTACAACAAATCCCTGTCTTTTCTCTCCTGCATTCTCTCTCTCTCCTGCTCTAACCAAGTCTGTTGACCTGTTCCACACACCCTTAATACTCAACATACAAATTTCAAGATAAAAAAAAAACTCGAATAAAGCTAAAACCCACTCCTCCAACATAAACCTCTACAACCATGTCTCCTTCTCCAGTATCAGTGGTCTCCATTGCAACCTTCCAGAGGTTGAAACACAATTACAAGAGAGGAAAACGGGCATACATCTTCCTAAGCGAAATTGGCACGGGGTCGACCTCATCCCTAGACGAGTTAATAATTAAAGTATGCTCTAACGTAACATCAAAATCTGACCCGCAAGATCGCCATGGGCATGGAATATGTGCCTACATTAAAGATAGATTTCTGTGTTGTAAGGATATCTTCAGTGAATACCATATTACCCTTATATGGGCTTCCGGGTTGCACTTGCTTACATCACTGCATTTATATTTGATTTCTATCGCGACCACAACAGCGGAGTTACTCTCTTTATGGGCATATCTGAGAAAATTGACCACATCCTGTCGGCTCATCCTTCGGCTAAATTCCACATTTATAGCGGCTTCAATGTCTATAATGGCTGACCCACTCGATCAAGACAGATTACGAGGGGAGGTTCTGTCATGATTTCGCCATTGCGTAGTGTCTCACCGAGATTTTCACGAACCGACTCGTATGCCCGATACATCCGGTCAGTACGCTAGCTTTCTAGAGTTTTTTCTCACAACTTCCCTGATCTATGTTAATGTTCCGTTCCGTTTCCTCTGGGATCTTCCGACCAAATAAAATAAGTCTTCAGACGTACCGCTCCACCATACTGTATATTGATACCCTACGGATGACTGGGATAGCTTTCGTACATTTATATCTGACCTACCACTGCATTCTATATATTAATGCTGGAGGCCCTCAGGTGTCTATCCTGGCCCACTTGCAGTTTTTTTTTAATGGAGAGTAGATAATGCAGTGGATGTTTTATCGAAGCTCCAGTAACTCTCGCTTCTTTTTTTTTTTTTGTCCCTCAGTCCTCATTTCTCATGAGTGATGTTTCTGACAAAGGCTGAAGAAAAAGCTGCTTCCCATGTTGGTAGTACTTCGTGAACAGTAGTCTGAGATGTCGGTAATTTTCTGTCTCTATGTCTATCCTTGCGGCCAAGTACCGAGTAAGGGTGCTGGAGGTAAACGTTTTCATCTGGGCTGACGTTAATCGCCTGATAGTCAGGGACCCAAACCTTGAAATAACCACTAAGGAGGCTGTCCTATCAGCAGGTAAAAAGTACCGGGGCTGCTGTATTGCCATTTGGTGAATGGAGTTTGGGCCATGCAGTAGTCTCTGGTGGGGCCTCTCGATGCCATACTAGTGGGTAATTGTTACGGCTTTACCTTATCATATGCTACAGAAAAAAAACCCTGCCATTCCTCTCTTACTTTCCCTCTCTGATCTGCTCTAACCAAGTATGCTGACCTTTTCCACAAACCACAAAATCCTCAACATGAAATATCTCACACAAGAAAACACGAATAAACCTAGAACCCCATCTTCCTACGTAGACCCCTACTACCATATCTCCTTCTCCAACACAGGGGTCTACGTTATAACCTTCCAGAGGTTGACATCCAATTACAGGAGACGAAACGTGACATATTCTTTCTAAGCGAAATTGGAATAGGGCCGACCACCTCCCTAGATGAGTTCATAATTAAAGGATACTCTAACCTAACATCTTAATCTGACCCCAAGATCGCCACGGGCATGTATTATGTGACTACATAAAAGATGACTATCTACGTGGAAGGGATATCTCCAGAGAAGAACCTAATCTACCTTATACGTGCTTTCGAGTTGCACTTGCTTACACCACCGCATTTATATTTGCCCCACAATAGTGGAGTTACAGGTATTAAGAGTATATCAGAAAAAAATGACCACATCCTGTCTGCTCATCCCTCGGCTAACATTCAAATTTGCGGTCCGAAATGTGGAATAGCTGACCCACTCAAATAAGACTGATGAGGAGGGGAGGTTCTGTCATGATTTTGCCATTGCTTATGACCTCACTCAGATTGTCCGCGAGCCAACCCGTGTTCCCGATAGTACCGGTCAGTTCGCAAGCCTCCAAGACCTTTTTTCTATCCGCTTCCCCTGAGCTATGCTCATGTTCCGTTCTATCTCATCTCGGATCCTCCGACCACTGCATCGTATCAGTTTAGATACAAATGAAATATAATAAATCTACAGACATATCTCAACAGCGTACTGTATACCGATACTCTATGGCGGACTGGGATAGCTTCCGTACTTTCATATCTGATCTCTCTCTCTCTCTCTCTCTCTCTCTCTCTCTCTCTCGACTCCATGTTTTAAAAGGATGTGTCCGCTATAGTATCAGATCTGACCGAATGGTTACTTGAAGGCATAGGCCAATTCATGCCATCCAAAAAATTCTAACAAAACCTAACAGCCAGCCATGATTCTCCCCCGAATGTGCTGCTGCCATCGCACATGGAAATCACTTTTTCCATAGCTACCAATGCAATAGATGCACTGAACCTAAAGATGCTTTCAGAACCGCCAGAAACCATTGTAAAAGAGTAATAAAATGCAAGAGAACTATATGCGCAATCCGTTAAGTCCAAAGTAGCTGAGCAGTGGCTTGGTTCCCACCAATTCTGGCAAATAGCAAATAGGATCTTGAACAGAAACGTGCGCTCTATCCCAACAATTATCAATGGACCAGAGGTCATCTCGACAGTATCCGACAAGGCCAAACTATTTGCAATAAACATTGCGGCAAATTCGACCCTGTGTGACGAAGGCCATCAACTCCCCATATTCCCTCCTATAACAGACAACACGTAGGGCACATACAAATATTTGTGCGTGAGGTCACTACCTAATCAAGAACCTATACTCCAGTAAAGCAACTGGTCCCGACGGTATTCCAATTATAGTGTTAAAAAATTACAACCCGAACTTGCCCCCATACATTCCAAAGTGTTTAAGCATTGCCTCAAGGTGTACTGCTTTCCAACACCCTGGAAAACCTCATCAGCATGCCCTGTATTTTAGAATTCAGGTGATAAGCCATCCCTCTCTCAGTACAGAGTACGTTGCTGGAATCCACAATAAATAGAGAAGTAGTCAACCACCTCTTCAGAAATAACCTTCTTAGCGACACGCAATATGGTTCCCGCTCTGCTAGATCTACTGCAGATGTGCTAACGGTTATATCGCATAGGATTGGCGAATCTCTCGACGAAAACTCTCTTTCTAGGGCAATTGCTCTCGACATATCAAAGGCGTTCGATAAGGTTCGGCATAAAGGCCTACTACACAAGATTTCTTCGAATTTCTTTTGGAATTATATTACTTCCCTAATAATAGGGAGTAATATAATTTCAAAACAAATTCGAAGAAGTATTTACGATTGCTTCAATTCGGTGACCTTTCAAGTGGTATATACTACAAGACCTGCTTTTCCGTCTTTCCTCAAGGATAGTTTGCCTTACATCCAAAATAGTAATATTGTATATCAGTTTAAATGCCAGTGCGATGCTGGGCGAACATCCTTGCACCTTTTGACTCGTATAAATCAGCATGTTCCATCGAAGATCAGACAAGGGAGGATGGGGTTCGGTGGTCTCCCTCCTTCTGCAGCCTTGGACTCTGCTATTGGCCAGCATTTGGTTGACAACCAATGCTGTGCCGATAGATATAAAATAGATTGGCCGAGGTGCTGCATAGACCGGACTCCAAAACCATTTAAAGATTTTGGAGGCCGTCTCTATCGCGGTGCGTCAACCTTCTTTGTGCCGGCAAAAGGAAACATCAAACGCATTGTTTCTCTTTGGGGAACTTTGAAATTTTTCTCCCGCTTTTTTTCTCCCTCGTTGTGCCAATATTTTTAATCGTTTTTTAAACGTAAATAATTTAATTAATGTCCCCGTACGTTGGCACATTAAATAAGTTCCCCAATAGAACTCTTTATTTTCGTAACAATACTATTTAGATTGCTATCGATTTACTCGTGAAGAGATGATAGCCGAAAGAGCTCTCGAGAAACTTCAGCCTACTATTTTATTTAAAACCATATACAAATTCTGTACCTCTTAACATGTATATACATATATATATATATATATATATATATATATATATATATATATATATGTTTTTTCACACTTATTATGATGTACTATATATTATCATTATTAATAACAACATAATCGTTATTATACTATTTTTATTATTATTTTAAATATTATTATTATCATTATTATTATTAACAATATTTAAAATAATAATAATAATAATAATAATAATAATAATAATAATAATAATAATAATAAAAATAATATCGTATTTGCTGTGATATTTTCTTTATTATTATTAAAAGTGAACATTCTCACTTTTACCCACAATGATATGTTGTTCTCTCTTATCCGTTTTTCTTTTGATGTGTAAAGTAAAGTTTTATGACTCTCTGGATTTATGCATATCCTTCTGTAATAAGCATAATTGCAATAATATTATTCATAATAATAATAATAATTATAATAATAATAATAATAATAACTATTACTATATTCTTTTTCCATTTTTCTCTTATTTCTCTTTTGGTGTATCTTTCGTTGTATTTATTGTTTTATGTTATTGTCATTTTAACAAATATGACATACCGTTACCCGATTTCAATCTTTTCTATCACCTGCCTTAACTCCCGACTTATTTTTTGCTGGACATTTCGTTAGTGCTTTTACCGTGGATTTTGCTTTTGCTAATACCATATTGGCTGGAAAAATAACTAAATAATGCAGAAGAAAAATATAATGGAACACATTTTTCTTTTTTTTTTTTTTTACCAGGTGGTCACCACTTATCAATGCCCGGAAACCTTTCAGAGATGAGGGTTATTGTAAGTACAGTACGTTAGTTTTGAGATTTAAACTGCCTACTTAAGGGGCGGTTTACCAGGAATTTGTTTACGTTGGACTTGAAGACATCCAAGTTGTAGTCAGGAGGGAAGCAGGCAGAAGAAACAGTTTCACAGGTGTGCAGTTCTAAGAAAGAAGATTTGTTCATGGAATTTACGTTTTGATTTATGCATATATAAAATTGGGGAAGCTTTCGACAGTGGACTCAGCTGGGCTGGTGTTTTTTGTAAAAGATTGTCGAGTGGGGGGAAGAGATTGGAGTTCAGACGAGCACCTGTCATGGAAATAACGATAAAACTAAGACAGGCTTGCAACGTCTCTTCTGTGGGAGAGAGGTTTCAAGGAAGAGAAAAGGGCATCCCCCACTAAGACACGAAAACTATTTTGTACTCTGCCAAGGCAGGGTAGGCTGTTTTTAGCAGCTCCTGCCAAGATATGGCAGCAGTATTCCATTATTGGCCGTACTTGGCTTTTATATAGATAGAGAATTGCATCAGCAGTGAGATATCTTCTGGAGCGGTAGAAGGATCACACAATCTTTCCAGCGACCTTGGCAACAGACTTGATGCACGGGTTCCATTTCAGATCCGGAGTAAAGGTCAAGCCCAGAAGCCTGTCAAATCCTGCGGCTTCTCCTAGAGAAGAACCATCCATTTCAATTGATGCCTGATGGGGATCAGAGCGTTGATGATGTAAAGATATAAATTTGGTTTAGATGCATTAAAGGAAACCAGCCACGTCTTCCCCCCACTGAACCACTCTTCGAGATCAGAGGAGAGAGAACCAGAGAGAGAGCTTTGTCATTTGCAGCCTTTGATGTGTTGCTGTAGATGTTTTTTTCATTCAGCATAGATGTCAACGAATGATTTAAGTATGTGTTTAGGGAGATCATTGATGTAGATCAGGAAGAGAGTGTGGCCCAAGATCGACCCCTGAGTGACTCCAGCATTAATACTGCAGCCCGCTGATTTTTGTCCAGCAACCACTACTCTTATGAGCCTATCAGAGAGACATGATTTAATGATAGATAGAATATTTCCAGTTATACCGTAGCTGGAGATCTTGTGAAGTAGGCCTTTACGCCATACCTTGTCGAAGGCCTTTAATATGTCAAGAGAAATTGCCCTGGAAAATAAGCCTTTGTCAAGAGAGTAACTAATCTATGAGACATTACCTTAGCTATCTGCGGTAGATCTTGCAGAGCGGAAACCATATGGCGTGTCACTAATAAGGTTATTTTTGCTGCGGTGGTTGACTTTTTCTCTATTTAATATGGATTCCAGCAACTTACTCATGACACACAGGAGACTTATTTATGCCGTGTAATCCATACTGGCGTTGCTCTATAATTAACCAGACTTTGGAAAGGATTAAAGAACATTTAGCATAGCCACTAACTTTTCGAGCTGGTTTTGGAACTATCCTTATAAATCACACTCCAATTGTTATTTGAAAATGCCGCACACATTAAAGCTATATAAATATAATTGATAGTTCCTTTTTTTTTAAATCAATGTTCCTTACAGAAATAGAAATGTCAGGACAATATATGATAAGAAAATTGTTCCAATGGAGCTGACATATACGAAAGTAGAAATATCGTATCCAAAGGAATTACAAAAACTTCTCTTCCATGATTAATGGATTTAACGATTGTAACACTGCTGTTCGCGTGGGTAGGGAAATTATTTGTCAAATGTGTAGGAATAAATCCTTAACATTTAATGAATTTTACAACGTAAGCCAAAACGTCTGCAACTTGGCCATATATATATATATATATATATATATATATATATATATATATATATATATATATATATATATATATATATATTAGTGTATTTACAAAAAAAAACCCAGAAAGACGTGTATTACGAGTTTTATTCCAAATAGGTCAGAAACGTGATAATGTGAAAACGATAGCACATATATAAAACACGTTTCGTTTCTAGCTTAGGTTGTTTTACATTTGTGTGTTTTCGTAAATTCTTATAGTAATTGTATTTGTTCTTTTCTTTAAACCGATAATTATTATGGAAACCCGCTAGTTTGGTGTTGTATATTCTATTTTGATTTGACCTTTACATATGAGAGTAATTCAAAGTATTTAAAAGCAAATGCATGAAACTAATCTGTTTGGTTATTAAATAATTAAGGTATTTATGCAATATAATATAAGAGACAATGAACATATCGTTCATATAGAGGTTTACTACTTTTACCTATTGATTTATCTGTAAATACGATGCTACTTATGTTTATTTTAAAAGAAAATTAACTTAAGCAGTAAGGACAACATATAATGTTGTAAAATTATCGATGATAAATAATATTTACACATATAGAATAAGAAAAGTGTGTGACACACGTACGATTTATATAGTGTATTACACATCTATATTGCACGAATAAAAGAAAAGATATCGAGCAAAATAAAACCAGATTACCGCCTAAAAACTACAGGAAAAAGGAGAGGAGTTCAACTAATGTTCGATAGAGATGGGTAAAGTCATCATCGATCTAAATCATTAGTGCCAAATATAAGAGTCATACATTTTTGCTCAAAAACTGAGTCGCATTATATTTCGATTCTTTTATTTAAATATGTATTTTAAAATTAAAATTAAAGTCCATACATAAATATCTAATATTTTCTGCTATAGTATATTTCGAAACAAATAAAATCTGAATACAATTTACAGAAATAATATATATATATATATATATATATATATATACATATATATATATATATATATATATATATATATTTCTGCGTATAAGTTTTTTTTGGAATCTCGACCAGTTTTCACTTCGATCTATGAAATGCAAATATTAAACTAACGCACGTTTTCTTTAATATCCCCACGACTCTGTTTAGTGATCACGATTTTTCGCCACGATAAAATACGACCATGCTCATGACAGTAAAGTAATTTAAATTGGGGCTACATTAAACTTGGAATTTTCCCGAAAAGTTATACTCGAATAAATGTAAACTGAATTGGTGTAATAAGCCCTGAAAAAAAAACAGCAGCACTAGTATTTGAATAAAGGAACTAGCCTACTTTGTTATTCAGTCTATGACTGGGCAAAGATTTATTTAAAAAGACTTACGAAAAACAGCGTCATCGCAGTGGTATAAAAATGTGTAAAATATCATAAAGTCATCAGGAAAATCCACTTGTTTTATTGGGGGAGGAGTAGGGAGTTGATCAAAACACTGCGTTAACAGCAATAGTACAAAGAAAACATTAATTAATTTCTCAGGTTATCTGAACATACTCGTATTAAGATGAGTTCAATTAGTCTGAGTAATCAAAGAATTATTCTAGAAGTTAGTATAATGGGTAATAAACTGTTGATAGAATCATATTATATCATGGAAATTTAAGTAATAAAAAATAAATAATGTGTAAATACATAAGCGAAATAAAGTTTTACTAATACATAAAATGTTTTCTAAAAAGCGAAATTTGCCAGAACGAAAGGTCATTTGCGCATTATATATATATATATATATATATATATATATATATATATATATATATATACGTATATATACATACATATATATATATATATATATATATATATATATATGTGTTGTGTACAGAAAGTTGTTAGATGTGACAATTCATTGGAACCATCAATTTCAAGTCCGATAATTAGGACCTTTTAAGATATCCTTATCCAGCTCTCTTCAGCCAGTATTTGAATATTCGA
The DNA here is from genome assembly GCF_053919585.1 of Euprymna scolopes. Lineage (NCBI taxonomy): Eukaryota > Metazoa > Mollusca > Cephalopoda > Sepiida > Sepiolidae > Euprymna > Euprymna scolopes. The sequence goes on along the minus strand of NC_136492.1, from coordinate 134,740,459 downwards.
ATATTGGCTGAAGAGAGCTTGATAAGTATATCTTACACGGTCCTAATTATCAGGCTTGAAACCGATGGCACCGTTGACATGTTTTATCTAACAACGTTCTGTACACAAAATATAAAAAATATAAATACGCTCTTATATTTCGGAATTGTTTTTTGATTGATCACTCTGCGAGATTTATTTAAAAATTTATATATATATATATATATATATATATATATATATATATATATATATATATGTGTGTGTGTGTGTGTGTGTGTGTGTGTATGTGTATATATGGGGGTGCATATGTATATATGTAAAAGAGGAGGAGAGATTGTGGTTTGGGGAAAGGAAATAATATGTATATATATATATATATATATATATATATATATATATATATATATATATATATATATATATATTAATGCCTATACACTAAAAGCTTTGTATAACTAGGTATCTGGAAACCTAGCAGTTTCACTAGAAGATTATGCTTTCCTACAAGGTAGTATATATTATGTTTGGTGCTAAAAAGATGTAGTCGTTGACATTCAACTTCAAGTCTAATAATGATATTATGTTTGCACCAACTTAATAGAATGAAATATTTCATCACTTGTCAGCATTTTCTACTATGGATACCTATGCATGCATATTGATATGTATATCAAACTAGAATTGCATTAAAGAAAGTTCACTTATTTAATCAAAGAACACAACCCAAATTGGGGCATTTTTATGTTAGTCTCATTTCGCACTCACATGGCTATCTTAACGTCTAATTTAATGTGGCTATCTTAACGTCTAATTTAATATTTTAGTATGGTACACAACAGCATTTACTCATTGTAAAGTATTGTTCTCATCTCAGCTCACCATATACAATGTTTTCTCTTAAATTATTGATTGTATCTCCGTTATTGTCCGTTTTGTGATTTTTTTTACACAGTGATCACCACTTATCAAGGCCCGGAAGCCACTCAGGGATAAGGATTATTGCAAGTACATTTCGTTAGTGTGGAGATTTGATGAAGTGTTTACTTAAGTGGCTGTTCATTAGGAATTTGTTAACATTGGACTTGAACACATCCAAGTTGTAGTCCGGTGGGAAGAAGGCAGACGGAGCAGATTAGAATTTATAAAACATGCTCAATAGCCTCCATATCCCACGAACTTCTCCTAATCTCTTCTGCATTTTCAATTATTTTACTGTGTTATCACATCATATTTTTGTCGTTATAGGTTTCTTTATTCATTATTGGCTTACATTTAATACATATGTGCCACATTACTACGAACAATTTAATCTGATATGTCCTATATTCCATACTTTTCATACTTTTCATCTTACATCTCTAGGTCTTGTATTTTTGATTTGTTAAGTTTTCAATTCTTTTATCTTTTAAATTTAATTCTTAGATTTTACTTATCATTCTTCATGCTTTGCTTTCTCAATTTCCTTATTAAATTTTGTATATTTTTCCTAATATTCATTTCCTCCTAGCATTATTACTATTTTATAGTTTGATTTATAATTTTACGAGTTATAATACAGCCATTACAACAGCGTCGTAATTATTTTAAAAGCATATCATCGAAAATTGACTACATCGTGTTTGCTACACATTCAGCTAACATTTACGTCTGTGGAAATTTCAATGTGAAATGGTTAGCCCAATCAAAGAAGACAGATGGTTAGGGAAGGTTCTGTCAGGATTTCCTTATTGCTTATGACCAAACTCAGATTGTTCACGAACCCCCTCGTGTGCAAGTGTCCTATAACTTTTTCTCACACCTTGTCCTGAGCTATGCCCATTGTAACTTTTTTTCTATTAGTATCTTCCACTCGGTAGGTAATTATCCTCTGATGTATTCTTCATCGTGCAGTATACTGATACGGTATCACTGACTGGTATAACTTTCATACATTGATATCAGATCTACCTCTGCGTTCCATCCCTAAAAATAACTTGTTCTGTTTAATATGATACTTGACGGAATGGTTGATAGCAGGTATAGATCCTTTCACAAGAAAAAAAAACATCCAGCAAAACCGTAACAGACACCCGGTGTTCATTCCGGAATGTGATGCTACCATTGCTCATAGAAATCATTATTTCCATTGCTTTCAACGTAATCGAAGTATTGAAAATGCAGCCGTTTTCAGAATTGCCAGCGACACATTTAAAGAGTGATAAAAATGCGAGATAGTTGTATGTCTAGTCCGAACTTGTTAGAGTAGCTGGTCAGCTTGTTGGTCTCAAACAGGATTGACAACTAACAAACATGGTCCTTAATAGAAGCGTGTGCTTTGTTCCAACCATTATCAATGGAGTTGGGTAGTCTAGTCAGCGTCAGACCTAGCAAGCTCTCTGCAAAAAATACCGCTAATTCTACTCTATGCAACCAACGCTGGCACCCCCTCGTGTTTTCTGAAAACACGCTATGTGACATAATATCTATGCGCTATGTTTCAAACTAATCAACTGACTTAATTTGTTTGGAATAGAAAAGTTGTGAGACATAACAAAAAGTATTTCTTATAAACCTGTACTATAGTTTCGTTCTTTTGGATCTACTGCAGATATAACGATTTTTTTTATCTCAAGAGGAAGGCTTCCTCATAAGAGCAATCGCTCTTCACATTACAAAGGCCTTTGAAAACGCTATGCCATAAAGATCTACTTCACAATATCTCCATCTCAGGTATAGCAAGAAATATCTATTCAATTATTACATCATGTCTACCTGATAGGTTAATAAGAGTTTTAGTTTATGGGCAGATATCAGTAGCTCACGGTATAAATGCTGATGCTCGTCAGGCCTCAATCCTGGACCAACTCTGTTCCTGATCTACATAAATGCTATCCAGATCACACCCTAAGATGATTCGTAGACTCTTACGATAACAGAACTTATCTAAGGCCACACGTTAAACATCATTGATGACCAAGTTATCTCTTATTCTCTCTACATATGAGGTGGATCTTATTTTCGTTTCTAAGGTACTTATCGCGAGACATAGTATTTTTAATATTTTGCATCTGTAAATATGCTGTAGAAAATAGGCTCCAACCTCAAAAGATAAAGAGAATATGCACCCGGTAAACACAATTAAATTGAATTAATCATTACATGTAGATGCACTATTATATCTACATACACAATTCCCCGTCGTAGAATACACCTTAATATAATGTATTGATCAATGCAGATTTCGTATTGATTAATTTCTTGTCTGAGGCCCAAATATATAATTATTTAAACAGTTTTTATTCAATGACTCGTGCGCAAGCACCGAAAATCGAAACGTAAACGGTTACCCTATGGTTTACTTTTTTCATTTGACGTTAATGACTGAGATATGAAGACATTTTTTTCTGCACGGCTAAAAATTAAAACATAAACACACATTATGTAACGCATGGAAATCCTCATGCCCTCTACTGACTTACACTTGGCAAGTTTTTTTTTTTAATTTTCACACTTAGCACACATTTTCTCCGAATAAAACGCAAATATAAAGTGTTTCACGAGTTCGAATCCCCTATAATTTAAGTGTCATGTATGTACAATTAAATCTGACAGATATTTTCTAGGCAGAATTTTTACACAAATCTCTCTCACTCACTCCCTAACTCTCTCTCTCTCTCTACATCTCTCTCTCTCTCTATATATATATATTTATATATATATAAATATATGTAGCATCATAAGTCGCTATAGATTTCTCTTTTATTGCGAAGTTTATGTTATCTATTTTTTTTCTTTTACTGGTTGAGAATTTTATACCACGCAAAATAGAGTTATATTACTATAGAATTTATTTCTATCTGGAAGTTATTTATTTTATTTATAATTAATTTAAAACCTTAGATACAGCTTTACTTAAAGGTTTAGTAATGCACTTCTGTGAACCTACAATAAACCTAGCGCTGACCTAATTTTTCTGAACTTTGGGTATTCTAATATATAGTCGCTGCTTTTATTTGTGAAAAAAGGTGTGAATTTGTTTATATCATCGTCATTTACTATTCCAAAAGTGTCTGTCTCAACAAAACTTTTTATTTAAAAAAAATGTTAGCGTCTTTAATATGTCAGTTGGACTGTGTTTATATTTTTGACTATCCGTCGCTGATTTTATTTGTGAAAAAATGTGTGAATTTGTTTATATCATCGTCATTTACTATTCCAAAAGCGTCTGTCTCAACAAAACGTTTTATTTAAAAAACAAAAGCAAAGCGGGAGACCAGTACCCGCATTAAGTTGGTCTGCAGTTTGACTTGTTGATGGCTATCTTGCTCTTGCTTGTTGCTGGATGTCAACATTTTGAACCGAGAGAGCGATTTAGCTGTCGTACAAAGCGAAAACTCTGTAACATCATCTTTGTATAGATACTCCCTCAGACATTTGTCTATTATAAAAAAAAGAAAAAAAAAGTCCTGTGGCGATAAAAAAAAGCTCTGATGGGTGTACGCCTGTAATGCTGGATGCATGTAACAATTAATCTGGCATCAAAATATGTATCTATGTATGTATATGTGTACGTATATTTACATATGTGGGTGTGTACATTTATGTATGTACATGTGAGTTTATATGTATTTATATCTATGTGTATGTATGCATATGTGTCTATGTGTATATATGTTTGTGTGTGTACATATATACATTTATATATGTTTGTATGCATGTATGTATGTATATGAATGTACGTGCATGTATGCAGGCATGTATGTATATGTATGTGTATGTGTGCGTGTATGTGTTTATGTGTATGAATGCATATATATGGATGTTAATATATATGTAGGTAAGTGTATGTATACGTACGTGCATGTATGTACGTATATGTATGTGTAAGTGTATGTATTTGTATATGTGGATGTATATGTACATATATGTGTATGTATGAATGTGGGGGTGTATATGTATGTTTGTGTATTGGATATATATGAGCGTATGCTTATAGACATGTATGTATGTATGCATGTATATATTTATATGTATGTATATCAATGACCGTCTTGTTTATGTTTGCATGTGTGTATGTATATGTAGGTGTGAGTAGTGTGTATTGTATATGTACACATGTATGTGTGTGATATGTGCACATATGTATGTGTGCGCGGGTGTATATATATATGTATGTATAACAATGACCGTCTTTAGTGTCATGTCTGCTTGAGCATGTGAATTCGCTGGCAGGACTATATGTCATTTTCGGGCTCATGAATTTTCAGTGCCTGAGGGAGTGGCACTCGTCTGACAAGACGTTGCAATCATAATGTATATATATATATATATATATATATATATATATATATATACATATATATATATTTCTCTTTTGTTATCTTTTCGTGATTTCATTAGGCTTCCTATAGAAATCTACTCGAACATGGTTAACAATCTCTAAGCTTCCATTAGGGGTTTGTTATATTTTTCTTTTGCTAAATTACTTTTTTGTTTATTTGATGTTTATTTGATTGTTTATTATCGTTTCCCCGATTCAGATACACATATGGTTAGTAGTCGTCCATATTCCATGGACATTGTGTAAATTTAAGTGTATCTGTTTGGCGTAAGATATTTCATTTATTGTATATTTATTGTGTATATAGTTGTGAAGAAGGACAATAATTTGGCATCCGATTAATTATTTGATATAACCGTCATATGTGCCCAATCTGAAAATATTCATATTAAAATATGACTAGTGAAATAAATTCGTTGCATGCGCATAGTAGTATAGTCTTCCATTCTGCAATTTAAAAAGCATTTCGTAAGTAAGAATTCGATAGGAAAGTGTTTGAAATTAAAGTTTCTCTGTACTTTTAGAAGTTAGAAGGTACGCAACAATTTACACGTGCACAACACACACGCGTCCCCCATATATATATATATATATATATATATATATATATATATATATATATATATATATATATATATATATATATATATATATATATATATACTGGTGTGAGTTCAAATTGCATGTATATATTACATAAACTAAATCTATTATATATATATAAAATTTAGCTATCTATTATAATAACTCTATTATACTCGATATATATTATACAGGTGTATTTATAAATATATATATAAATATATATACATATATATATATATATATATATATATATATATATATATATATATATATATATATATATATATATAAATAACTCAAATTAGGATTTACAAGTGATAATTTCAAATAAAAATAATGAAGTTAATATAATAATGCTCGATTAAAAAAACATGGTGTAGTATTATTTATATAATATAATCATTATTATAATGTCGTTACACAATTAAGTATATGTTTTAGTCTCATTGATTTTATGAGGTGCTTACCTGTTTTATCGAGTGAAAAAATATTGTTATTACTTTTATAAACTCATGTTAAATAATGTACGTGAATAAACGTACGTGCAAAACATTGATGACTAGTAAATTTACGTGTATTAAGTAGAAAAAAATGAAAATAGATATGAAGCGATGTCGGAGAAAAAAAAGGGTCAGCAGTTGTCATCTTACTTGTATTAAGTATATATATATATATATATGTATATGTATGTATATATATATATATATATATATATATACATATATATATTTCTTGCCTCTTGTTTGCTTTAGATTCTCCTGTAAATTTCGACGTATGAGCTTCTGCCACAACTAAATTTATCGGAAATCAACATAGTTGAATTTTTTTATAGTGGTGAAGCCTTTTCTTAGAGTCTTCCATACTTTTAGCTATGAGTATTTATCCTTGTAAGGTGTAGCTTACAGCAGCAAGAAAATCACAGAGTACAACGCAAGTTTTACATCACAGTAACGTTGTCCTAGAGGCTTGTTTTATCTAAACATGAGGGCGCATCGCGCCCAATGAAAAAATATATAAGTAACATCATAAGTCGACCTGTAGATTTCTAAAACTTCTCGTGGTACACACATCGCCTATCCTTCCCCTATCGACACTAATCTGCTACTGGTCAACTTGTGTACATATACGGCACAATAACGTTGACACATCTGTTCTAACCGAATATATATATATATATATATATATATATATATATATATATATATATATATATATATATACACATGTATATATATATATATATATATATATATATATATATATATATATACTATTATCAATGTTTTTTTTATATTTAAATAGATTTCGGAATGTAAAAAATGAATCACGTATGTGTAATATTTGCTAAAAGGTATATCTGATATAGAGGAAAATTATGTATGGTTTTCTTCTTATTTATTTCCACTTTGGTCTACATTTTTTAAATGATAAAAATATATACATGCATAAATTCATTAATATATGTGTGTATATATATTATATATATACATACACTGATCAACATACATATATTTATATCTCTCTCTCTCTCTATATATATAGGTATATATATATGTATATGTATATATATATATATATTTACACAGTGACCACCACTTATCAAGGCCCGGAAGCCACTCAGGGATATATTTATATTTGTGGAAATATAACTTATTTCCTTATAATATATAATTAAATAATACATTTCAGACCCTCAATGGAATTACAGAGGAATGTATGCATGATAAATTTCTATATGAGAAAATTCATCTAACAATTATTCCGTTTATGTCAGTTGACATTTACAATTCTGTAACCGATATCAATTTCCTATCTCAAAATCAATCACACAATTATTTAATACATGAATTAATCCATTTTCTCTTTAACTAACCCAGAAGAAGTAGCAATCAATTCATAAAAAAGGTGATAAAGTGCGTTTTGTCATGATTGAAAATTATTTAATAGGAAAAGAAGCAATACTTAGCTTATGATATGTTTACATTAGAAAATGTTGAATTTAGATATCTTTCCCGCTCTCCTCCTCTCTCTACTCTCTCTCTCTCTCTCTCTCTCTCTCTATATATATATATATATATATATATATATATATATATATTTATTTATATATATACATATATATATATATGTATATATATAAATATATGTCTGTCTCTGTGTAATTATATGTATATATATAATTACATATATATATATATATATATATATATATATATATATATTTGAGGATATTTTATACTAAATGCTACCTCATTACACCATGGAAAATACGTATAAATAAAACTCGCCAGCGCAACAATTAAATGACATCAACCACCAAATAAGTAAAAAAAATAAATAAAAATGATTAATAAAAGTTGTTTTCTTTTATAAATATAAAGTGTATTTCCCCTTGATGTGGTAGCTAGCATATCAAGTATGAATGCATTAAGGAATTCGTTATAATAATTTTTAATAGAAGAACACATTTTTCATATTAATGTAAATGCGGCGAAATATTCAACAGCATACACACGTGCGCATATATATATATATATATGTATATATATATATATATATATATATATATATATATATATATATATATATATATACATATATATATATACATGTGTGGGGGTGTATAGGTGTGTGTGGGGTCGAATGCTTGCGTGTGTGCATTTGTGTATCTACATCTCATTTTATCTATATATTTAAAAAAACACTTTTTTCTTGGTGTATTATCATTAAAGTCATTCTCACACAAGTGATTGTAATTACTCTCTTTTATTTAACCTGTTTAATACAATTCTATTTCAACGTGCTTGTTACTTTCGAGGAAACTGTCTAAAAATGATAATCGTAGCGTTTTCGGTTTGCCCCTCTTGTAGCTGTGTAGAACTTTGTAGATAACTAAGGTGATGTTGGGTCATTTTGGATCATTTGCCTAAACACCAAGGTCAATCTGTGAATTCAACCTCATTAATTGGCCTTCAGACATTCATTATTTTGAATCAAAATGATGCGTCCCCTGCGAGGTGCAATTCCTCTATTTCCCCGACAGGAGACACTGAGGGGTAGCTTTGGTAATCTTTGCTTGATCTTATTGCAACAACTTTTGGTATTATTACAACGACCTTTACTCATTATTATCCGTAGCGCACACGTATAAGATTTGGCGAGAGATAAAAACTATGTCCTTTAGCGTTGTTCAGGAGAAATAAAGCTAACAGGCAATGATTTATAAAAAAAAATTAAATGAACATATGTCGAGGTAATTTTGCGTTGACGTGGAAATAATCCTTTGGGGTTAATCTCTGAGAAAACAGAGTTTGTTCCACGTAAATTTTTAAATTTACCCGCGAAATTTTATTCTAACCTCAACCAATTAATGGCTGTGTGTTCCTGAATCTTCTTTTAATATCTATATTTTACGTTGTATTTTAACAAAATGCAATTCTCACATCGATTGCATCAACTCATAAGTCCCGCATTAGAACAGAAAATAAAACTGAAGGCATGATCAAACCATGTAATATTTTTATTAATTTTTCCTCAAACTACTTTGCCGTGCTCTCACTTGTGGCATTTTTCCTAAGGTTTTTGAATTAATTTATTTTATGAAGAATAATGTATCTGTTTGAATATTTATCATTTAACTTTATATATATATATATATATATATATATATATATATATATATATATATATACATATATATAAATATATATATATATTATAAAATATCACAGTGAAACTAAGATAAGCAAACAATACCCGTATCCCAATAATAAGGGAGTTTTTATTTACGCCCAATAAGCTAGTAATTTTGTGTTTCATCAGAATTTTATTTAGAGAACAAAGGTTTTATATTCGCTTTCAATTTTTTCTACTAAATCTATTTTATTAATGCTCTTTTGCCAATATGTAAAGCCTCATATTTACAGTGAATGAAAAATTTTAAAACGCCAAATTTTCTGGGATTGACTAAAAATTATAAGCCCTACGTATTTAGAGGAATGGACGTAAAGTATAATGTCGTATGGGTTTTTGCAAGTATTTTCTCAATATACCTCCGTTTGTTCAGAACGTTGCGAAGAAGAATGGCTCTCTCTGCCATACTATAAAGTTATTTACGCCTGAATATCCATTCGCTCATGTATGGAATATTGTTGGGCTGGGACATCTTCTAATAGTCTGTCACTACTAGAAAGGATTCAAAAGAGAATCGCCAATCAGATTAATTCTGAACTGTCATCTAAGCGTCAGCCTTTATTCCATCATCAAAATGTTGCATCCCTCAGCCTGTTCTACATGTATTTTAATGTTAAATGATTTGACGAACTACAAACACTTGCACCATCTTTACGGAAACACCCATAAGAAACGAAGCAGCAAACTCCCACTCCTACACAGTAGAGGTTCCTAGACGTAAGAAAGCCTTCTACTCCAATAGTTTTTCCCCCAGAACTACTAGATTTTGGAACTCTCTTCAGAGTTCCTACTTTCTTAACTGTACTGACATGTGGAATTTCAAATGTAACGTAAATAGATATCTTGCTCCGTAATATCTCTGAAAATTATGTCCCGGATCGTAACACACTCACTTACATTGACACTGTTCTTTGTTTGGGGTGAAAATGGAATATAAATAGCTAGCCTTTACTAGGATAAAAAAAAACACTTCTATTTACCTAAAGGCATTTTATTGACATATGTTTTTACAGATTAGCATTGCATTTTTTTACAGTCACACGGCGGACATAATCGCCTCGATGATGGTTTAGGAAAATTCGTAGTCTTATAAATAGTATGTCTGTTCTCATTAGTTTTCTCATTAATTTAAAGTCATGAATACTTAATAATAATACTACATTATATGCATTCTATTAGCAAAACATGTCTTCTCAATTTTCGCGGTTCTTACAAAGAGTATTGACAAACATACAAATAAAGTAACAAAAATATATTCTACAAAACATAACGACCATTTTATTAAAAGTGACGTTTCCTCTGGTAATTGATTAACCAGACCGAATTTTATCGTCTGAATGTTTACATCTGTTGCTGATTGTAATGAAGAGAATCTTTTATTGAAATGTTTAAATGAAATAAAATAGATATATATTTTTTTAATTTTTAGACAATTTTTCTTTGATGTTGTCATGTAATACGCCTATTGTTTTCAAATGCATGCGCTACTCGGTAAATATAATATATTCGCCTTCCATATAAGGTATTAACATATGGGACAAAATTTAGCGCCACTTTAGTAGAAACGGTTTATTGTTTTCATGTGGATATTTATTTTATTTTTGTTTTTTGCTGTCAGATGTATAGCATGAAAACATACTTTAACACTTTATTACACTCTTGATGAAAGAGTCATGTGCGTCCAAGGATGGGGTACTGTTGCGACATGTGGGCAGGAGCTTCTATACAGGGCTTGTCCTGCCTTGATAGAGTTCAAAATAGACTTCCTAGCCTCGTAGGAGATGCCCTTTTCTCTTTCTCGCAAACTCTATCTCACAGAAGAGAGGTTGCGAGTTTGATGTATCGTTGTGTTCATGGAAAGTGTTCGACTGAGCTTCAGTCTATGGTTCCTCTTCACCAAACTTTCAGAAAAAAACACTCGTCTAGCTGAAAACATTATCAATAAATGCCCCACTCTTTATCTGTGCCTAAACCTAACCATAGATTCCATGAACAAAGCTTCTTTCTTAGAACTACACACATGTGGAATTGTCTTCCGGCTGACTACAATATGGTTGTCTTCAAGTCAAACGCAAATAACTTCTTGATGAGTCGTTCCATATAAGTTAACAAATTTACCGATTTGTCATTACTAACAGTTACTATATTGCCCAGTTTCTACTGTACACTCTTTAACCCTTATCCCTGAGTGGCGTCTTGACCTTGAATATGGGGTGATGCCTGTGTAAAAAAAAGGTAAATCCGCCGGAATTTTACTTCATGGTTTCACAGACAGCGGTTTATATGTGTTTAATTTTGTAAGCCTGGATCTTAACTGAATACATGATCTAAGATATTTTTTCTAAATATTATAATGCATGTAAGTACATTAGATAAATAATTATATGCCATAGAAAATATGTATTAATCGCAAGACTAGTATTGTTCTAAGATTAGAAATTCTAAAGTTTGTGACAAGAAACTTAAAGAAGACAAAAGGAATACTGTTATCGCGCACAACTTTTTGAGCATCCAAATAAATTTTTAACGTATTCATAATTATTCTCAATGTATATTTCGAGCAATGTGTGATGTTTTGCATGGAAATCTGGAGGACGTACTACAATACGAATATCGCTACAAAAGTTACACCTCTTGCTTCTTTGACCTGAAAAAGCTAGAAAGAAACGAGTGTTAGCATCTACCATTTTTGTACATAGTTAACCAGTTCGTAATTCAAATTTGCGGGTAATATAAGCATAATCGTCCTGCTTGGACACATGTAAGTGTCAGTGGTTTATTTGTAGAACATTACAATGGCAATATCTATAGAAGGGCGATATAATTTCAAGGCATGAATGCTTACGATCAGACATCATGAGAATTCATATTCCGTAAGCTCTTATTCGTTAAAGTTATAAACGGAATTATTTTTGGTCCGGATCTATTATTGGGTGTTGTTTCAATAACAATTAACAATATATATATATATATATATATATATATATATATATATATATATATATATATATATATATATATATATATATGATTAGTTTTTTTTTGGGGGGGGAAGAACTCCAGCAGAGTGCTTAATTAAAATCCGAAATGTAAGATCGTATTTATATTTTTTGTAGAGAAAGTTGTTAGATAAGGCAAGTCATTGGTACCGTCGGTTTAAAGCCCGATAATAAGGACCGTTTTAGGTATCCTTATCAAGCTCTCTTCAGCCAAAATGCGTCTATTTAATAACCGGAAGTGTGAAATATATATACCTCGCGAGTTCACGTTTGAATCTCGTTTTGGTAACCCCACCCCGTTTATTTATCGGATGATAATGATTTCATTAACTTTAAACTTTTAATCATTTAAATTTAAAACCTAATTTCGAAAAAAAATGTCCTTATATAAATCGATTTTAATTTGAACCCAAATTAATTTAAAATCTATTTTTTCTTAGGTATAAAAAACCTTAAAATTTATATTGGTATCGGTTAACAACTTAAATGTCGTTTACTTATATCGAACTACGTTTAAACATTTCTAAAATACGTTAAAGTTTTTTTAGAAAAATTCGAATCTTTCGTTTAATTATATCGAATTACGTTTAAATATTTCTAAAATACGTTCAAAGTTTTTTTTATAAAAATTCGAATTTCTCGTTTAATTATATCGAATACCGTTTCAAAATTTCTACAATACGTTCAAAGTTTAAAAAAAATCGAATGTTTCATTTAATTATTTCGAATAACCTTTAAACAATTCGAAATATGTTTAGTTTTTTTTAAGTCCAAATCCTTGTAAGGTTTGGAGAAGTGAATATGTATCTATCCTAAGTGATTTTCCTAGTATATTAACATTATTATATGTTTCTATAGTTTTACATTCGAAATGGATTGTTAATTATATTTATAAAGTATAATTTTTAAAACATTATATATAATACATTAATTAAAAATCTATAATATAATTACGATTAAAATCAAAGAGTACCGACTAATCATTTTAGTAAATATTAAATGATTATGTTTTTGTTAAAATGAAAAACATCAGGATAAGAATACATTATTTTCTTTACACAAAAAAAAACTACGACATTATTAATAAATGCATAAAATCATATCATAATCAATCGCTCAAACGTGATTTCTACTGGATCCAATATGGGAAAACAGTGGGTGTATGTTTAAATGGTGGTTTGCTATTCCATCATCTGTCACTGAATGGTCAAAAAGATCTTGTATAGATATTATATATTTATTATATTTAATAATTGCAATTGGTCAATATTAAAGAATGGTAAAACGTTATGTTGCCAAGCTAATCAGTAAAACATGGTGTTGCCACGCTAATCAAAAACCTTGATTACAGTAAAGCAACTGGCCCCGGCGGCATTCCTAGTATAGTTGTGAAAAAGCTTCAACCAAAACTAGCTTCCAATTTTACAATTTTACGTTTTCTTAAGGAGAATTGCTTCCAAACACCCTAGAAAATCTCATCGGTATGTTCTGTATTTAATAATTCAGGTTATCGGGCATCTCCCGTTCAGTACTGATAAAGAAGTGCCCTGTGTGTCATGAGTATGTTACATGAATACGTGTTAAATAAAGAAGTAGTCAACAACCTCATCAAAAAACTAAAATACAAAACACTTCTAAGTGCCATGCAATATGGTTTCCTTTCTTCTAGATCTACAGTGGGTGTGCATGCGGTTATTTCTCATAGGATTAGCGAATCTCTAGACGAAGGCTTCCGTTCTAGTTCAATTGCTCTTGAAATATAAAAGGCATTTTACAGGGTATGGCATAAATTTATACTGTACAAGACCTCCGGCTCTGGAGTAGCTGGCAATATATCTTCAATAGTTACATCATTTTTCTCAAATATGTTCATAAGGGTAGCCTATAGCGTCTTAGACCAAACACTTCCCTGGTGTATATTAATTATCTTCTAAATAACATCCTTTGACCATGCGTAGACATTTTTGCTTACGATACTACCATCTATGGCAGCAAATCAAAAGCCGTAAACGACAAAGTTTTTTTTTATAAAAATTCGAATTTCTCGTTTAATTATATCGAATAACGTTTACAAATTTCTACAATACGTTCAAAGTTTTTTTTTTTAAATCGAATGTTTCGTTTAATTATATCGAATAACGTTGAAACAATTCGAAATATGCTTAATGTTTTCCCGTTTGTTCGGAACTATGTGTTACAATCGAGAGGAAAGTGCCTGATTACTTTAAATGCATCTAAAATTAAGCTTGATCAATGCTCTGTTCCTGATCTGGCATCAATTGAAATTAATGACCCTCGTCTGCTGGGTTGACACGTTACTCCTGATGTAAAATGGAATCTACCAGCTAATGCAATTCCCTTTTTATATAAAAGACAGTTACGTCCAAGGATCGAGTATTGCTGTTAAATTTGGGAAGGGACTCCTAAGAAAGCATTATCCTCGTTGACAGAGTTCAAAATAAACTTCGTGACCTAGTGGGGGGAGCCCTTTTTCTCTTCCCTTTTCTCAAAAAAGAATGTTGCGAACATGTCGCTTGGGTATCTTATTTTTCATCTCGCCTGAGCTCTAATCTATGGTCCGTTCACGCTAAACATTCACGAAAAATATTCGTTTGACTGTAAACACTATGAAAAATTTCCCCGACTCTTGTATGTACCTTAACCTAAACGCAGATTCCATGAACAAAGCTTATTTCTAAGAACTGCGCACCTGTTGAAATCTCGTCGGTTTATCTACTTTTCAGCTGACGACAATAAGACCATCTTCAAGTTCAATGTAAACACGTTCTTGCTGAGCTGTTCTACTTAAGTAATCCAATTTACTAAATTTACACATCTAATGGTTATTATAATATTTTATTTTTTACTAATGTACATTCTTTATCCCTCATCATCAAGTTGATTATATGTCTTGAAAAGTGGTGATTCATTGGGGGGGAGAATTTTACTTCATTTAGATTACACAAAATTTACAATGTATGCACCGAGAAACCTATTTTTAAACACAACGCACTATTTAATACGATTGATTAAATAAGAATACACCAAGTTCTAATTTTACATTGGTGGTCTAATAAGAAAAAAAATCAATTGGATGCAGACGAACGACTCTTTAACACTATTTTGCTCTTCGTGACAACCAATTCATCCTGTTTTTTTTGCTTTCGATCATTGTGTTATGACTTTTAGGGTTGTCAATTCAAGATCTCCAGTCATGGTATAACGGTAATATTTTTTTGGAAATTATTAAATCTTGTGTCTCTAATAGGTCAATAAGGGTAATAGTTGATAAGCAGCAATCAGAATTTCACAATATTAATGCTGGAGTGGCTCGCGTTCCATCCTGGGCCAAACTCTTCCTAATATACATTAATTATCTTCAAATCACATCCTTACATCATTCATTTACATGTATGCTGATGACATTACCAGTAAACGACCAAGTTCTCTCCTATTATCTTTCATCTGATCCTGAGCACGAAGTGCAATGGTGACAAAAGTGGCTGATTTCTTTTAATGCATCTAACACTAAGCTTTTATATTTACATCATCTACGCTTTTATCCCCATCTGACATCAACTGACATTGGGGCGGCCTTCTGTTTTGACAAGCTTCTGGGCTTAGCTTTACTCCTGATCTGAAATGGAATACCCATCAAATCCACAACCAAGGCGCTGGAAAAATGTTTGAATCCTTCCATCGATCCAGTAGATATCGCAAGGATGGGGTTCTGGTCCAACACCTGGGTAAGAGCTGCTAGAAAGGCTTATCCTGTCTTGATAGAGTTAAAAATAGATTTTGTAAACTTGTATGGGGTGTCATTTTTAATTCCTTGCCACCTCTTCTCACGGAAGAGATGTTGCAAGTGTGCCTTTGCTTTACTGAGCTTTAATTTACTTTCCCTATTTTGCCAAACTTTCACAAGTAACTCTTATGTTGCTGAAAACACTATCAATAATTCTATCACTCTTTATCTGTGCCAAAACCTAAACGTAGGTCCAATGTACAAAGCTTCTTTCTTAGAACTGTAGGTCTGTGGAAATTGTGTTCTCTTTTCCTGCTTTCCAGTTTACTACAATATGGCTGTCTTCAAGTCCAAGATAATCAAGTTTTTGATGAGCCGTTTGTCTTAATTTAACAAATTTACCGAATTTCATTTACTATCGTTTACTCTATTTTCCAATTGATTACTGTACACTCTTTAACACTCATATTCAAGTGTATTCTGGGATTTGATAAGTGTTGATGCATATTTAAAATAAACACAAAATGAAAATATTTTATTTTATTGTTAATAGATAATTACTATACCTGAAAAACGTTATTTCTTATTTCAGTCATACAGATGATTTTCAGAGTAATAAGTTATGGCATTATAAATAAATCATGTTACAATCAAAATTATACAGTTAAAATATGTTCAGCGTAAGAAAATTGTGCCTGCCAAATATAAACGAGATTTAAATTAGATTTTAAAGAAAATTTAACAAAGATAATTATATTAATTTTCAAGCGTTTATATTTCGTTGTTTTCCGTGTGCAATAAATTTTCGAATGTACCAATATCCAATGTAAATATTGTATTTGACATGCAGAAAGGCGAGGTGAAATAAAAATGATTTTGATCTCTAAATTGAAGGAAGACAAATGTACATACATTTTTTTCTACAAAAGAATCCTATTTTGCTTCAAATCAACTTTGATGATTAAAGAAAATCCTGTGCACCCCCACCCCCACACACCCCCACCCTCATTCCCCCACACCTACAGGCACACACACCCACACACACACACACATATATATATATATATATATATATATATATATATATATATATATATATATATATATATATATATATATATATATGAAAGATTGGAGTAAAATTAATTATAACTAGCAGTGTAGTCCAGCTTTGCCGGGGTCATATATACTGTTCATAATTTTATGTGCATATGTATATATGATATATATTAACGCATTTGATTATATCCAGGTAAACTAGATAAAACAATCGTAAAATTATCGGAGGAGTTTGGTGGAGTCTTCAAATGTTAACTCCATCATCTATGACCACTTTGTAACCAAATTCTTGGCCAGATAACTCCTCTTATGCCGGAAAACAATTTATTTAAAATTCCACGTTTAGACTAAAAATTGGATAAGATATCTGTTTTTTATTTGCCCCCAATTTTGACTCATTTGAATTCATAGTTTGGGCTCAAATAAAATTAAATCTCTGAGCCAGGTCTAGGGAACCAACATCTTAATTTGCAAGTGTTGAGACCGAACATTGGTAGAAGAGCTTAGTAGAATTTTCCAATGGCAAACCGTTGAACTTTGACTACTTAGCAGCCAAATCTCTGTCCGAAAATGGATTAGAAGGATATTTTTAAATCTCAATACCGCATATGTAAAATTTCAACACTGACAGAGAGGTTAGATAGGAAAATGCGCACACATACACACACGCGGGCAATTTATCTTTTATAAATATATGGATTACAAAAAACATTGTTTGACAAGGAGGAAAGCTGATATTTAAACCGTTTCCTTGACCTATATATTTCTATAAATGGCTCACCTCATCATATGAAATGTTTTTAGCAAGATAGATATGAGTCAGTAGAAATTTTGGTTATTAGCATAAAGATTAAAATGTTTATGGAAGTGATAATTTGATATAAATACCCAGCGTAATGATTACACAAAAACCTTGCAAAAACTCAATGAATACTGATATATATATATATATATATATATATATATATATATATATATATATATATATATATATATATATATATATATATATATATATATGTACCGGCTAATTTTTTTTGGAGGCAACAGCATTATCCAGCCAATTGTTTCCTATGTCACAATTTGCCCAAAGCCAGAGAAGAAGAAATCTAGCATTTTTAGACATTATGCGCCCTTGAATGTTTCCATACATGATAGGGGGTCTGCTTAAATGCATCCGGATTAGATAATATAGGGCAGGTCGCGTACGTTATTTTAAACCTCATTGATCATTTTCAGAAATAAAGTAGAAGCCAATATGGATCCCTAAGGGTCGTCAGCGTGAGTATTGTGAGCTTCTTATTTCTAACAATCCATGGCTACACTTATACATATATCAATGAGAAAATAATAAGTAAAAAATATAGTGAAATAGCCGTTTATTCTTTACCCTAGCAAAAGCTGTTGGTATGTTAATAGCAATTATTTTGGAAACAATTTTCCCCGCCAGAACTATTATTGTTGTATGCTATTACAGTTGACATGTCCAGTCTAGTAACGCTAGGACAACAGCATATTGTTTTCATTGTTTTTGACTCTTTAGTGGGTATCCGTTGATATCATATATGCGTTGCTATAGAGTGATGTGGTTTTCGGTTGATTAACTCAGTCTAGCTCTGTCTGATATATATTCAAGGGTCAAATGAACAAAACGAATATGATGTTGTTCCTAATCATATGTGAAACTATATCACATGTAACTGAACAGGTTAGTTTTTCCTATTTGCTTGTAAACGATTCCATTTATTACATATTTCGGCAACTTACTAATTCCATACAGGATGTTGATTGGAGTACGTTCATAGACGGATGACCAGTCAAGATATATGTTGAATAGCTGGCAGGCTAACGATGTTTCAAGTATTTGGAAAGCATCTATTTTTGCGTAAAGCGTTCAAAAGGGTTTTGATCTCTGTGATTGAAATACCATCGTGGCTGGTTGTTATACTGTAAGGAAGGGTGTTATACGTTCAGTAACAACACGCACACCTATATTTTTCTCCATTGCGTATCTTACATCCCAGGTAGAAACACGATAGGAAGTCAACATATAATCGCGCAGGTTTATATTCGCAAAAAAGGGTTTTAGTTTGTAGAAGACTAATGAAAATTCCTCAGCGTAAAGGTATGTAGACGACATAAACATGTAAAGAGCAAAGTCAAAGCTTGAAATCAGGTTGCTATTCGATATAACTTTTCGTGTTTTGTTACATATCTGCGTATTTGTTAGCAGTCCTTATGTGGACTTAGTCGGAAGGTAATCTATCTCGTAGCAACCGATGAAAATATGAGTTTCTGTATCAAGTATCACCGACAAATTAAGGAGTGAATCACGACTGGTTCTTAAGAGTGTTCTGATATTTCCGGAAAGGGATTGATTGTACTCTCTATACGTAGGGCCTGCTAGTAAGTAAGTTCTGATAAAAGTTGATTACCATAAAACTTGGTTTGTTCCAGGTTGATATCTCTATGTCGACGACAGAATACTATTATTCTTATCATATTTATATATCTATACACCTCTGAATTCGTTTTAACTTTGTGTGTACTGATATTCATATTAAAACCCCTCTTTACTATTTATATAACAAACATACAAGTTTCTTATATATATGTTGTGGGATTGCATTCACTAGCAAACTATTTAGCTAATTTCCATATTCTTTTAAACATTCATTTTAATTAATACCCTATTAGTTTTTTTTCGAGTTTATCATGTAGTAAGTTAACTACTACGTATAATTAAATTCATGCAGATATTCTACATGATGTATACATGCATAACATTTCCGTGAAAAGCTTACAGTAAACACAACATTGTTTCCATATATATTATGTGTACGCATATATTTTCGTTTAATCGATCTAGCTATCTATATTGGTTCCCACCAGTTTTGGCAAATAACAAATAGGATCCTGAACAGAAGTGTGCGTTCTATCCCAACCATTATCAATGGATCAGAGGTTATCTCGTCAGCGTCAGACAAGGCCAAACTATTTGCAAAGAACTTTGCAGCTAATTCTACCCTATGCGACGAAGGCCATCAACTCCCCATATTTCCTCCTATAACACAGAACAAGCAAGGTAACATACACATATCCGCGCATGAGGTCGCCAAGCTAATAAAAAAAAACCTAGATTCCAGTAAAGCAACTGCCCCTGATGGCATCCCAATGATAGTGTTAAAAAAGCTTCAACCAGAACTTGCTCCCATACTTACCAAACTATTTAAGCGCTGCCTTAAGGAGAAGTGCTTTCCGACCCCCTGGAAGACCTCATCAGTTTGCCCTGTATTTAAGAATTCAGGTGATAAGTCATCTCCCTCTCAATACAGACCATTAAGTGTTCTCTGTGTTATGAGTAAGTTGCTGGAATCAATATTAAATAGAGAAATAGTCAACCACCTCAGCAGAAACAACCTTCTTAGTGACACACAATATGGTTTCCGCTCTACAAGATCTACCGCAGGTGTGCTGACGGTGATATCCCACAGGATTAGTGAATCTCTTGACAAAGGCTTCCTTTCTAGGGCAATTGCTCTTGACATATCAAAGGCCTTTGACAAAGTATGGCATAAGGGCCTACTTCACAAGATTTCCAGCTACGGTATAACTGGAAATGTTTTCTCAATCATTAAATCATTTCTCTCCGATAGGCTCATAAGAGTAGTGGTAGATGGACAAAAATCGGAGGCCTGCAATATAAATGCCGGAGTCCCTCAGGGGTCAATCCTGGGGCCAACTCTCTTCCTGATCTACATCAATGACCTCCCTAAACACATACTTAAATCATTCGTTGACATCTATGCTGATGACACGACCATCTACGGCAACACATCAAAGGCTGTAAATGACGAAGTTCTCTCGGATTCTCTCTCCTCTGATCTCGAGCGCGTGGTTCAGTGGGGGAAGATGTGGCTAGTTACCTTTAATGCATCCAAACCCAAACTCCTATCCTTACATCATCAACGCTCTGATCCCCATCTGGCATCAATTGTGATGGATGGCTCTCGTCTGGGTGAGGTCCCGTGTTTTGACAAGCTTCTGGGTTTGACCTTTACTCCTGATCTGAAATGGAGCACGTACATCAAGTCTGTTGCCAAGGTCGCTGGAAAGATGGCGGGATCCTTCTTCCGCTCCAGAAGATATATCACTACTGATGCAATTCTCAATCTATATAAAAGCCAAGTACTGCCAAGGATGGAATACTGTTGCCATATCTGGGCAGGAGCTGCCAAAAACAGTCTATGATGCCTTTACAGAGTACAAAATAGACTTCGTGGCTTAGTGGGGGATGCCCTTTTCTCTACCCTGCAACCCCTCTCCCACAGAAGAGACGTTGCGAGCCTATCCTTGTTTTATCGTTATTTTCATGGCAGGTGCTCGTCTGAACTCCAATCCCTGGTCCCCCCTCGCCAATCTGTCACGAAAAACACCCGTCTAGCTGAATCCACTGTGAAAAATGTTCCCCACTCTATATCTGTGCCTAAATCAAAACGCGGATTTCATGAGCAAAGCTTCTTTCTTAGAACTGCACGCCTGTGGAACTCTGTTCCGTCTGCCTGCTTCCCTCCGGACTACAACTTGGATGTTTTCAAGTCTAATGTTAACAAATTCCTAATGAACCGCCCCCCTAATTAAACACTTCATAAAATCTCCTCACTAACGTAATGTACTTGCAATAACCCTTATCCCTGAGTGGCTTCCGGGCCTTGATAAATGGTGATCACTGTGTAAAAAAAAATCTATATATCTATAAAAGTGAAGGTGTATGTGTGTTTGTGTGGCTTTATGTCCGTCAGTTTGTCTGTGTGTCTGTTCACATTTCCCTACGCAATAACCCTGTTAATTTTTTTACTACAGATGCGAAATTTGATATACAGGGCACTGAGATTTGGGAAAATGTATGTGATCGGTTTTCAGTCAGAAATTTGGCTATTAAGGCGTCAAATTTCAACAATATGACTTTTGAGAACTCTAGAAAACTCCTCCGACAATGTTCGGTATAGACACTTGAAATTTTAGATATAGATTCGCTGGACATGGATCTAACTTAATAATGTAATTTGCACCCAAATCTATAGATGTTACGGGGTCTAATAGGGGTCAAAGTTTTAAAAATGGCCGGGTTTCTTTTATTGCTCAGCACACACCTCCAAACATCCGGGCAACGCAGGGTTGAAATGCTAGTCTACATATCTATAAAAGTGAAAAGTGTATGTCTGTCCGTCTGTCTGTCTGTATATCTTTGTATCTTTGTGATTGTGTGTGTACATTTCCCTGTGCAATAACTCCGTCAATTTGAAGTCTACAGACTCGAAATTTGATATACATTGTACTGAGATTTACAAAAATTGAAGTGATTGGTTTTCGGCGATAAATTTGGTGATTAATGGGTCAAACTTCAACGATTTGACCTTTGAGAACTCTACCAAACACCTCCGACAATTGTCGGTCACAAACGCTTTAAACATTAGTTATAGGTTCATTGGACGTGGATTTAACTTAATACCTTAATTGGAGCCCAAAACAATAAATTTTCAGGAGTTATAATAGGGGTCAAATTAAAAAAAAAAATGACCACTTTTTTTTTTGCTCAAAATACATCTCTAAATACTCGGGCAACACCGGGCACGCATGCTATTATATCTATAAAAGTGAACGTGCGCGCGCGTGCGTGTGTGTGTTTGTGTCTGTGTGTCTGTGTGTGTGCATTTCCCTACGCAATAATATTTGAATTTCAAGTCTACAGACTCGAAATTTGATATACAGGGTACTGAGATTTTTCGGCCAGAAATGTGACTATTAAGGGGTCAAATTAAACGATTTTACCTTTGAGAACTCTACCAACCTCCTCCGAGAATTTTTGGTCTAAACATTTAAATTTTAGATAGAGGTTTCTTGGACATGGATATAACATAATAACTTTATTTGGGCCGCAAACAATAACTGTTACGGGGTCATAATAGGGGGCAACGTTAGAAAAGTTTCTAACAAATTACTTTGACAATTCCCCGTCTTAACATTTGAAATTTTACATAAAGGGTAATCAGAGTAAGAGGGTAAGCATTTTAATCGGCTAGGGTCGAAAAATTTTAGTTACCAATATATAATTTTTTGCATTTATATATGTTCCTTAAAATTTCGATAGAGGGACGATTTTTTACAGGATTAGTATTGTCTTGAAGTTCGACCTTCCACACGACAAATATCGAAGAATTGGCTTAACACATTAATATCCCCATATTCAACTGGCCACTTTTCTAATGGGGGGATCGTTTTTTTCGCGGATATTTTTGAAAGTCATCCTCTACACTCTATTGTCAAGCCCTGATTAAAACCTACATAACTTTGTATTTGGCCAAAGACGTCAGTTTTTTCGCCCGTTCTTTTCATCCTTTGCGATACGAGTTCGAGCCTGCCTTTCTACTACCATATTTGTTTATTTATGTGTTTTTTTGCTTAACACGCACATCCAAACCACCGAACAACGCCAGGCTGAAATGCTATTATATATATATATATATATATATATATATATATATATATATATATATATATATATAATGAACGTGTCTGTGTGTGTCTATGTGTCTTTGTGGGTACATTTTCCTACGCAATAACTCTGTCAATTTGAAGTCTACAGACTCGAAATTTAATATACAGGGCACTGAGATTTGGTAAATCTTTGTAACTCGGTTTTGGCCAGAAATATATATTGATGCATGGAAACATATACCAGGTACAACATTTATTTGTACATTGAATGCAAAAAAATCCAAATAAATATCCACTTTTAAGCACTTAATTCTCTTATATTATATATTGATCTTAAACAGCAAGTATATAATAGTTCCTATTATTATGCACGATACATTTGCAAATAATTCTAATATCGATGTAAAATACGTAATTGCATTCCATTAAATTATAATTCAGAAGTTGGTATGCACATATTATTCAAGAAATGTTTCATGGCTTAAATACTGGGGCAGTATGATTAGTGGATATCATAATGTGTATACCTTCTGCGAGGAACGAATACAAACTGTAAACTAAACTACTTATTAATTCAATTGGTGTGTTTCTCGATCGACTTTCACTGTTAGACGCTAATACGTTCCAATTACTTCTGTCATGGTTACAAGTATATCGAATCAGAATCAAAAGGATTTAAGTGCAACAAATGGAAAAATTTGTGATATCAGGAGAAATGCATCAATTTAAAATGGCAGGCGCACATTAATCAAGCACAGGCTTATATATACCCTATTCTGATGTTGTGATAAATATCCATATTATGGCAAATAATTCAATGTGCAGTCTTACATATATACATAAACACACACAAACAGTCAGACAGACACACATAGCCCATATATATATATATATATAAGTAAAATTGTCTGTGCGTGCGCATTTCCCTACCAAATAACTCTGTCAATTGTCTGCCCACACGGTTAAGAGGTATTCAAATTTGGATAATTATATTTTAATCTGTTTTCGGACGGACATTTTGCTGTCAAGATCTAAAAGTTTTACGATATAACATTTGAAATCTCCGCCAATGTTGCGTATAACATTTGAAATTTTAGATTTATTTTTATTTGAAACTAAAACAATAAATGTTTCTTGGTCAGAATTTCGATAAAAAGTCAGTCAACCTTGCCGTCTGCGGTATTTACCTCACTACTCAGAAAGTTGTTGGTCTACACATTTTAAATTTTACATGAAATATATTTCCACATAGACAAATGTAACATTAATAGGACGGGGGGGGGAGACACACACACTCACAAGTCCAACAGTCAATGTATATATGCACATTGGCGTGTGTGTTTTTTCTTTTATTTATTCATATTTCCATATTGTAAGCTGACGTGCGCCCCACGACAGATCGCAAACTCCCAACGTCGTGTACCGCGGATTTTTCGTTCGACAATTCCTCTATTCCGCTTATGGCCGGATCGTCCTTTTCCCTTTGGCGACTGTCGACGAGATCACACGCGGTTCACAATATGGAAATATGAACAAAGAAAGGAAAAAACATAAATTTACTGTTTGACTTGTAAGTGTGTGTGTGTCTCACCCCGTCCTATTGATGTACCTATTTACTATGCCTCCCCACGGGACAGAGTTAGACACCAGGGTCGTTTTTTAACGTGGAGAAAAGGTAAAAAAATAAAAATTGTCTCAGTCGTGAAGGACTAATGCTCCACCGAAAGAGAACAAGAAAATGAAGTGCAGCATCTGAAGAACAGATGGTATTTATTTGCTCCCCCACCGAGAAAATTAGGCACAAGGCCAATTTTTAATGTGAGGAGTGAAGGGAGGGGGAAGGGAAAAAGGGGACCAGCTCCCGAGAGGTGGGAAATGGGAGCTGGTTAAAGGTCAGGCATGTGGGGTTGCCCCCACATCTGGTCTTTGCTTGCAGTATCTGAAGAACAGATGGTATTTATTTGCTCCCCCACTGAGCAAATTAGGCACAAGGCCGTTTTTAATGTGAGGTAAAAACTAGCTCCCCTAAAAGTAGGCAAAAAGGGGGCACTCTGGTTACCAAAAATAATAATTGTCCAAGTATAGAGGGTTTCCCCTCCATTGACTGGTAGAAATTATCTTAAGTGCAGCTTCTGAAGAACAGATGGTGTTTATTTGCTCCCCCACCGAGCAAATTAGGCACAAGGCCGATTTTTAATGTGAGGAGTGAAGGGAGGGGGAAGGGAAAAAGGGGACCAGCTCCCGAGAGGTGGGAAATGGGAGCTGGTTAATGGTCAGGCATGTGGGGTTGCCCCCACATCTGGTCTTTGCTAGTCATAGCTAGTCATAGCTTGCAGTATCTGCCGGAACAGATGGTGTTTATTTGCTCCCCCACTGAGCAAATTAGGCACAAGGCCGTTTTTAATGTGAGGTAAAAACCAGCTCCCCTAAAAGTAGGCAAAAAGGGGCACTCTGGTTACCAAAAATAATAATCGTCCCAGTATAGAGGGTTTTTATTTAAATGCTGCCCACATCAGCATTATGTGGCACAAGGCCGGAAAGTGGGAACCCCGCAGGCTCCCCTAAAGGAGGGGCACTCCTGCAATTTTAAAAATTGCCTGAGTAACCCCGTCGGCATTCCCCGGTCGGGGCGCCTCAGGCAGCAAGCAATAAACTTGCCCCACCGGAAAGCCCGGTGGCAAGGCCTGGGAGGGTGGACCTCCTAGGTATTACCCAGGCGGTTCCCAGTATAGAGGGTTTCCCCTCCATTGACTGGTACAAATTATCTTAAGTGCAGTATCTGCCGGAACAGATGGTGTTTATTTGCTCCCCCACTGAGCAAATTAGGCACAAGGCCGTTTTTAATGTGAGGTAAAAACCAGCTCCCCTAAAAGGGGTCACTCTGGTTACCAAAAATAATAATTGTCCCAGTATAGAGGGTTTCCCCTCCATTGACTGGTACAAATTATCTTAAGTGCAGCATCTGCCGGAACAGATGGTGTTTATTTGCTCCCCCACCGAGCAAATTAGGCACAAGGCCGATTTTTAATGTGAGGAGTGAAGGGAGGGGGAAGGGAAAAAGGGGACCAGCTCCCGAGAGGTGGGAAATGGGAGCTGGTTAAAGGTCAGGCATGTGGGGTTGCCCCCACATCTGGTCTTTGCTAGTCATAGCTAGTCATAGCTTGCAGCATCTGCCGGAACAGATACTACACTTTGATCTTGACCAAAAGGCCAAGAAATCTCATACACATTACGTTATGAAAAGTATATAGGGACCGAGCAAGCTGAACTGTAGTGCTTGTATATATATACAGCGAAACAGTACTGTATGTGGATGACTATAATGCTCCTCACCTTGAGTTGAGCATATTGAGAAGTGATACACGTTTACCATTAGCGTATAAGCGACGCTCTTTGTGTAAACAAATCGAGCGGCGGTATTTCGGACGATGTCAAAACATCGTTAAATTCACTACTCGTTCAGCGGCCGCCAATAGCGTAATGGTTAGGAGCCATGACTGCGAAACAGACTGTCGGGTTTCGATCCTGGCTTGAGGTGGTTGCCTGTCTAGCCGAACTGATGTACTGTATGGGGATGACTATATACATATATATATATATATATATATATATATATATATATATATATACCCCCGTTCACATATACTTTTTCGTGATAAAGCTCGAACCCAGAATTAGGTGGAATCGAGCAATTGATTTCGACAACGGACACCGCGTTTTTAGTTGTCGATGCGATTGATCGATTCTATCATATTTTGGGTTCTAGCTTTATCATGAAAAAGTCTATGCGAACGGGTATTTATATGAATATATCTCTCTTAAATGGCTAATATATACATCAATATATATATATATATCTATATATATATATATATATATATATATATATATATATACGGGCAAACCCCTATATATATGTAAATACATTTCATTTATACATGTATATATATATGTATATATATATATATATATATATATATATATATATATATATATATTAAATAATGTTATTTATAATTTAAAAATTTAAAAAATTTTTAAAAATTTAAAAATCAAAATTTAATTAAATTAAAAATCAGTTTCATAAGAAGGAACAAAGTCAATTATCTGTACGATCGTTTCGGAAATCCGTGCTTTTTATTTGTGGTATACATGAAGTCACGTAGAACAATTATACATAGTTTTTTTGGTAAGCACGGTCTCCTCATCAGCAAATTTAGGAGGATTTCTATTGAATTGAAAAGACACCAAAAATAAACCTAGCATTAAAAGTAAGGCAGACGAATCTTTTGGTTTTTCTTTTTTTGAAATCAGGAACTGTATTTAAAGAAGTCATTTAGATGTTTGCTATAGCTTTTTATTTTATTGAATATATATATATATATATATATATATATATATATATATACGAATAAATATTTATTGAATATATATATATATATATACGAATAAATATACTCGTATATATCTATATATATGTGTGTGTTCGTATATATATATATATATATATATATATATATATATATATATATATATATATATATATATATATATATATACATACATATAAGCAAAACTGTGTGTGGACACTAGGAACTGTTTAGATTGGCTAATCTAATAATCAAAACCCTTCGATGATTCTGATGGTCTTAATTTTAGCAAAACCACAGCTTTGCATATAAAGTTAATGGAATATATTTAGTAAATACACACACATATATAAGCATATATATATATATATATATATATATATATATATATATATATATATGCTACTTTACTCTAGTGCATATGATAGGAACGATGCGACATAAAATTTGCATGTCATAAAACTTTTCTTTTCTTTCATTTAAAATAAGTAAACAAAAAAATATTGGCGATAAGCGCGGTAGCCATCATATGTTAGAGTTGAAATTCACATCACTTTTTTGCTCGTATAGCCGGCATCTCAGTAGTAATTATCACTGCAAGATAGCGACTTTATTTGGTGCCAGCCACGTTTGCGTGATCAGACTTTTCTTATCACATTCAGGAACAGTACACCGCAGGTACGTTTCAAGATTGCACACGGAATAATAAAAGGATGCGTACAGCTAAACGTGATATTGACGAGGGAATACAACTATTCAAGAAAAGAAGTGTCAGTATGTAGAAGAAACTTGCTCTGTTTTATTTTATTTTTCATAACATAGATATTTCAGTATTTAGCAAGTAATGTATCACGTATTAAGATTGATTGTTTTTATTTGAAAGTAGTACTTTTCTTATATATTTTTATATATTTTTCAAGTGTCTTTTATAAATGTTAGTTATTTATGTAGTTGTTCTTGTTCGTTCCTGCCAAAATGGTAATTGCTTTTGTGCATGAACTGTGTTAAACTTTTCGGATATTGCCCGGGAAAGCGGATAAAGTACGTTCTTGAAATACACACGGATGTTTTTAAATTGTTCGCTACGAACAAAGATTTCACGATCAAAAACTTCACTCAAACATAAATATTTTGTTGCAGTACATTTCTTTTCGTATTCTATACAATGTTTTGAGGTGCAGTTCTCAGTATTCTAAAATTGTTATATACTTAGATTTTTGTTACGAAATGTTATAGTAATATCATTGAAAATAAATTATTGTACCTATCAACTATTTTAAAAAAATATTTTATACTCACACCCACACATATTCATACGCACACACACACGCACACACAACATACACCCCTCATATATATATATATATATATATATATATATATATATATATATATATATATATATATATATATGTGTATTCTTGTATCTTAAACTTCAAAAGTTAATGTCTATACAGATGTAAAACCGCAATCATAAAGTTCCTTATTAATCGAGCCGAACTCATTTCCTCAGCTTAAACATATACTACAGCGACTGAACATTATAAAACAGGTTTTAATTAATAAAAAAAAAATTCTTGGTCGATTAACAAATTAAACAAGGACTTGGTAACATATACTAACCTTATAGTAACGAGGTTTAGAATCCGAACTCCATTAAAATATTCTTCCGCAACCAACTACATCACAATATTAAATTAGATTACAAAGTACTAAGGAATATAACACATGGATACATATACTCAGCCAATAAAAATATAGTCAAATTTAGTATATTCCGCTAGAATAGTCGATAAATTCAATGTTGTTACCAATTGAAATATATCTTAAAAAAATGCATAGCAAAATATAAAAATACCAATAGCTATTTGGACACAGCACCCCCCCCACACACACATACACACACACACACATATATATATATACATAAATATATGATCTATTATATATATTTATATATATATATATTCTATACATATATATATATATATATATATATATATATATATATATATATATAGAGAGAGAGAGAGAGAGAGAGAGAGAGAGAGAGAGAAAAAGAACTAAAGAGAAATAGAGAGGGTGTAAGATGATTTTTTTAGTAGAAAAGTTAATAATACCTTTAACCTAGATATCCTGATTATTAACGAGTTGGGGAAAACTGTTTGCTTTAGTGTAAACGAACATTCCTTAATACAAACGTTTTACCTGTAAATTTATAAATATCTTTATTTAAACAAAATACGTTTTTAAAACTAAATATCATACGATGTCACCACTAATTATCTATGCCTATTAAATATGTTTTTAATGCAATTTATAAATTTCTTTTATTAGGTTTCTATATATTTTATTTAATTAAATTTATTTTTTTAAATATTTTCTTCTTTTTTATGTTTTAACTTCTTCTTTTTCCATTTTTAATTTTATAATTTTTGTTCATTTACAAAATTATCTGCATGCTTATTCATGCAATTTAGCACCTCTTTAGGTTTAACACTTATTCAATAAGGAAATAAAGTCTAAATATACCTTTATATTTAATTCATTTCCATTTTTCATTTAAAATTAAAGATCTCGATCTATATATTATTTTTATCCTTTTTAATGTTTTATTCTTTACTATATATATATATATATATATATATATATATATATATATATATATATATATTCTTTTTTCCTCACTAGCGTTATTAATTATACTTTAGAAGTCCGTTTAAAATTTAACGTCAGTCACAGCCGGCCCGACGTTACTCTTTTCAATACTACACCATCAACGTATACTCGTGATTGTGGAGAGGGCGCAGCGTTTGGTTTTGGCTGCTGAATAATTTCAGTCTATTTTTTATGCTTATTTTAAGGTCTTCGGCCTTACACGCACCAGAAAAAAAACATTAAGGATCTTCTGCATGGCATCACGACTTTGGGTTACAAGGATACAGCCATCAGCATAAAGGAGCTCAGGCACCGTCTGCACAGAAGTCTTGGTTTGGGCCTTGAACTATTGCTGGGTAAATAATCCTCCACTTGGTCAATACTCAACACCCATTCATTCTGACATGTTCTTGAAAGCTCCAAAGCATTACCGAACAGAAAAAGGCTAATAGGATCTGAGCAGTTTCAAACTCTCTCCAAGATGCGTCAATGTCATTCCCACATACAACGAAGGATAGTGTTTTCACCAGTTGCCTTTTGAAATAAGTGCATCGTCTCCTAAACTGTCAACTTGCCTACATCAGATATCTTTAGTTAAGAATCACATTTGTTAAGAACAGGGCGCTTGATTTTCATCCTGACTGTGGAGCATATCAATTTTTGGTCTGACAAACATTTCCAGATGCTGTAAGAGCGTGTAACCTGTTTATATTGTCTATCAGAACGACGTACAATGACATCGTCAACGAGATGATAATGATAAGACCGGGGATGTTTCCAACGTGCTTTGTTGCAATTAGACAGCTAGAACAGTGTATTAGTGAGCTTAAGATTGCATTCATAGCAAAGAGACAATGAGATAACACAATTTGAGTTGACTTTGCCGATTCTATGTGGACCAATAGCATTTCTCCAAAATTGTGTCACCCAAAAACAACATCGTGTCCTGTATACAGACCTTGTTAATCTGTTCACGTAAAGAGGAGTAACACTGCTCTTTTAGCTCATCAAATGAATTAACTGTGGGTGCATGCCAACTACAAAAATGTGGCATAATTGTCCTTTCCTACTGTGACGCGCAAGGGCATAAGTCTGTCATTTATACCAACAGGCAGAGAGTTAATATTGTTGACAATATAATTCCTGATGACAAACCCAACGCCAGATTTACGTTTCTCAGAACTTGGTTTTCCAATCTAATAAAAAGGTATCCACCTTCAACCTCCTCTACCTTTCCTGTATCAGCAAACCTAGTTTCAGAAAAAGCTGCAACAGAAACTGTATTATGTCTTAACACACGGGCTATGATATCGGTTTTTTGTTCACGGTTCTTTTTGTTCCCTGGAGTGTTCTTACATTCACAATCGCAATGATAATATTTGTTCCATGTATTTTGTTTCTATTCTTGAGTTGGGAGCAAATATTGGATGCCCAGATATGTGAACCTGATTACAGGAACATGCCCAAGTAAACAGTTTTTAGGTCACCTTTTATAGTCCCCTCCCCATGAAGCGGAAAGCAGTGCCATTCTGTAAAGGATTGCTTTGTTATGAAACGAGGACACGAGTAACACAATTATTTGCAGGTGTTGTGAAAAAGGGTAATCTACACTTCGTCACCTATGTGTAATGTTCACATTAGGAACTACCAATAAAATCATTCACCTCTTTCCGTCAAAATCCCATCACCGTCCAATGATTTGTTGATTTATAATGAGTTTAAAAAGCCCATATCGATGTAGCAAACCTTAGGCTTAAATGAGTAAACAAGGTCCACTGACCAACCAACACTTTGATTTGTTTAAAGTGACCATTTCTTCTGCTGAAAAAAAGTTTCTTGTAAGAGTTTTCTATCTCTTAGATCAGATGTAAGCCAACATTAAAGGGCCTGATCCAGCCTGTTAAGCTTTCTGTGCAGCTGGGCACGATAAAGCTATTTCTTGGTCCTTGATTCTAACTGTTAGTTCAGCCTAGTGGGCACATTGCTTAGCGATGCTGTACCAACACCGTCAGTCACAAGGTTTGACAAGCCTGCTGAGACAGATACGCGGTATATAGCTCTTGGAGCTAGCAAGTGAGACATTTAGGAGATGAGTGAGGACCAGCATATACCTATACATTCATAACCTTATATAGACTAGCAAGTGAATTTATAAATCGTTTAAGGAAAAATTAAATATAAAACCTGTAATCCCATAACACATAAATTACAATTTTAAATCATTGCCCATTTATTTTAGCTAGCTTTTAACAACTTAAAACCGTTACTATTTTAAGTAATTTAATGTAACTGGAACTGAAGCGTATTAAAACATAAAAATTGTAAACGAAACAGTAATCAACCTGTCAGAACGACTAACCAACCAAGTTTAAAGTAAGTACTAACGATAAACAAAATAATGGATAGAAACTACTATAGAACTTACTTTCACAATCTCGATTTATAGCGAATGTACAAAAAATAGAGAGATCACGAAAGAAACGTTTAGCAGAAAAATCCCCCACAGTTAAAAATGCTTGTCTCTCTCTTTCTTCTCTGTTTCTCCTCTCTCTCTCACTATATATATATATATATATATATATATATATATATATATATATATATATATGTATATGCGTGTGTGTGCGTGTGTGTGTGTGTGTATTTAATTTCTCGGATATATAAGCTTATTTTCATAACTGTGATTGTTTAACAATTCTAACGCCAATGTAAAAAATAGCGGTGTCAATATATATATATATATATATATATATATATATATATATATATATATATATATATATATATGCAGGATTGATATGCAGTTGCTTGAAAAACTGTGTGGGGTTGGTATGTAGTAGAGATTTAGAAGGCTATAACAATGCGAGGAATGAAATATAGTCGTTGTTGGTAAAATATATTCTAGCATATTTGGAATCAATCTGTTACGTCCACCATTTTAAAAGAGTTTTTTTTTTCTGAAATCAATAATGGATATTGCCGCATATATAACAAGTAAGACATTTTTACCAAATACAACTGAATATATATATATATATATATGCATATATATATATATATATATATATATATATATATATATATATACATATATATGTACTTGTTGCTTTGAAAATCGCCACTTGTTCTCCTCTTCTTTTACCAGCAACGACTATATTTCATTCCTCGCATTGTGATAGCCTTCTAAGTCTCTACTACACACACCACACACACACACACACACACACACACATCCACACACACACACACACACACATATATATATATATATATATATATATATATATATATATATATATATATATATATTGTATTGGTTGTAATTATTAAGTGTGTCTACCAAAAGAGTGCTCTATGTTAAGACAGAGCCAAAATAAGTTAATTTAGTATCCAACCAAATGGCTACATATAGGCATACGAGTTTTCCTCCTCCTCTCTGCATTTAGACTCCCAAAGTCCAACAAGGAATTGGTGGGTCTCCTTGAGGCATAGTTTTCTGATGTCGGTGCGTATTTTATCGTCGATTTTTGTTTATTCCTCTGTGAGGTGTATCTTTCTATCCTCTTGTATTTCGATTTCAGCTTGTAGTTTTGATATGTTTAGGGCTTTTTTAATTTTTTTCTGCTCCTCTGTTTCTTGTGGTGTGACTTTTTCTCGGAATTTGTTTGGAATAAACTGCTCCTCCATGGTTAAACATGTCCTGTAGGTTAGGGCGGTGTCGCTGCATTTGACTGCACGGTAGTAGACCATTTTTATCTTTTTAATAGGAGTTTTCCATGTTTGGAGGTTTTTTTCTTTTGTTTTCAGCGCTTCATTCCGGATATGTGGTTCCTTTAGATGTTCCAAATGTTCTTGTTATTTTTTTAGCAGAACTATAATTTCGTCGATGTTGGTTAGTATCTTATCCTGTTGGTGGGATATCATGATGATTATGTCCATTTTTTCATTCAGTTTTAGAATGAGTATGGAGTATGTGACATAATAATAGAAGGTAACACATACACATTCAAAAACCCAGCACAAACATTCAAAATAAAAAAGGATCTAAATTGCACCTCCAGAAATGTGGTATGTGCACTAAGATGCACAACATGCAACAAATCTTACATAGGCGCCACCAAAAAGTTCAGCAATAGAATGGCCTTACATAAGAGTAACATCAAAATTGCAGATAACAGACACCTCTATGTATCAAAACAAGTACACACGTGCAGTGGAAACAGCTTCAAAATAATGCAATTCTTCCAAACAGACTATTATTTTTATTTACTTACACAGGAAAAAAACTTCAACACCAAATTCACTCCTGAACTGAACAGAACCTAATACCATCACACAAAAACATAAAATGCAAATTACACTCGCATGCACACCCATACACATACACATACACACACCTACACACAAATCAGAACCGACACATTAAAACACACACACGTGCGCTTATACAACCACACACAGACATAACACCCCTATCTTTAATACAACCCACTGAACACTACAAACCCTACTTAACCTCGAAACCAACAACACTAGGAGACACCTAGAACCGTAGTATAATATCTGTTCCAACACCTGGCTCCCTCCTCAGTCAGGGGAGGAGAACCCCCTCATGACTGAAACGACTTCCTTCTATAATCCCCTCCCATACCTACACCCCCAATGCCCCCCTCTGGGGAACAAAATCTTCCCCACACTAGGAACCGGTCCTGGTTCTAGCCATACCCACATGGGGAGACAAATAAATAGAAACATTAAAAAATCCCCTATTTTAAATACACCCCTCTTTCTAAACAAACATAATATAAGACTAAAACGAAAAAAAATCGCAATATTAAAATCCAAGAATCCAAAAAATAAATATCAAAATAGAATGAAAGCACCCCTACCCTTACTTCAGAAGAGCCAGCCCCCTCCTCACACATACACATTAGTAACGACTTCGGACCACAGCCGCCTTCCTAAGAAAGCAAATAACCCCAAAATACTATAAAACAACATACACACTCCCAAACCAATAAAAGAAAACACACACACGCGCGCACACACACACATAAACACACACGAACACACACACACGAACACACACACACACACACACCCTACCCCACCCTAAAGGAAAAGAAAAACACATAAGCAGAAAGAAATAGCGACTGACTGACTACATCCAGGTCAAAATCTCCCTGGACAAACCAAATAAAAAAAAAATTAAAAAAAGCATGCCAATGTATAATAAACGCTTACAAGCCTACACCCCTTGGAAAAAACATAAACCTAACGAAAATCGCAATTTTTAAACATTTGAAAATAATTTCTGACGAGGACGCATCAGACCGTCTGAAACGTACGTAAACGATTTCAATGACTTAAAAACATTATTACAATGATCCAAACATAATTATCAATGAAAAACCAAGACACGGAATAATTAAATAATGTTAAAAAATTCACATTGTTGGTGACTACTTCCTTTTTTAAATATACATCTTTCTTTCGTTGGAATTTATTAACCCATTTTATATAAATATCTCTCTCTCTCTCTCTATATATATATATATATATATATATATATATATATATATATATATATATATAGATGCATATATTTTATATATGTATGAATGTGTATGTGCAAATATATATAAATGTATATATATAAATATATATAGAGAGAGATAAATATA
Source organism: Euprymna scolopes (assembly GCF_053919585.1). Classification (NCBI taxonomy): domain Eukaryota; kingdom Metazoa; phylum Mollusca; class Cephalopoda; order Sepiida; family Sepiolidae; genus Euprymna; species Euprymna scolopes. The sequence continues at coordinate 134,703,866 of NC_136492.1, read as the reverse complement.
GTTACACACATATATATATATATATACATATATATGTACATATATATAGATGTATGTATATATATATATTTATATGTGTATATATATATATATATATATATATATATATATATATATATATATATATATATATATATATATATATATAAGCATAACTCCATTAACGTTTTTCTGAAGAAAAACAACTAATGACGAGAATCCCTCTGAATATTGTGGAGGGTCGGGATAATATTAAATCTACTTTCAAATGTTCTACATATATACGTGTATACATACATGCATACATTGATGATGATTGCTGCATCTTTCCAGATGTTCTCCGTCACTTTGAGTTCTCCCAATCTCGTCGTCTATGCTATCTCACATAACTCTGAACCCCAGCCATAGATTTGCTCATCTTGAAAGAGATGTGACATAAAATTAACAATTTCCATTGAGATGCTTTCCTATTGAGGTTCAATTTTGTGTATTATGAATAACCACATGCCTTCACTAACCAAGCTAGACTTGTAAACTTTGTCGCATATTACACATATCGTTAGGTTAATATTAATAGGTTCAAAGGTAACCTGAACAGGAGTTTTGTGCGACTTAGATAATTGACGTAGCAAAATGTTGACAAAAACACACCTTAACCAACGCTGCATTTCCAGTCCTGTGTGTCATGGTAAAGACCGTCAATTACACCTTTGATAAGCTCTCACTTTAGATTGATGTTGGACTGCTTTCTTTTCTCTAGAGCATCACGAATTTCACGGACAAGCGTTCGATACTTCGGACTTTGCAGAGTAATTTCTTTCCATGTGTCGATCTCGATTTGTAAGACTTTAAAATTATTTTTAGAGGCTTCGAACCTCATCCTAGGCTTGTGTTGAGGGCGTTTGCGATTTTCCAGCTCCCCTATTTAAGGGGGGGAGCTGACTACAATATTTCACTGAACCGGGTAGCCCACTCAACGCATTAAACATCTGATTACAAGGCTTTTCCACTTGATGTTTAAGATACACCTCAAGCATGTTTGTTGAAATCGTTCAAGACATTTAATGTGACTTTAATGCAATGTCCATACCTTCGATGAATACAACGGGGTGGTTAGCATACAGGTGTTGTAAACGAAGTTTGTAGTCTTTTCTGTGATACCATGATCAAACCATAATGTATTCCCTAACTTTCCAAAAGCTATATATGTCTTCTGTATTCGTCTGCGGATTTCCGTGCCGGGACAGCCATCCTTTGACAGAGAACTTTTGAACTACTCCTAGATTAGCACCACAGACCATTATGTTCGGTTCCACTCATGACTGGTCCGGTGAAGTTTTGGACATCTCATTTGTTTTAGACCAAATCATTCCAGGAGTTAGCAAATCTATCCATTACACACTGCATATCAGTGCCAGTGTGTGTCAAAAGCAGCATCGTCTGCATTCAGTAACTCCTTGACTGAGATATGCTGAAGCTTGGTGCTGGGATTAAGTTTTCTTAAATTAAAAAATCGACCAGTGGTTCGAAATTTTAACGTGGCACTTTATCGAAATACCGAAACGCGTTAGCAAGTAGAGCAGCAAAATATATAGAGGAAAGTGTAGGGGCAGAAAGATCACTTGTTTGACACCACTGTATACTGGGATTTCATCAGACAATTTTCCGTTAAACGAGACTCGAGCTTTCATGTCCCTGCTCAGTACTTTAGATATTTTACAGAGATTAGAAGACACCCTACTTTCTCTAAGATCAACCAGAGATCATCCCTATTGACGATGCCAAATGATTTGGTTAGATCCACAACACTTGATACTGAGGTATCTGTTGTTCAATGCATTTCTTCTGGACTGTCAAGGCTGAAAATCACATCTATAGTTTCACTGCCAGACCTACAGCCACTTTGTGATTCTGTAATAGCATTAGGACAAACATCCTGCAAAGACCTGTTTAATAGAAGTCTTGTGACGATTTCCCAGCAGCTTCCGAAAGCGTGATCCCACGGTAGTAGTCACAAACATTCTTCTGTCGCTTTCCTTTAAATGGGGTCACCAAGATACTATCAATAAAATCCCGTGGAACAGGAACAATTTTCAAGATGTCCTAAACAAAATTAAGGATACCATAAGTAATATGCAAACCTCCAGTCTACAGATGTTCCATTGAACCAGCATCCAAACCAAGTGGCTCACTTGTGCAATAGTAAACTGCACCTGAACCATTCTAGGTAAATGATCCATTTTTAATATGATATTACATTGTGGTAGGCTATAAATTGCATCAGAATCCACTGCTAGGGGTTGTGAAACACATCAGTAAATTTCCCGTGTCATCTTAGCAAGGTACTTTTAGAAGCTTTATGACAATAGAGCCATATTTCGACATAGATATATAAGAGGTTATAGCACTTACTACTTGGAGCAGGAGTCATTACAATTCCTTCGAATTCTTTGTGGCAAATGCTATTTGGAGCTGCTCCGTTATATTCATCAACCATTGGTTTTTAATTTTTCTTATTTCACGTTCAATGTTGCTTTGACCTTGTTTTATTGTCCAAAATTAGTTGAATAATCAGAATGATCTTCACAAAGTAAATATTCATACATTGTGTTTTTTCATCAGCAACTGATTAATGTAAATATTGTTGTCGTCGAAATAATCCTTGTTCTTATAGCCCTTAAAGGAAAGAACTTCAGAAGGAACTTGAGTCTTTACATTCACCCATGTAACACTAAATGCAAGATTATCGAGATTTTCCGCCATACTCTTGGAGAGTCAGGCAAATTAAACTTGGCGACATTAAAAACTCTTTACGTATAAAACTAATTTAAACTACTGCATAAAATATAATTCAACACACATAAATTTAGGCAATTAAAAAAAATATTCCTAATCTTTCTTTTGTGCCTGCAACTGAAAGCACTCCCCGGTTTCGAGTTGAGAATGTAAAATTTATTCGGTGCCGTTATAATATCGGACGCCTCTACGTAACATAGCAGGCAGTATGTATTGGGTGGGTGTATAATTTAAGTTTTCTGAATAGTAGACATCGAACCCCCATCATGTCACCTAACATGTTCTCTATTTTCTGATGAGAAGCATTCGGCTTGGAAATTGGTTAGTATAAAGGGCCACCTTTGTCCCCCAAGAAAAATGTTTCTATACCCTTATTAAATAAATGAACCAGTCTGTTTACCAATATATATATTTTTACGTCATTTTCCACACGTATTGTCCCCCTCTCTCTCTTTCTCTCTCTCTCTCTCTCTCTCTCTCTCTCTCTCTCTCTCTCTCTATATATATATATATATATATATATATATACATATATACATATATATATATATGTGCCTTGGTTAAATCTATGTATATATATACATATATATATACACATACATGTATATATATATATATATATATATATATATATATATATATATATATATATATATATATATATATATTAGATCGAATCCCGGCGTTGCCTGATCGAAAATATACTTACATATTATATTTTAATATATGCATATTGCGTACAGCTTATTATTGTTTCCTTCTCACTTGATGATTATGTATTAATGTATTACAGGAAAAAATTGTACGATTGGACTTATTCGCGATATATATATATATATATATATATATATATATATATATATATATATATATATATATATATATATATATGTATATATATATACATATATATATAATGTCGCTCATACATTTATACCTGTGTTTTCTTTTCTAAATATCAAGTAGATTTATCAATTGCTTGTGTGTTTGTGCTACAGTGATAATTGATTTTGTGTATCCATTATTTGACTTATACCGCTGCTTGTTCCGGGAAAGCAAATAAAGTCTTGTTCTACATCCTTTTACTAAGATATGGGTTCTTATTTCTGAAACAAAAAAAGCTCTAAATATGTAAACCTTCACTCAATGTAGTCGAACATCAAATATATTGTTTATTTTGACCAGTGCCGCATTTTATTCTCTATACAATATTTCTGTATTCCGATATGTGTATTCTAACATTGTTACCTATTGAGATGTTGTTGAGTAATGGTTTTTAAAATACTAGAAGGAATCCAGATCATAATCGTAACTGGCGATCGTAGCCTTAATGTAAACACCTAGCATTCGATTGTCTGACACTTGTCTTCAGTCCCAATAAATTGAACCAAGGTCGGCTATTGTAACCACGTTTTGTTACTGGTGATTAGTGTTGGTTTGGGTCTATGATATACATGTCCTGGATGATTTTGGAGAAAGCATTTATTAACACTTTAGAGTAAGTGCAAACAGATGTAGATACATATTTCTTTCGGGGACAGCTTTTTTTCGCATGTCAGTCGTTTTCCTCGTTATACTACAAGCATTATTATATAAACTTAGATGTAACACATATTTTAAAGAACGCATTTCTCTACAGACCGTAAATATGTTATATATATATATATATATATATATATATATATATATATATAAATTAAACTGATTTTTAATTTAATTAAATTTTGATTTTTAAATTTAAAAAATTTTAAAACTTTTAAATTATAAATCACATTACTTAATATATATATATATATATATATATATATATATATATATATATATATATATATAACAAATAAGTGTTTAAACAGCCAATGTAATTAACCTACCTACATAATATTATTGCGACTTAACCTCTATGAACAGTATGGGGCACTGTGAACAGCTTGTCCAACCTTCAACGTTTATGTAATCGTGACCATCGTCATAGATGGCCTGTCAGCTGAGAAATAACGTCATAGCCATAGATCGTAGAAAGTCAGATGTGGAACACAGACTGTCGATAATGAGCAGATATTTTTTTTACAGAAAGCGTTAGAAAAATTCAAAATTGGATTAAAACAGATGAACATCATACTTTGTACTGAAACTCATCCAATATTAATAATAAAAATATTAATAATAAAAAAAAACAAATCCAAATGGAGAAAAGTTGTTAAAAAGTTTAAAAAGAAAAGGAACACGATTTGATTTGTATGAAACCGATGTTTAATCAATAGAAATACATAAAATGAATAATAAATCTTTTTAAATAAAAACACAATAATTTAAAAATCAAAACTGAAAAACAACCGATAAATTAGTTTAACTGAAATACGAACAATATACTAGTTTAACTGAAATACGAACAATATATTAGTTTAACGGAAATACGAACAATTAATTAGTTTAACTGAAATACGAACAATATATTAGTTTAACTGTAATACGAACAATAAATTAGTTTAACTGAAATATGAACAATTAATTAGTTTAACTGAAAAACGAACAATAAATTGGTTTAACTGAAAAACGAACAATAAATTGGTTTTGTTTAAAAACGAATAATTAGTTTAAGTAATTAATTGACAATTTTTTAACTTAATAACAAAGAATAAGTTAAAAATTAAATTCATACAAGTGTTAGTATAAACAAAGTTACTAAGGCAGAAATATTTCAAACATTGCATATTAAAATTTTCAAAAATCTGTTGTAGAATTTAATTAAAAGTATGAATTTTCCTTTTTCTGATATATTTTTTACTGATATTGCCATTCCTTTTGCGACAATAATGTTTATAAGGGAATTTGATGAACTCCATATAAGCATTCTTTCAATTTGCTGAATAGTGTGACCCTCATCACAAGAGTCGACATGAAATAATCGATTTTGATCAGCCAAAATATTTAAAGTTATGTACATGGCTAATTTTATCTGATGAATCGAATGTAAAAAGAATCGCATTTTGTAAGTTTGTGTATAACTTATATAAGACAAAATGTTGAGTTATATCTATTGCAGATAACGTCTGTTAATACCCTAAAATAGCTATTCGATTCAGCTATTTCTCCAACATCCTCTCTCTCGGATATTGCATTTTTGCAGCTATGCATTTCAGTTTTTTGAAAACTGCATGAAAGCAATAACGTTCTAAGTATAATATAACAGAAAGTACTTCCTTGCATTGATTAACATCATCTTCTGTAACATCTATGTTAAATGTATAAACATGTAACTCTTGCTTCCTTGCCATTTAATCCCAGATAGTTTTTAAAAATTTTAATTAAATAGCCGTATTATTAATTGGTAAGCTAAATTTTAAAACTGACAACATTCTGAAGTGTTTTCACATTCATACGCCTGACGTATCGATATATTATATTGATATCTGCTAAGGTGTTGATAGTGGCCAGACCTTGCCTCAAACCTTATCAGTCTGAAAATGTCCTGGTAATATTTACACCATGTTTGGTACATTTATACAATATGTAGTCAATTCCAAAATAGCGTAAGTAGTATGGTACAAAGCAGTATATGTTTCCTTTGTTAACTTACCAGATCTTCCAGGAATGCTATTCCAAGTTTCTAACCAGTCACAGAATACATTTAGAAAACTATTATTATCACTATTTAATGTAAGTAGATTTGCATATTTATTACAAAGTCGACAACCTTTATATGGTGTTTTCACATTCAGTATTGCCCACCATATATAAAATATTTCAATGTATTCTGCGATGTCTGCATAATTTGGCAAGCATTCCTGTTTTTCTAAGGTTAGCAAACCTTGAATAGTATATTCGTTGAAAATTTGCAAAACCAAATTTACATTTTGCCTTTCAAAAGTAGTCGAAGAAAGCGCTTTTGAAGTCAACTTATAGAAATATTTCACAAGTGATTGAGATTCTAGGGCATAATGGGCATGTAAACTAGGAAATGGAGCAATCTGAATGTTATCTAATTCTTGATTTCAATTATAACAAAACTTTAAGAACATCTTATGGGCCAATCGAACTGTTTCTAATGCATTTTATATATGCACTGAGTCGAATAAGAAGAAAAGAGGAATAGACGTTCTAACAATTGAAAGCTTTGATGGGCTACAAAAGAAAGACATAACTTTTTTTTATTTATTGCATTAATGTCTGTTATAACAAATAATACCTTGAACCACATATCTTCTAAGCATGTTATTACACGGTTAATTATGTCAAAAATGTTATAAGCTAGAAGACATTTAGTTGGAATAACATGCATAACATCCTTATATTGTGAGAATACACTGCTAAGAATAAAAGCAAATGCACTTGTGGCAGGTTCATTCCTGTTGTTAGGTAAGCCAACAATATTATCACCTTTATAATCAAGATAAGGTTTGAGATGTATTTCATCAACAAGTAAAGGTATTCTGATGTCATTCTGCATTAGTAAATTAAACTGACTTTTATTATACATGAGAATTTTTTTATCGTGTGGTTCAATGACATGATTCATAGAAGTGTATAAGGTCAATCTTCGAATGCTTGAATTATACGGCATATAATGATAGTATTGTCTTGTCATAAAGAAGACCAATCATTTTTATCTATAAACGTTAATTTTTTTTCTAAACCATACATATTATGGAATGTTTTACGTTTCCGTTATTCTAACTCGTCAGCAACACTTGCACATAATGCGCGTTTAAGAGCAAAATTTTCTAAACGCGCTTTGTTTGCGTTAGGAGACTCTCTAAAAGTGGTTGATGATGATAAATAGGAGGGGCAGTTTGGTAATATTCGAGGAATAACACCATCCTTAAGATAAGGATAGAATACTGTTGTCATATCTCGGCAGGAGCTGAAAAACAGCCTATCCTGCCTTGACAGAGTACAAATTAGACTTCGTGGCTTAGTGGGGGATGCCCTTTTCTCTTCCCTGCCAAATCTCTCCCACAGGAGAGACGTTGCGAGCCTATCCTTGTTTTATCGTTATTTCCATTGCAGGTGCTCGTCTGAACTCCAATCTCTGGCCCCCCTCGCCAATCTTTCACGAAAAACACCCGTCTAGCTGAATCCACTGTGATAAATTTCCCCACTCTATATCTGTGCCTAAATCGAAACGCGGATTCCATGAACAAAGCTTCTTTCTTAGACCTGCACGCCTGTGGAACTCTGTTCCGTCTCCCTGCTTCCGACCGGACTACAACTTGGATATCTTCAAGTCCAATGTAAACAAATTCCTAATGAACCGCCCCCTTAATTAAACACTTCATCAAATCTCCACACTAACGTAATGTACTTGCAATAACCCTTATCCTTGAGTGGATTCCGGGCCTTGATACGTGGTGATCACCGTGTAAAAAAGGGATGTTTTAATTTAACACTAATTAACTTTCTAGGCCTTTAATCAAACGCTGATGCATCCCGCTCTATGTCTTTAGATCGAAAACGAAGTTCACATACCTTAAGAAATAATTTAAAAGAAAATCGTACCATGTTTGAATTAATAAAAAAAAAGAAAGAAAATTACATGAGAATACACGATGAAATTAAAAAAATAAGGTAAATGTGCAGAATTAGTTCACCCTTGAAAATCCTTTTAAATTAGCACGTTTATAGGTTGTCGGCGGTGCTGAAAACGAAAATAACGTTTAAAATTACGGCAAACAAGTAGTTTCCAAGATATAAAGAGATGTAAGTAAAAGGGGGGTAATTTAATTGCCTCTTCGATGTAGGAATGAACACAACTGAACGTAAAATGAGCACCTAGAGTTGACCCCCTCTCCCCGAGAAAAAAATATGTTTACACTTTTTGAAGGGGGTGCTCATTTTACGTTAAACTGTGTCTATTGTACGTTGATACTCAACCCACAACATAAGGATGACCATACTCATTTTTCTTTGCTTTTATTTGTTAAAAAGAAAGCTCCCCCCCCAAAAAAAAAACGATGGCCATAAAGTGGTTCATCATTTTACGTTAAATTTTTGTAGAAAAGTAATCCCCCATTTTTTTTAAACTAACATTTCTTCATATCTTGGAAACTACTTGTTCGCCGTAATTTTAAACGTTATTTTCGTTTACAGCGCCACTAGGAGTATAAGATTTTTTGAGGGGGTTGACAACCCTAACAATAAACTGCTAATAATTTCTTCGTTTAAAGTGGGGTGTTTATTTTCTTTATGGAATATAGTTCCAAAATAAACTATTAAAATTGCTTAAAAATAATAGAAGTATTATTTTTTATTGCCAGCATTTTGTAAACCCTTTTGGTAAAATAAAATATAATATTTCTATTATGTTTTCAAACAATTTTAATAGTTTATTTTAGGAGTATATTCTCTAATATTCTGACACCTACAGGGGCCACGATATTTACTACAAATAACTATTAATAAGCTGTTAGGGTAACAACAACGGTCATAAACTTTTTAAAAAGTTTAATATATTTCACGCTGATATAAATATTGCACAGTAAAATAACTGAACTAAAAAGATAAATGAGGTTTCTAATTTAAAATTATTTAAACAAGGAAGTCCGTTTTTACGACATCGCTTTTATTAAATTGTTAAGTGAAGGTATATATTAACCATACTCCCAATTTTAAAGTATATATTCACCATACTCCCTATTTAAATAAGTTTATAAATAATAATTTATTATTTCAACACATAACTTAAATGACATGCAAAATTCATTTTTTTATATACATACTTTCATTTTTATTTTTAAATACGTTCTAGAATATAAATAAATAAACATAAAAAAGCGCGTTTTTTTTAATATCTCAAACATATTCTCCGGTATATTTAGATAGAGTAAAATCCTTTCTTTTTATTGCACGATTCCACTGGTCAATTATTTCCTTTTTAGGGGAAATGAAAACACGGTAACTTTTGGTCCATTTCCGTAGTTACCTCGGCATTTTGGAACTATACAACTTGCCGGCATATTTAAATTTATTTAACGCTCCAGAACTTAAACCCAAATTCCGGTTTAGGTATGAGACACGTGACAAATTTTAACAGACCGATGTTCATGACGTCAGCAGACTAAATTATAGTCGTCGCTAGGCCATCATATTACGATAGCCACGGTTTAATCCGATAACTGGTCTTAACATGAGTAGAGTGAACATAATTAATTGCCTTTTGGAATAAACACCTCTAACCTCCCATGTAAAGAACGCTTTAAGCAATAACCACCCTACGAAGGTTGAACAACCAGTGCAAATTGATCACCAAATGTTGTGTTTTCATGCTAATAATTCTAAAATGTTTTGTTAGAGCTAACTTTGCCAAATTATTAGTGTTTCAGTATGTAATCGTAAGCGACTATCAATACTTCCAAGAGAATGTATATGTTTTTAGCAGAATTGCATTATGTGTTTGATTTATTTTTATATGTGTATACTAATACAGAGTGTTATAAGAGAGTGCGTATATTTTATATTTATAGTGTATTATCTGTTCTGAGGCTACTATTTTCTGTGGGTCGTCAATGAAAGAGAAATCCTACTTGACTGAAATAAGTTTATTTCTGTTCTTATTCTAAGAGCTCTATTTTGGGACAGTGATTATCACTACATAACAAAACGACCTTGTCTGCAATTCTTACCGCGTGGCAAGGCAGGTTAATAGGAACAAGATACAAAGTTTTAAACCTATCTTTCTGAGCTATTATTGTGTTGGTATTGTTTTTTTTCGAATTATTTAGAGCTGTAGCGATTTTTCTCATTACATCTATTATTAATGTGTTAGGTTAATGTATGTATATAAAAAATATAAAAAATTTAAACAAAATTCATCAAATCGGGACATGTATTATTGTGCAAATGCCCCCTTCCCCCAAAAAACAAGGCGACCAGAATGAGAAAATAAAGTGTTAGTTCTAATAAATTATTTAATGGGCATTTCTGCAAATTACTACTGGTGTAAGAGTTTAAGACTAACAAAAATATATGGCACCTCAAATTCTATTTAGCGTGTCAATGACAACGGTTAATGTGTAAAAAAAAGTACTGCCCCTCGATTAACAAAGCAGAGGCGATTTTTTGTACAATAAATATAAGTGAATATAAGAAAGTAAGAAAAAAAAAGTAAAATTTGGCAATGAAAGAAATGAATAAAAACACCTTATTTATCTGCAGAATGTATATATTTGACTTCGGTGACTGGGATTAAAGGATCACTTAATGTTACAGAGAGAAAAAGGGACTACGGCTTCTAAAATAGTGGCGATTGTCATGCTGTTGCTTCTAGAATAAAATGTTGGATTGAATTATAATGACTAAATATGCCTAAAATTTTTAATTTACATATGATAGTTGCTAATATTACAAACATAATTAATTTGTATGACGAATCTGTTGTTTAAAATCTCTGATAATAAAGTCCAGAAAAGAATGTCCAAAAAAAAAAAATAGTATATAGAATTTTCTAAACAGCCGCTGTTTTTCCTCCACTTTTATATCTGTGGCTTTTTTTATTGAATTTTTTATTGAATTTTTCCAAAAATGTTCAATATATATATATATATATATATATATATATATATATATATATATATATTATAAATATATATATGTATGTATATATATATTTATAATATATATATATATATATATATATTTCATGCCATGAAGTTTAAAACATATTTAATGACTAAAATTATATATGTATATATATATATATATATATATATATATATATATAAATATATATATATATATATGCATACACATATATATATATATGTATGAATATATATACATATATACATATATAATTTTAGTCATTAAATATGTTTTAATCTTTATGGCATGAAATAGTTAAATTTCAAATCCAAATTTTGTTTAGAATGCTTAGAGAAAAGAATATATTTGGAAGATTATAACTCCTTATTCTATAGGAATCTACCATCTCTTAGCAAGTAATTTAATTCTTTTGTCCTTTATGTTCTAAAGTTAATGAGATCAATTTATTTGTTTGATCATTTTCTTCTGAAGAATATATATATATATATATATATATATATATATATATACACACACATATATGTATATATACACACATATATATACATGTATATATGTGTGTATATATATTTATATATATATATGTGTGTGTGTGTGTGTGTACGCCTTTGTTTTCTATTTGTCATACACAGTTCCATTCTGCCAACTATTCGTCTATCTTTCTAAAGATTAACGTAGGGATTGTTTGAAGAGAACGGATTAAATCCCACTCTAAGCAGCTCAAAAGTGTATGTGTTTTAAACGTATTACTAGATAAAACGAGTAAAAATAGTAAGGATACAGTCAGAGGCTCAATATTCTAATCCTGTCAACGTATACAACCTGAACAAATCCGGAGTAATAGTTTGCCCAAAATTTCTGAACTGACGAAACCTGTGAGCATGAGGATAATCATCCACAATTAAATAATTAAAAACATACATATACAAATTATTCATCTCAAATGATATATTAATATGTCGTTACACATTCATAAACATATTTGTTGTCGACCAGTTACAAGGAAATTAAGAACTACTCAGGCGATATTGCTTATAAAAAAACTTAATCCAATTACGGCATAAGTTTTATATAAGCAATATTGCCCGAAAGTTCTCAAGTTTCTTGTAACTGACTAACCGAAAAAATCGTAATAGCGCAATTGTGTAGCGCAATATAATTGTATATGCAAAATAAATGTAAAAAAGTATTTATTTATTTATTTTTTTATTCAATTTTCACCCCAAACAAGGCACAGTGCCACTTTTAAGTAGGGGGCTACTATTATGGACTTAATTAGCAGGGTCATTATGAAGGGAGAGGAGCAGAAATATGTTTGTTTACATTACACTTGCACTTCTGCATATCATTGCAGTTGGGAAAGCAGACTCCCGGAAGGGAGTTCTAAAGACCCGCGGTTCTGGGGAAGAAACTATTGGAGTACAACGCTTTCTTGCACCAAGGTATCTCTAGTGTAAAGGGCTGAGACTTAGCAGCCTGTCGTGTTTGTCGGGGGTAGTTACGTCGGAGAAGTACAAGTGTTTGCATTTCGTCAGAGCATTCACTATTAAAGTATTTGTAGAACAGACAGAGGGATGCAACATCTCGTCGATGGGACAGAGGCTGAAGCCTAGATGACAGTTCAGGTCCTATCAGGTTGGCGACTCTCTTTTGAACCCTGTCCAGGAGCGAGATACAAGCAGCAGATGCACCAGCCCAGATGTGACAACAGTACTCCATACATGGGTGAATGGTGGTCTTATAGAGGTATGGGATACTGTCAGGCGTAAGTAGTTTCCAAGCACTGTAGAGGGAACCAACCTTCCTAGCAGCAGCCTTGGAAATGCTCTCAATGTATCTATTCCAGTTCATATCCCCTGTAAAATTAGGCCGAGAGGTTTAAAAGAATACTTTCAGGCAATGTGTTCTTGGGCATTGCTATTGGTTGTAAAGAAGGTTTATTGTAGTAATTGAAGGAAACAAGCTTAGTCGTAGCAGAATTGAATGTGACCAACCATTTTTGTCCCCATTCCGCTACAGATTGGAGGTCATCCTCTAGTGTTTCTGCTATTTCCTTGGATATGTATTCATTTGTTTTCCCCTCCTATCTGTTATAGAGAGTGGTGTTAATTTTATCAGGGAGGTCATTTATGAATATCAGGAATAATAGAGGTCCAGGGATAGACCCGTGAGGTACTCCCGCATTTATGTCATATTGTTTGGATGTACGAGCGTCGAGGACAACTTTGATTTTTCTATTACTTAAGAAGGATTTAATTACATTATGAATTCTTCCAGTGATTCCATATGATCTAATTTTCCTTAGAAGATCATCGTGCCGTACCCTGTCAAAAGCCTTAGATATATCAAGGGGAACCGCTCTACCAACCCCTGTTTTGTCCAATGAACGGTATATACGTTCAGAAACTACAGTTAAGATATCTGCTGTTGAACGGGCTTGCCTGAATCCATATTGTTTGTCAGTCAGGAGTTTATCAGCTGTTATGTGCTGGGCTAGGGCTTGATTAACTAAGGATTCAAATATTTTTGCGAAAAGCGGGAGGAGGCTAATGGGGCGATAATTTTATGGGTCAGATCTTTCACCAGAATTCTTCAAGACTGGTACCGCAGAGGTGGTTTTCCAGCAGTCGGGAAAACAAGATTCGTTAAAGCATTTATTGTACACTTTGGAGAGAACTGGAGCAACCTCGACAGAGCATTTTTTAATAGCACAGCCGGGATGAGATCTGGTCCACATGCTTTTGAGGTGCCTAGGTTTTTTTTGTAATAGCATGTACCTGAGAAGGGGTGATTTTCAAATCGTCTGTTCTCACAGGAAAATCAGGGAGTGAGTGGTGTACCGAGTTCAGTGTGGAGTTTGAGGCAAACCGACTGGCAAGCAGATTAGCCTTGCCAGTTGCCGTGCAAGCAACCTCATGATTGTTAGATAGTAGGGAATAGTTTACTGTCCATTATTTACTACGCTGTTGACGATTTTCCAAAAATCCCGGGTTCCTAATTTCTGTGCTGCGATGCATTTTCTGGTGGTTTCAGAG
>NC_136492.1:134587018-134684518 GCF_053919585.1 Euprymna scolopes | reverse complement strand
ATCAAAAGGACTATATGGTTCACCTGAAACGTGTAGAATTAGTCTACACATTTCAGGTGAACACATTAATACCTACTTAAACATTCTGTAAGAATTAGCACAAATTCAAACGCATTTCAGGTGAAAATAGAATTACATACATAAATATTATGACAAAATAATAAAAATAATATTTCGTTTTACTTGACTACGTATCTTTTAAGTTTATACATTTCAGTTGAATAAATTATTACCTACGTATATGCACACATTTCAAGACATTTTAGGTGAAAATATTATTACCTGATTAATTGTCATGTCGAAACAATGTTTTTGTTGATTTGAGGTAATTTAAATTTACGCATTTCAGGTGAAAAGTTATTGACTACTTAAATGCCAGCTTGAAGTTAGTACAACTTCCGACGCATTTTCATATAAACATCATTACCTATTACAGAATTAGATAAAAAAAAGTAAAACCATACGGTGTTTTTTGTGGGTCTTTAAACTTATGCATTTCCGGTGAAAGCATTATTATATATGGGCATGCCATTTTAACATTGGTATAACTGTCAACGCATTCCAGGTGAAAATATTATTACACAATTAAATGTATTGCAAAAATAAGTTCAATCATATAGTACCTTTTTGATTGATGCTTCTTTTTAATCGGCGCATTGCAGGCGAATGAAATATTTACTACTCAAGTGTCATGTCAAATTATGTAAAATCATAAGATATTTTTGCTGATTAGATGTTACTGAAATTCATGCATTTCAGGCTAACATGATATTTAATTTTATGTGTCACTATCGGGGATACCCGGCGTTGCCCGGGTGTTTGGAGGTGTGTGTGGTTTTGAGTAAATCAAAACACCCGGGTGTTTGTGTCGGGGGGGAGGGTAAAATAAACACTTTTGGGTAGGTAATAATGAGGATCGACCCCGAACCCTTGAGGCGAAGTTGGAAATTAAAGTGTGAAAAAACTGCAAAGTTAACCATTGGGCCACAGTGAAATACAAACGGAAACCCATTTGAAGTTATATAACTATGTAGAATTGGCAGGTGCAAGTTTTAATGACTTAATGAGGCCAACTTTGACTGCGGGACAGAATTTTATTTACCGCGGGAACGCTTTTTTATTTTCCAAGATATAGGGGCAATCCTCCCCATAACAAGGGGATTGCCCAAATTGAATAGCAATTATCTGGCATAAAGAAACGTGCCACATTGAGCAAAGCTGATTTCTTTCGGACATTTCTGACGAGCACGAACGGAAACAAAATCCCGCCAGAATTAGTGTCGCTTTTATTATACGAAAAAGCCTAATCCACATGCAGCGACCGAAAAATGTTGAATATTTATTTTTTCAACGTACAACAAATTAAATAGATAGGCTACATCCGCTGTTACTTTGTAGATATTATACAAAATGTTTTAAAAAGTTGTGAGCCGACCGACCGCTTCTCGGTAAAAAAGCCTTTTACAGGCATACACAAAAAGAGAACATAAATACATATACATATTTTAGCTTTTATATTTATAGATGTAAAGATAAGTACAATATATAGTGATTTTTATTTTTGATAATTTAACTCCACGCCTTTCAGGTGAACCCCCCTACTTAAGTGATTTCAGGTAAAAACATCATGACCTACTGGAGTGGTATGCAAAAAAATAAGTAAAATCATATTGATCTTTTGAATCTAAGAATTTATTTAGAAAACATTATTATCTACCGATATAACATCTGGGTGTTTTACATATTCGTACACATTATATTATTACCTACTTATATATCGGTTTAGAATCAGTAAAATCATATAATGATTTTTATTTATTAGGGATATTTTAAATCAACGCATTTAAGTAAATACAGTATAACCTACGTACATGTAGCATTGAAATAATTTCAAATTCTAAAGCAGTTAAGGTGAAAATATTATTACTATATTTTAATGTTATGTCAAATTAAAAAAATCACATAGTGTTATTTTTTATTAGGAAACTTTTAAGTTTACGCATTTCAGTTGAAAACATCATTACCCACGAAAGATTTATATGAAAAAGAAATACAATCATACAATGAATTTGTTGATTAGGGATTTTTAAAGCTAAATATTTCAGGTGAAAACATTATTACTTACTTAAAAGCATATGTACAATATAAAAATCATAGAGTCATTTTGTAGATTATCGTTCTCTTATATTATGGCATTTAAGGTGAAATATTATTACTTACACACCACGTTGAAATCGGTAAAACCATGTTTTTTTGTTTTGTTTTTTTGGTGATGAGTGTTTTTAAACTCCCATATTTCAAGTTATTAGTATATTATCTACTTACATGTCATGTTGAAATTATCACAAAATAATAACTAAAAAGCAATTTTCTGCAAATACGGAAAACCAGTAATATTCATAATATACACTTCCAATCCTAAATTTCCAAAACTAGTAAACACTCTTTCACCATCAGAACTTACATGAATCGACCTGATTAATATCACGTGTGTATCATCTATCTATACACCTATGAATTCGGTTTTGTGTTGTGTTTATTAGATTATTATATTAAACCCCCTTTCTAATTTATTTAAAAAGAAAATACAATTTTCTTATATATGGGTCATCGAATTGAATTCATCTGCAAAAGAGCTTGCTAATTTGCATATTATTTTAAACATTCATTCTATTTAATTCCCTATAAGTTTTTTTTTCGGTGTTCTTATGGGATGATCATCTAGACTTAAATATTACGTATATCTATATACATACAACTATTATACATGATTTATACTTGCATAATATTTACGTAAAATATTTACAGTAAACAAAAAATTGTGTCCATATATATTCATGTATACGTATATAATTTTCTGTAATCTATTAGCCTATCTATCTATATGTCTCGAAAAGTGAACGTGTATGTGTGTCTATCTGTGTGTGTACATTTCCCTACGCAATAGTTTTGTAAATTTAAAGTCTACAGACTCGAAATTTTATATACTGGGTACTGAGATTTAACATCTTTGAGATTCGTTTTCCACCATAAATTTGGCGGTTATTTGGTCAAAGTTCAATGATTTGACTTTTGAGAACTCTAAAAAAACCCTCCGACAATTGTGGGTATAAACACTTGAAGTTTTAGATATATGTTCCTTGGACATGGATCTAACTTAATAACTTGATTTGAGCACAAAATAATAAATTTTAAGGTGCCATAATAGGAATCGAAGTTGAAAAATATTGGCCTCTGATGTCTCTACACTATTAGCCAGGCAATTTCTGGTCTGAACATTTAAAATTTTACGTAAAGGTCATTCAGAGATGAGGCAACTTTTTCATCCGTTTTGGATCTCAATTTTTTGTTACTAATATATAAAGGCATGTATGTATGTTTGCATGTCTGTCTTAATCTTTCGACCGAGGCGACGGATTTTACCATGATCAGTATCATTTTGAGAGTTGTCATTAATTATTTTCTGCGCCGATTCCCTTTCCAATACGAATAATGCTAAATAACTATCGATCCCCTTAGGCATAATAACCCACAACATGACTAAACGTAAATCTAAGCAAAACAATAGGGCAAGATCGAATAATAAATATCATATGCCAAACACTCCTTACAATGAAAAGTTAATACAAGTTCAACAGACCCCCCAAAAAAAAACAGAAGAAGTGCAATAGTGGTGTAACCCCTCATACAATAATAGCGTCTAAACCAATATCCCAAAATAATTATTTTTAATTAGTAGAAGATTCTTTCAAGCATCCTCACATATACAGCAGGATCCTAAATACAAAATCTACTAAATTATCCTTCTTAACAATGCCTAATGTATAACAAATTATTATAATCAATATTAATCGGGCAATAGCACCAGCGTAGAAAATAATTAATGACAACCCTAATCTAGCCCAGCCCAACTGCAATTATAACGACCGAAATAACTGCCCACTGGAAAATGACTGCGTACACTCAGACGCCATATATTCATACACAGTAAAAGAAGTCCCGCCTAATACGACAGCTATTAACCTGGCAGGTCATACCCATATTACTAGTTACACCAGAGAGGATCCACATAATCCAATAAGCAATAGTACACAATCTGAACAACTGATCACGCAGTAGATAGGTATAAGCTCCACAGAACCTGAACAGAGAACCTCAGGCTCCTACCAGATAAATTAAGTGCCTCTAGATACACCGCGCACAAGCTCTATAATACACACTTCCCGATAAATGCCAGAATTTCGAACCATTTACACTCATTCTCAAAGGAGAACGCTAAAACAAAAACTACCCTATCTAACCTTGTTGAAAATCTAAAACAAAACAAAATAGACTTTACGTTAAAATGGAAAATACTAAGAAACGCCAATTCATACAGCCCAGAATCTAAATACTACCTTCTATGTAACAGAGACGCGACCGACATTATAACGACGCCTAAAAAAATAAACATCCCCAATTAAAAACAAGAGATATTTTGCAGTTGCAGGCACCAGGGAAAGTGCAGGTACCTAAATGCAATTAACCCACTGCAAATGCACCGACGTGCAGGGGCAAGTTTATTGAACTTCCTCAACATCCATAAAATAGCACAATATCCATCACTGAACGTTTCCCTTTGTATTCGACTATTGGACAACACTCCAAACCAATTTGTTTTTACACTACCCATAAGCATTCGCGATCTGACAAAATCGTCATAAAAAACTTCAACTCTTTAATATGAAATATTAGCACACCCTCTGCACACAAAACCATTGCATGACTTTAAATTACCAAACTAGAATCGCTTGCATCTTGGCAATGCCACATTAACAATATATCTGCTTTAAACATAAGACCAAAAACAAATTTGCCTAACAAACCCTATCCCCGTAAAAAAAACGCCTGTTAAATTGCAATAAAACACCAAACCAGCACATATAACCTAACAATATTAAACCTAGGCCCAATTGAAAATATAGCTTAGAATCCACTTCCCAGGGCTAAGAATTAAAACCTAAATATAGAACAATCAAATTCCCACCTCTAAACCCCACTGGCGACCCCCCCAATAAGAAATTATTATAAAATTAGAGAATTCCATCTCCAATTTTAGATATGCACTAAGCACTCCACACAGTAGAATGCACATTAATACTTTTAAATGTACCGAAAATATAACCTAAGAAACACTCCCCCGATTAAACCCTACCCACCTCCGTCAACCATACATGCATACCGCCATCCCTATCCTACCCCCCGACTACCAGCTAAGTGTGTTTCCAACCGCTTACAAGCAAACACCTGTGATTTCAAATTTTCTTCTAGATGCTACTTTCTACTGATAATATAACTTAGATTTGAACATAGTTGAACCAGTCCGGTTTCAGGTAATTTCAATCACAGGAGTCTCCGTTAAAAAAAAAATACAGTGTTTTTGCAATCAGAATTAGAAGGAATAAGATTCCACCAGAGCAACACATCAACGAAAGACCACCTTTACAAAATATTTGGAGAAATATGGAGCTTTAAAGCACAGCTATAAACTATACTTGTATCTCTTGGAGATTAGAACTACTACAATAAGTAGTTACGCCGATCCGACGGACCTATCTCGCGTATTCATGAACGAGAAAGTATGTATTCAATGTAATTCAATCTAGGCCTGGCTTGTTAATATAAATATGAAGTTGATGGCCTTTATAATCGAACTTTAAAAAATTTAAAGTTGTAAGGTGGACTCTTGAAACAACCGTCCCCGGTGAAGCAGCCCTTTAATTTAATTTAAACCAAAGGTTCACCGGACTCTTACGCTTTCCCGGCTTATTCTAGATCCCTCTCTTTCTTTCTCTCTCTCTCACTCTCTCTCTCTCTATATATATATATATATGTATGTATGTATATATATATATATACATATATATATATATATATATATATATAATCAGCTTTTTAATCTGTGGGTTTATATATATATATATATATATATATATATATATATATATATTCTTTACTTTATACGGGACCACTTATCCCTCACTCCTTAACCCCATTTCCTGCTACTCTGCCCCCCACTTGTCTGTATGCCTTCCTTTTACGCCCCCCTCATAATTAGTAATAACCATATTTTCATTATTATTATTATTGGTAGTAGTGGTGGTGATGTTGGATGTAGTAGTAAAATTATTGTTACTACTATCTTTATTATTATATTACTGCATTGTTTTAACACTATAACTATTTTATTATTATTATTGTTTTTATCATTATTATTATTATTTTTATTATTATTGTTATATTAATCATTATAATTGATGTTATTATTATTATCCCCGTTATTAACCCCGTCATTGCTACTATAACCGCTACTATTATCTCCATTTTCACTAATATTAACATTAATTTTTAATGTACTTCTATCGCAACTATTGGTTTAATGTTTATTTTTAATGCTTATCTTTAATTTTGTCTTTATTTTTATCTTCAATTTTACTCCGATATTATTTTCAGCTTTATTATTATTACTATCATAATTTTCATTACTATTATATTTCGTACTATTATAATTACCTTACTATTATTTGGTATATTTTTAACACTCTCATAAATAGTAATTGTTTCCTTTCTCATCCACATTGACATCAATATGTATACTTAAACTTTTGCGTTAAGTTAAATGATCTGATCATATCATGATCCTCCAGAACTTCTTGACATTGGCAGTAGTGTGAATGGCAGCATTATCCTGCATGAAGATGGAATTAACATCAACATTTTTTATCAAAGTAGAGTAATGCTCAGTCAAAATATTAATGTACTTGGTCGAAATAATTGGAAGCCAACTATAAGATTGGACCATTAGTAATAATAATGCACAACACCAAAACTTAATCTCTATCAAATAGCAGCGTTGAAACTGAGCATCTACGATTAAATTCTTCGTCTTTCCTCGGACGGAGGTACTGTCTACCATTACTGAATTTGCTTTCGTCGTTAGAAAGCACTTTGGACCTATGATAAGAGTCATTATGCTCATTTAAGCTGACGAAGTACAGACGGCGGTTTCTGTTCTTAACAGAAAAAAAATTGACTTGCATCTTGCACCATATCCTCGCAAATTGTATTCCTTTAATCAAGATTGCTCTGTTGTTGGATTTGGGAATCCGTGTAAGTGTTTTTTTAGGCTGCGGATAATGATAGCATTGTATTCATTGTTAGAATAGCCTTAGTACGACCAGGTTTATTGGTATTACGAAAAATGCCGGTGTGTTGGTGTTTTGTACAGTCTTTCTTACCGTTTTCTCATCACATTTTAATCTGCGGCCAATTTCCTGATTGGATAAACAGGAAAGGCTGAGATTTATAAGAGTAAGTTGTCGTATATGGACTCAATGTTACGTTCTATATCATGGAACAACAACCATACGATTAGAGATGCTTTGGTGCCTTTTGGTGGATATTTTTAACTGATTAAAGGCTTATAATTTAAGCTGGTTTTAAGCGAATGTGTTGCTGCGAACTTTCTTTTTGCCTTCTCAATTGTAAGTTATTTTTTTTAAATTGACGTGAACACTAGATATTTCAATTAATTAAATATTGATGCGTCCATTCAGTCTCGAAAGACAAGAGACACCACTGTATGGGCAGCTACGTCTGTAATTTAAAGGAAGGGACTACGCGATCCCAACGGCATATCTCCTTAATCGAAAGGGTCGGCTTGGACTAATAAGAAAAATGCGTAGAGATCATAGAGCGCCTGGGATTCCAAAGGGTCACGACATCCAAATTCCGATCAAATTCCTTACCAGCTTCAACGTTTCTTAACTACGGTGATTCAACGGGGATCTTTGTATCATTGCGATGATTTTCTACACACACATACATATACACATACACACACGAGCACGTATACATACGCACACACACACCCACACACACACATATATATATATATATATATATATATATATATATATATATATATATATATGAATTAGAAGCGCTGGAATGACAGCATAAAAAGGCCGAAAGGAGTTGGCAGAGTGAATTGGTTGGCACAATAGATACGGGACCTGGTAAATAGTTCATGGCCCGCTCGCAATTATATATAATTGTTCTAATTAGAATGCAATAATACCAAATAAAAGTAGAATATAAGATTCGGTTGTCTATCCTCATCACTCTGATACTAATTCAGACATTTTCTGCTATACGAGAACTTGTTCTTTTCGAAACATTAAAAAGGCTTGGCAGAATTCTGATTAACTTTGCGTTGTACAACAATTAAAGAAATTTCACAAAATTCCTGACTTGCAAAAGTCTCGCCATGTAAGTCTCTTGTAAATTTGCCATAAGATATTTATGACTATAATCAATCCAAGTCCATCATGTTATAAATGAGAAGCTTATTATGTACTAAGAGATTGCGTTAAGAAAACGCCGTTTTGATTATTTTTATTAGTAATTTTAGCACACATAATAATAATAAATAGCATTTCCTGTATTCCAAGTTTTTTTTTACAATATCTGACAGAACAGCTTTTCATTGAGATTACATAATATGCTATTACACAAAAGAATACTGAACATAATGAAGTCATTCTTTGAAAAAATAAATATTCAGTTCATCCTTACTGTCGTGGAGTCTACAAATATACATTTTATGAAAGGGTACTATAGCAACACACATTTGAACTGGTAATATTGTTGCTTTTTTTTCAAATAAACAAACACACATTTCTGATAAGTTTGTATATGACATAGATAAATATACTTATGAGACTATAGTGTATCAATATATACTTTAGATATGACTGTACGAAATAAAGAAAAAAATGAAAAGGAAGTAGAAAATAGTTTCCGACGGTTGCTGAATAGTGTCATAAATGTTTGATAATATATATTCTTACTAAATCACACTATTTACAACTCAAACTCAGAAAACCATTTTCAACCATTGGAAGAGGCCAATTTTTCTAAACCAATCTGTCTAAAGAACGCAATCAATATGAATAAGAAATCAGACATTTGTTCATAGCTAAGGCTGCTGCAAAGAATGTTGATTCTCACTAATATCATAACTAATGAATGACAACGTTGCGTATTTCTACCAGATTGGTATTGTTGCATTTAGCTGTGGCCTCTCACTGATTAATATGGCCTTATAATTCTCGCACCTAATAGACTTGGAAATGCCGGAAAGATAACCAGTATTCTATCGCCCGAATGTCGCATCCTGGTGTCTATTTAATATGTGCCTATTGACATTAGTATCCTATTTCATAAGTACCCTATTGAGATCAGTATCCTATTGAGATAAGCGCCCATCATCGCATCAGCCAATTTACAAACGCTCAATTAATACGAGGAGCAACAAAATGCTACTCTTTCTAAGTTAATATCTAATAATGCTTGAAATCAATTTACTCTCATATGTTCTCCTCTTAGAACTGTTGATATTTGAATTCCCCCAGTATTCCCTACTTCTCTCTCTGTACTATTCTGCAAATGTAATATGCGCAAATTCTTGTTACTATGAAAAATATTATTGTTTTGGATAAAAAAGTGATGAAATAATATTTTATAATAGCCAACATTTACGTAAATTTAAGTGCGACTTCTAGCCGTACACGTCATATCTTCATATAAGTTTTAATATTTACAATACTTCTGTCCTCAGTTTCAGAATATGGACTGCCGCCAAAAATAAGACATCACTTCTCATTTTTTTAACAGCATTTTTTTTCTAAATCAATCACAACTGTTCGAACAACGTATTCCGATTTTTATGACCCTTTTATTCCGCTATAATTTTACATGGTAAAGTTTGACTTTTAATTTTAGCATGCTTATGTTCACCTCAATTTACAAACGTAACGTCAAATCGAGAGAGCGAAAAAATCCGCACAATGAAATTTTTTATTGAATTGTAAGTTAGAGCATTAATGTAACATAAACACAGCGGGAACACAATGAACTAGTTTATATTTAGTAGCATAGCTCTTCTGAAATGTGATAATCTCCAAATTCTCATGCATTCTCTTGAATAAGTCTGCGGCAATACTCCGGATAGAGGGCACCCCACATCTATTTAATTCTTTGTCTAAAGTCCTTCCAGATTGTAATTTTATCACTGCGTCGGTCTTTATTGATGTAATGTCGTGCAATTTCAATACAATTGAGGTTTAGAGATTGTGCAAGCCAATAAATACACGGAATATAGTGCTCTTGAATTAACCTCTTAAAATTGCCAATTGTGGAATTGGGGATTAATCTTGTATGGCGATGGAATTATAATTCAAATTCCGACCTAACTAGGGTAGAAAATACCCAGTACACATATTAATGTACACGGCCGAATAAATTCGCCATTGCAAGCGGCCAAAATCATTGGACCATTTGCATTAATAACGCTCTACACCAAACTGAACCGCCGTCATCTTGCAGCGTGGAACCTCTGCATCTAGGATTAAATTATTTGTCCTTTATATCGACAGACCTACTGCCTATCAGCAATAACTACCCTATTGAACTTGCTTTCGTCGTTACAAATCACGTTCGAACAATCTGAAGAGTAAGGATCTACATTGCATCTAACGAAGTCCAGAGGGTGCTTTCTGTTCTTTACAGGAATCATTGGCTTGCGTCTTCCAACATGGCCTTGAAAAGTAAAGTCATTCAATCTGTCAATAACTAAAGAACTACAACACCTTTTAACAGGTTTATACTGTTGTTTATTTTGGGACGCCGTTAAAAAATCTTTTTCTGAGGCTGTGGAACTTTACAGCATTCCCTTTTTTGTAAGAACTGCATGTGGGGAGACCAAATTTTCGCCCATGATAAACTCTACCGGGCTCCTTGGTGATTTAGCACAGTAATTCGGACCGTTTTCTAATCTCATTTTAATTCCCTGTCGATTTCTTTATTTGTATGACAAAGAAAAGTTGGGATTTCGAAGCGTCTGACCATCATTTAGAAAAACTCGAAGTATATGTACAGAATATAACATTTTATAACCTTGAAACAACAACTATTACGCTTAAAGATGTAAAGAGTTAGATATTTTACCAATAGAGATGCTAAGAGTTGGGTATTTTCGTTTGTTTAAACTACGTTTTTGCTGTGGAGTTTATATTTCCTGCTTGATTGGAAGTTAATTTTTTTTTAAATTGAAGTGACACCAAAATACTTCAATTAAAACAAATGTGAATGGAAAAAATACTGAAGACTTAAAGGCGAGTCGAATGTGGGATAATTTTTTTAAAATTTTGCAATCAATGTAGCTTAAATGTGAAATTTTCTGAAAAAAATACAAATGCGAACTTTTTTGGAGGAACTGTAAATTTTGGAAATTGTTGTGTGTTAATATTTTCATAGCGTTATCTGCCGATATATCCGCTGTCTATTGTTAATGTTATTTAATTGTTGGGATTTGATAGATTATATATCGAGTCAGTTAAGCAGAAAACGGGAAAGTGTTACCATTTATTTAGCAACATCATTAGTAAGCTCAGTCGCACTAGACGTTTATTATGTAATATTATGCGCTCCATATGTTATGTACAGCGAATCATATATATTATCTCTAATGTGTTCAAGAAATAGAAAAATCCAAGTGAACGACCAAGAGAGCTATATTTGGGGAAAATTAACCGTTGCAATTTTTGTTTTATTCATGTATTCGGTGGAACGATAAAATACTCACACTGGAAAGTGCAACATAATTTAATTTCCGTTTGGTGGAGACTGTTTTTTCTTGTTGAAAACCCTCTACAAGTTGGCTAATTGTGTATAAATTTCAAGAGAGATAGGTGCCTTCTCTCATGTTGGAAAATTACACAATCATCACCTATCGAGATCAGATACGCCCATTGTACAATCAATATTCTTTACCGATCTGATTCATAGCAACAGGATCATTGCAGCTAAGCTCAAACTGCAAATCCGGGCGATTCACCAGCTGAGGGTTGCAAAACTATGTTTTCGGTTATTATCATCGCATTTGTTATGGTTTCAAATAAGGACCACATCATGCGCCCTAACATCTCCGAAGTCTTCTTTAAATAAACATTAAAGTGTGTCCTGATGTGCTTAAGATGGTGGTAATCCCCTGGTCCAATTAGGTTTCCACTAGAAGACGCTCGGTGTGACAGCAGGAATCGGCGCCGACTCACGTCCAAAGCGACGCAGATTTTGTTTCAGAAGCAGTGTTATGATTTGAACCTTTCTCTTGGCAGCCCTTCTCCTCTCCTGATCTGAACACCCTGAACTAGTTCGTTTGGTCATTATTCAAAAACATTACAACGATGACGTCCCACGACTCCAACGACAGCCGGATTGCAGTCTTCCGTTTGTTATTCGCTGAACTCCAACCGAGGCTTGTAGAAAAGGCATGCTCCAAATCAGGGACGTGTATCGAGGTTTTATTGAGGCTAGAAGCAGCAACATTGAATATATGTCAGCTGCGCTACATAATGACGTTATCTGAATTTATTTTTCAATAACTATTTAACAATATGCTTCAGTTTGTTTTCTTTTTTGCAAACTAATTAATCGTGCCATCCTGTATTTGTCATAACAAATCAAATGCAGTGAGTGAACAACGATTTTCTACAATTAAACCCATTTCAAGGAAAATTATATGTGAAGTGGATGCTGTAAGTGTTACGTCAGTAATATCGTCGGAATTAATTTAATATGAGAATCCTTTATAGTTAGGTTTTCACGCTTCTATTGATTCTATATTTGTTTTCGGGTGAAGAATTAATTAAAAGAACTGATGCACTGCGCAAAGTATTCATAAGCTATCCGTGATGAATTACGCTATGAATAATGGAATATAACTCACAAAAACAATAATCGAATGAATACTTATAACATTGTTTACTTCACACCGTTAATGTGTTTGCATAATACATTACATTATCAGCCGTTTTTCTATATATGTATAGATAATAATAGAGTTAGAAGGACACACACACACAAAACACGTGAGGATAAGAGTGTTATTCCAAAAAGACGAGAGTTGGTGGAAATCTTACATTGACAACAACGTAAAAAATGTTAGAAATTATCTCCCAAATTTTACCCAATGATTTATTAATGTTTGTCATCCCAGTGTTGGCGTCTTGAGAGGAGAGGTTGATATCCTTACAGCCATTCGTATTAGAAAAGATAAGAAAGCAACGAAATACCTGTTTTTAATATAGAAATATTCTGCTTAAACGAAGCAATATATATATATATATATATATATATATATATATATATACATATATATATATATATATTATATATGTGCATATATATGTATATATAACTATATAGGTATATATATATATATATATATACATATATTGTATGTCTGGTTATTTCATTACAAACACACCTATAAAGTTACTCACATTTGACCATTTGTCATAATTCTTGGATATGTTACTAATTTCGGCAATCATTTTTAATGAAGTAGCCCAAATAATCGCCCCCCTCTTTATCCGACACGATCCCTTTCCTCTTACAAAAATAACAACTTTGATGCATCTTCTATCCTGTCTATTTCATTACGAACATAGCAATCAAATAACTCACATTTCATCATTTTTCATATTTCTTCCATATGTTACTAATTCGACAATCGTTTTTCTTGATTTAACCCACATAATCCCCTCTCCTCTTGCAAAACTAATAACTTTGGAGCATTGTCTTGCTAGTTATTGCATTATAAACACATCAATCAAATAACTCACACTTTATTATTTTTATAATTCTTAGATATATTCCTAATTTCGACAATCGTTTTTCATTATTTCAGCCAAATAATTCTCTCTCCTCTTGCTAAAAAATACTTTGATATATTGTCTTACTTGTTATTTCATTATAAACACATCAATCGCATAACTAACCATTTATAATTTTTCATATTTCTTGGATATGTTATTAATTTCCACGATCATTTTTCGTGATTTAACCGACATAATCTCTTTCCTCTATCTAAAATCATAACTTTGAGACATGGTCTTGGGTGGTTCTTACATTACAAACACACAAACAACTCTAATTTCATCATTTTGATAATTCTTGGATATGTTACAATTTCGACAATCATGTTCCATGATTTAACCCACATAATTCTCTTTCTCTTACTAAAATTATACATTTGAGACATTATCTGGGCTGGTAATTTCATTACAAACACATTAATCACATAACTCATATGTATTCCCTTTTTCACAATTCTTGATAATACTACTAATTTCGACAATCATTTTTAATTATTTAACCCACACAAATGACGCTCTTATACTGAATTAGTAACTTTTAGACTATATATTGGCGATTTATTTCACACACTAATCAAATATCTTACATTTAATCACTATTCATATTTCTTGGATGCGTTACTAATTTCGACAATCGTTTTTTTTATAATTTGATCAACAGAATATCCTTTCCTTTTGCTAAAATAATTACTTTGTGACATTGTCTGGCTGGTTATTTTGTTACAAACACACCAATCAAAAACCTCACATTTGATCATATTTCATATATCTTGGATATGTGACTAATTTCAACAATCAATTTTATTGATTAAACCCACATAATGCCCTTCCTCTTACTAAATTTATAACTTTGACAGTTTGTCTGGCTAGTTATTTCATTACAAACACACCTATCAAATGTCTCACATTTCATTATTTTTCATAATTCTTAGATATGTTACTAATTTCGACAGTGATTCTGCATGATTAAACACACAAAATCGCCCAGTTCTTACTAAAAAAATAACTTTGACTTACGTTTCATCATTTTCATAATTCTTGGATATGGTACTTATTTTGACAATCATGTCTCATGAGTTACCACACACTATTCCCAACCTATTACTTAATTAATACATTTGAGCCATTGTTTGGGCGGGCTATTTTATAACAAACACACAAATCATATAACTGCCATTGCATTTTTTTTTAATTATTGGATATTTTACTAATTTCGACAAAATTTTTCTTGATTTAACCCAAAATTATAGCCCTGATCTTACTAAATTAATTACTTTGATACATCATCTTGGCTGTCTATTTCATTACGCCCACACCAATCAAATAACTCACATTTTATCATTTTTTATAATTCTTTGTTTTTTGTTTTTTTTAATGTTTTTAATGTGTTTATTTCAGAATGCGTAATCAATAGTGTAGCGATGTGTGATGTTTGGAATATAACATATTGTATCAATGCAATATACGATAAATATATAATTTAATCTTTTATTACTTGGCCTTTTGGCTAAGATCAACGTGTAGTATCTGTTCTTAGAATTCAAGCGGTCTCATTTTTCACCCTTCTCCTCTAAGAAAATAAGGGGGAGGTGATGACTGGGATCTCAAGCTTTAGAGAAGCAGAAGTTACTCCAACATAATGATGTGTTTATGCATGATATTCGTATAATATTAAAATGTGTAAGTATAAGTGTGTAATGAAACAAAAGCTCATTAACTCATATTATGCCTCCCTTTCCCGTCATACTTGCTTATATGCAATGTTTTAGATTGTGAAATGCATTGTTTACAGTTTAAAATATAATAAATCGATTCTCGTCGATAAAAAAATCCACTCACTAATAATTTTATCTGCCTCTCTTAATTTTCGTGTAAATTTGTGATTCTACGTTTAGAAATGCGATAATTACGTCGGTACTAATTTTTCTACTCGAAAATTTATATTTAACTCTGGGTTATAATATCAAGTAACCCTTTGAAGGCAGTTAATTTGTGTAATAGCAGTCACCATTATAGCTTTCTGACGCTATGTCTCGTGACATTACCAAGCGTTTTGTAAATTACGTAGAATTTTACGCTAACATGTCACTTTTGCCCCCTCCTGCAGAAAAACGGTAAGCTGACCAACTTAGACTTAATGGTTTGAGCAAAAATTTCGATATTTTGTCCGGAGGGATCTGTTGTTAAAAGTGTTAGGCGGAGCTACAAACATAGATAATAACAGACGTTTGAGATTTATATATATATATATATATATATATATATATATATATATATATATAGAGAGAGAGAGAGAGAGAGAGAGAGATTCATATTTGACTTTTTATAGATATATTCTAGTGTTCACGTCAATTAAAAAAATAACTTAAAATTGAAAAGGCCAAAACCAATTCTGCAGCAACAAATTACCAAAGAACCAGCTAAAATGATCGCTTCTAAATCAGTATTAACTATCCACTAGCAGGCATCAAAACATCGGTAATCGTAATTGATGTTGTTTCAGGTTATGCAACGTAACATTTAGTCCATATTTCACGACTTTCTCTGAGTGATAATCAGGAGCTCATTAATCTCCACCTTTCTCGTGTATCCAATCAGGAAATGGGCCGCAGATATATATGTGATGTGAACACGGTAAGAAAAGATTGTGCAAAACACCAATACATTAGCATTGTTCGTAATATCTCTACATCTGGTCGTACATACGTTACTCCTAACAATGAAGACAATATAAAAGTCGGCACCTTAAGAAACAGATTTGACACTGCTTTCCAAATCAAACAAAAGTGAAATCTTGTAAAACATGTTCTCCCTCTCTCTCTTTCTCTCTCTCTCTCTTTCTCTTTCTCTACTGTCGAGAAGAGATTAAAGGAATTTAATTTGCAAGCATATGTTGCAAGATGCAAGCCAATGATTTTTGAAAGAACAGAAAATGCCGTCTGTACTTCGTCAGATGCAGTGAAAATTGTGACTCTTCATATTGGTCTTAAGTACTTTTTAGCGACGAAAGCAAATGCAGTAATGGCAGGCAGTACGCCCGTCGGAAGAAGAACGGAGAATTTAATCGTAGATGTACAGTTTCAACGCTGCTATTTGGTGAAGGTTAAGTTTTTGTGTGGGGCCTTATTAGTACGAGTAGTCCAGGGCTTATAGTTCGCTTGCAAGGTTTAATTAATTCGACCAAGTTCAGTAATATGTTCACTAAGCATTGCCCTACTTTGATCGGTATTCGGATGATTATGCCATCTTAATGCAGGATAATGCTCCCATCCACACAGCTAGCAATGTCAAGAAGTTTCTGGAAGATCATGATATTCCGTGCTTGGA
The DNA here is from genome assembly GCF_053919585.1 of Euprymna scolopes. Lineage (NCBI taxonomy): Eukaryota > Metazoa > Mollusca > Cephalopoda > Sepiida > Sepiolidae > Euprymna > Euprymna scolopes. The sequence goes on along the minus strand of NC_136492.1, from coordinate 134,667,431 downwards.
TTGGCTTGCACAATTTTAGGCCTGCATACTATCGAAAACGTATGGAATTACATCTAGCAACAGCTACGCAATGATGAAATTTCTAATTTGGAAAACTTTGGAAAATATTGAAGACCAATGGAATACCTTTCCCCGGAGTATTGCTGCAGTATAATTCAAGGTATTCGCAAACGATTTCAGGCTTTTGAATTTCAGAAGGGTTATGCTACGAAATATTACTCTTTCATTGTTTTTCTGTTCTTTTTGTGTTGCATTAATATCCTAAAGTTACATTTAAATTACAATTTTCCATTGTGCCGACTTTCTTTCTTCGTCCTAAATTCGAAGTTATTTTTAAAATTGACGTGAACACTAGAATCCTCTAATTAAAAATCAAATATTGATACCACAATTATTGGACAATAAAAGCACAACACATGAGGTATAGTTTGTTGTAACAATCCCATTAAATTTAGCTTTACTTTTTTAAGTCGCCTGTATATATATATATATATATATATATATATATATATATATATATATATATAATGTAGTAAATCTCAGTTGTCAAGCCATGCAATATTCAACACCATCTAAAACGTGTATGTAATTCTTCTACTTACACTAAACGTCAGTATAATATCACACTATTTTTCTCAAGTTATCAGTATATTTGCAAACAAATAATACCATGGCAAAAATCTAATAGATTTACATTGGTTCTACTTCATTACCTGTCATGTTAGCTTGTGTCAATTTTGAGGAGGTCATATTTAATCTATCATAAGCCAGACCAGTAAAACATAATCGTTCACGGTGTTGAATAAAAGATCGGTGCAATGGCAAAGGTCAAACGCTGCAGATAAAATAGGCAGATTATATGAGAGAATGAGTAATGACATCACATTAACTCAGGTTCGACGCCAGGTCTCTCTGGGGGGTTATGTCAATCCGAGGGAATCATGGACAAAATTATAATTTCGGCGAATATTATTGATGTCTATGTCAGTCGGTGTTATTTATTTCTACAGATCTTAATCTAATTTAAGCACTACTTACGAGTTTATTTCCCTTCTTAAAACATACTCTCACATGACAATATTGAAGTAACTAAGCGTATATATATATATATATATATATATACATATAAGTAGATTGTAGTTTGCTTGAAGCATTGTTGAAGAAAATTATAAGGTAAAATTAAAAGCCAAGAACAATGCGAGATTTCTTTTATATTGAGTAAAATGAAATGAAAACAAAAGAAATACATTTATTTTTTGTTTATTTTTCTATTTCACACAAATTTTAACTCTAAACAACAGTATTTTTTCTGTTGTATTCAATGGTGTTATAAATCTCAATATATTTCTGACCTATTTGTAATTTTTAAAGAGAAGACAGCGGAAGAGTGTTCAAAATTGGAAAAGTAGCCGCAGAGTTTGCCACGTGATACCGCGAAATATAGAACAAAAAATGACGTTAGGAGAACGTTAAAATAAATCAGTTGATGTTTAAAATACTTTTTGCGTTTGTGAATCAAGGGAGATGACTATTCAAACAATTTTTTTTTTTTTTTTATTAAGCTATTCATACATTGGAACAATTATACTACCAATTGGTAAAGAACAATTTCGTTATACAAAAGTAACATTTGGAATAGATATAATATTAATAAAATATCCCAAGTGCATTCCATATGTAATTGATTATGACCATCGACCTATGATTCCTAAGTCTGTTTAAACCTGGTGCAGGTGTTTATTCTCGTCAATAAGACTGTCTAGCCTAAACTACTTTAAATACGTACATGCATAGAAGGTATGTAAACACGGCATATAAAACGCGTCCTCAGAAATTGGAACCCGTTTAGTTGTGTGTGATTGCAGAAAATAGTTTGTGTGATGTAGCAGGCAATGTAAACATTTAAGTAATTTATTTTAAAAGATTACTTACAGAAGCGGCACTGATTACTATCATGTAAGTGATAGATTATTTATGAATATTAATCCAATAACCATTGTTGAATTTTTCCAATTTTCGTTTCATGCATAGGTAAGTATTCTGAGTATTACGAAACACAGTTTTAAGATAATGGTTACCAAAGTCTTCATAATTTATTTACCAATAAGGTTATGAAATGCTGCCCATACTTTTACCCAAAATTGTATTAAAAGATACGTATATACCAAGCAGATTATGTTTTATAGACTCTATGATATGAATCTTTGCATTTCAAAAATATACAATTACACCGAATATCGTTCAGGTTTCGGTTATCTCCAATTTGAAGACCAACACAATGTTTGATTCACTGCATTTCAACTTCACCAACATCTGCATTGGAGGTCAGGCCCGAAGAAATATCCCATAATTTTATTATACCATAGTTCTTCAAACTGAAACATAATTATCAAAATATACTTACACAGATATATATGAAAAGTCTACATTAAAATGTTTGCATATTTCCATTCTATGGAAGCTAGGCGCGAACGCAGACCCCACAATTTTATTATACCATCCCTATTTGAGTTAAACTATATTATCAAATTATTATTATGCACATCTGTATAAAAAAACTTATAAAAGTTTTTTTTTTTTTTCCAATTTTTTTATTTCCATACTTTGTGGACGAGGCGCAACGCAGACGCCACAATTTTAATGAATAATCGGTACTTGTTCATATAACGAACCAGACGTAACTCAGCATTTGCTCGGCGTTGTCCGGCACATGACGTCAACAATCGGATATAACCGAGCGTTGCCGATTAAGCAGACGAGAATTTCGCTAACAATTGAAAGAGTGTCACAACACAAGGAACGCTTATTTGAAGAGAGATGAAAAAATGGTGTTTTACAAAGATAACTGACGAAATAATAATGAATATTACAAACCTTGCGACCAGCTCCAGACCCAGAGCCTGCACTAAACGTTTGCCAGCAACAGAAATTATTGGTAGAAGAGAAAAAATGTTTACATTTTGGTCAGGACTGTGTACTTACAAAGACAACAAGCTTTTCCGACAGTTACGGTTGGAGGTGTAGAAGTGTAACATGTCGTCGATGGACCTCCATTAGGATTGGGACCTTCTTCTCAAAATCCCGACTAACCATCACATGTATAATAAAAATAGTATACTTATGGGCGTTCGAGATGGCATCTACAAAAAATCTCCATCGCGAATGTGGGTTAGTTTCTCGCCACACAATTGTTGATTGGAAAATTTTCCTGCGTGATATATGCAGGGACTATTTTCTAAGGAATCCCCGGCAGTTTGGAGGGCCAAGCCATACGGTAGAAATCGACGAGTCCGTTTTTAGCAGCAGAAAACACGCCGGTCTGGGCCTTCGGAGGAGGGTTTGTTGGCCACTGTACCAAATAGGAACGCCGAAACCCTCCTTCCACTACTAAATTAAAATACATCCTTGTTTCTGGAAAAAAAAGTCCTTTTTTTCTGGCGAAAGACAAATGTACAAAAAATCCTTGTTCCTGCCCCTCAAGCTGTTTATTGCCTTTTTTAGTTGTTTTTTTCATTTATTTGACATAAAGAGTTGAAAAAAAAATAACTTTTACGTGTTTAAGACATAGACAATATGTGCTATTACGTAAAAAATTGAAAAAAATCAGTTCAGACAAAAAAGTTTCCTATTATTTAACAAAAAACTTGTTTATATGTATTTATTTTGAAAACAGGAAACAATTCCAAACAATGATAATAAAAAACATAAATGAACGGTAGGTTTTTGCTTTTTACTTATTTAATTTTTTTGTTTCTACATTTTTCAATTTCATTGTACAGTTATTTTGTTTTAGCGTTGTTTTTATTTTATCGCCAAAGCTCGTTTTATCCGGCTGTTGACGTCATGCGCCGGAGAAAGCCGAGCAAATGCTGAGTTACGTCTGGTTCGTTAAATGCACTAGTACCGAATAAGCATTATCACATATCAAACATACCCATACATGTGTCTCAATACACCTTCTATTATTATATGTGATCAGTTTTCTATAATAGTAAACCATTTAGGACCCTTTTTGTGACCGGACACACCCACAGACGTTCAGCTTTATATATATATATATATATATATATATATATATATATATATATATATATATATATATATATGCGTCTCTGTGTTTATGTATAATACTTAATTTTGCTATCAAAGAGTAACTCTTAACAATACCGAAGTGATCAAGAAAACCCTTTCACCATAAAGACGAACAAGCACTTATATTAAAGGACATTATTATTATTATTATTATTATTATTATTATTATTATTATTATTATTATCATTATTATTATTATTATTATTATTATTATTATTAATCTTATTATTATTTACACTTTTTATTTTTATTATTGTTATTACCATTGTTTTATATATTACATTTCATGATGGTGGATATACCATAAGGATTATGTATAGCTCAACACAGCAGATTTAGAAATACACCTTATGAACACACTGTTCCTAATAACATGTTTTTATTGCAAGTTCTTCACTTGTACTATCTGTATTATTATAGTTTCTATTGTTAACTGTATTCTACGCGTTTTATATTTAAAATTATTCTTTTATTAAGCCTTATAGAAGAAAAATTAAATTCAGATAAATTTCAACTCGTGACATAGCAAATTATATATGCGCTAATGTGCTTTCCCTAGAGTAACTGTTCATAGAGCATAATGAGTCAGACTGTGGCAAGTGGAAGCGTATGTGGTATACTTGAACAGAAAAGTCTCTGCAGAGAAATCCTACAGCAGCCACTGCTGTGTATTCAACATTTTTGTGATGAAATATCATTAAATGATTTTACTTGTTTTGCAAGATGTGTCCCAGGTGAATAATTTAGCATCTGAACTGAATAATTCCTTCGTCTTTAAAAGGAAGAACACAGACCGGTAAAACAATTAACCTCCTTCCTTCTCTATTCGGTATTGATTTGCGGTGTTTCTCTTTACGCAAATTTACCCAAGCAAATTAAATTTAAACGCTCCGCTGCTGTTAGAACGTAAGAGCAGGTGAGCTGAAATTTGAGCTAAAGCAAAGACGTGCATTTGGTTTTCCTTTCTGTGAAGACGCTATGGAATAATTAAACACATATCAATTCTTATAAAAAGCGATTACACATAATGATTTTTAAAATATTGCAGAAAGCGTATGCATTATAATAAAAATAGTAATTGTTTAGAGGTTCATTTTGTGTATGCCATCCTTCTTTATTTAGAATATAAACATGTATAAAAAGGCGCTAATAGCGGTGCCTTTTTTTAATATTACAAAATATTACCAAACTTTTCCAAACGTAATGTTGATAAATCGTATTGTAAAAATACTGATATGTATTTCATTTTTTTTCTTTTTTTCTAGTATTTGTGCTAACTTGATTATTAAAAACTAGTAATGGCATTTACAATTAATAAGAACTCGGTGTGTCTTATATATTACGAACAACACGAGAAACAGCTTTAAATATTCCTTAAGTAAGCGCAGAATAAAACACAAGCTTCCTCCGATATTAATACATTCGTGTGCGTTTTTAACTTACGCCCTTGCCTGTCATTCCCTGTTTTCCGAAAAATGACATTTTACTCCGTCTTAACGAGGATCATTCATAAAAGTGTCCATCACAGTCACGTGTTTGGATTCTCTTCTTACACAGACACAGCTGGGAGCTCAATACATATATTTTCTATACCTCATTCCTTATCACAGACCGTTACATTTTCGACAGGTTTCCCAAGGCAGTAAGATCAAAATGCCTCGTTTCTAGATTTATTTCTTACTACAGTTCCCGATGATTGTATAACGAATGTCCATAGCCTGTTCTGGAATGCTGATAACGCTGTGATAATGTTAGACATCGTCCTAAATTGTTTACAGAAAACTGAAGAGTCACTGCTCAAAACAACGAAGTATTACGAAAAAGCTGCCTGGGAAGCCATCAGGAATCTCATCAGAGATGCTCCATGGAGAAATATATTTTCTCTTCTAGCTGTACAGTGCGCAAAGGAGACCACTGAATGGTTCAAAATTGCAAATGAAGCACATGTTCACACACGGAAATTCTATAGTAAACCCCTAACACAGCACAATGGCGTAGTTCCACTTGTGAAGCTACCATTGTTCAAAAGCAGTATGCGCACCACAGATTTATCCAGCATAATCCAGTTGAAACAAACTGAAATATATAGAAGTTAGAAACAACTGTAAGAGAAAAATAGCAACAGCTAAGAGAGAATACACTGAAATCACCAGAAACCGCATCGAATCAGAGAAAATAAGTACCCGCGATCTTTGGAACATTTGCGACAGACAACTTCGTCCTTTACTTTCATTTGCGGACTGGACCCACACGAGATTATCTAAAAATCACCCCTTCTCAGGTACATTCTATCATAAAAAACCTGGGCAACTTAAAAGCAAGTGGACTCGATCTCATCCCGGCAGTGCTATTAAAAAAGGTTCCGTTGAGGTTACTCTCCAAACTTTACAACAAATGTATTAACGAATCTTGTTTTCCTGGCTGCTGAAAAACTGCTTCTGCGATACTAGTTTTAAAGAATACTGGCGAAAGAACTGGTCAATTACATTATCGTCCTATTCCTTAACTAATCAAGTTCTAGTCCATCACCTTACAGCTGCTAAATTTCTGACCGTTAACCAATATAGATTGACGCAAGCCGGGTCCACATCAGATATCATAAGTGTAATCTATGAACGTATATGCCATCCACTGGACAAATCAAGGAGGGGGAGAGTAGTAGCAGTAGGTATATCTAAAGGTTTTGGTATATGTCACAAATGTCTTCTAAAGAATATTAGGTCATATGGTATCACTGGAAGAGTACATAATGCAGTTAACTCCTTCTTAATTAATATAAGAATACAGGATATCCTCGACGGTCGTACATCTAAATAATATGCTATAAATGCGGGAGTACCCCAGGAATCTATTCTGGGTCTTATAGCGTTCCTGATATTCATGAATGACCTCCATGGTAAAATTGTTTCTGAGATGGTTATATTTGCTGATGACATCACTCTCTATAATAGGCACGAAGGGGAAAATGAACACATATCTGAGAAATGGCATAAACACTAGATGAATAATTTTAATCTGTAGTGCAATGGGGGAAACAGCGATGGCCTCATTCAATGCTGCTAAGACTAAGCTTGATTTATTCAATGATTGCAAGTAGGCTTCTCTACCACAAATAATAATGGCCAAAAACACATATGCATAAAGCACTTCCTTCAAACTCTATGACCTAGCTTTTACATGGAACATGAACTAGAATAGATATATAGAGAGAATTGCAAAGGCTGCTGCGAAGGAGGTGGACGGTCACTAACGTGCTAGAAAATTACTCACACTTGAAAGTATCCTGTACCTCTGTAAGACCACCATTTTTACGTGTATGGAATACTTTTGTCACATTTGGCCTGGTGCATCTGCTACTTGCCTCTTACATCTGGACAGGGTTTTAAAGGGGGTCGCCAACCTAATATGTCTTGAACTGTCTTGAACTTCAGCCCCTATTCCGTCGACGAAATGTTGCTTTCCTCTGACTGTTCTACTTTAATGGTTAATGATCTGACGAATTACAAACACGTGTACCCCCTCGACGTAAATATCCCCGGCAGCAGACAAGCAACTAAATCCGACTTCTACACAGTAATGATCCCTGGGTTTAAGGAAGCCTTCCAATCCAATATTTTTCCTAGAACTGCAAGAATTGGAACTGGATTCCGGGATTCGGCTTTCCCAATTGTACTGATATGCAGAAGTTCAAGTGTAATGTGAACAGGCTTGTTACGCGTCTCCCTTCAAAATATCTCCGCAACTTATGTCCCCGATATTTGCCCCCAATCCAAAATGGCACTGTGACTTGTTCGAGGATAACATTGAGTTTCAATTGAATAAAAATAAATAAAATATTCTATATTTTACTGAAAATAGTTCAAGAGTTAAAAAAAGAGAGTGATGCTATTTAGCAGACGCCATTTTCTGCTCTAAAATGTAATTGTCTCTATAGCCAGTACAATTCTTTAATCACTTTACAAGTGACGAATTATCAATGTGTTTGAACGTGCGGAATTCTCTGGCATAAATATATTTTCAACAGAAACTTTTTAAGAATACAATATATATTTTTCTTTTTTCTCTTCTATGCTGTCGTCTGGTGCGTGGTTATGTGAAATCCAGTGGAGTGCATTGTCCAAACGTTAATGGGTAGTATCAATGAGGAAAACTTTCAAGACGCACGAAACAAAGGCATTTAAACTGTAGGGTAAGAATGGACGATGCCGTGCGGACTTGCGTTTTTAAATACACATATATTTATTTATTTATAATTTCAAATTCTCGGCTTACAAACATGCCACATAAGAAAAAGAATATGAAAAAATATATATATATTGTATTTTTTTTTAAATATCCTGTCTCATAATATGTAAATAATCAAGCTGGGTGTGCGAATAGACGTCAAAATACACAAAAAAGGATGTTCTTGGACGGAGAAGGTTGTGTTCGGGAAACGACTCATTCAAGACGTGACAAGAGACGAAAGTGCCCAAGGTTGAGCCGGTGTTCGGAAAATTACGTATTAAAACACACACGCTTGATTTTACAGGAAAGATGAACAAACAACTCCCACCGAAGTATTAAAATGAAATGTTTAAATATTTACAAAGAAAAGCATGTTTAAAATAGCAAATATAAAATGTTATTTATTGTGAACAATTATCCTCACCTTTTATGCGTTGCTCCATGACGTTTCGGCCAACTATTCCTCTAGCCTTCGTCAAGTGATAATCGCGACGGGTAGGAACTCTGAATTTCCTTCTGCATCCACTGCAATTATTGCCTTTCGTAGTTGTTGTCGTCTCGCCACGTTTTCGGCCAAATTTCGTGAATGTAATACTTTTGCCCGTTTTAAAGGTTACACAGCAGTAAAATAGGCTAAATTCGCGAAATTCCGCCGAATATGTTAATGCTTCCAAAACAGGGATGGCTTACTAAAAGGTTGCATTAGAAACAGTGCGAGATCTAAAAAAAAATTAATGTTGATTTTATTCCTAACTTTTTTTTCAAATCTAGATGATTAGTGATCATTGCACAACAATCTGCTGGAAAAAAAAGAAAGGACAGCTAAAAAAAATATAATGTACAAAGGGTGTTCTGCTTATATACGATACCCGCTTAAGCAAGTATATTTTGGCAGCTAAAAATTAGTTAACGCATTCCTAAAAAATGTGCCATTCAAATCGTAAACTGATTGCTTCGACCATTTCCGTAAGCAACTGTTTTAACAGAGAAAAATTGTCCTCACAACAAATCCGATCAATTGCCACAGGAGGGATACATTTTAAAAATTGGATAAAGACGGACAAATACGAAACATAGAGACATACAAACATAATGAGTTTTATACATGAGATATGTTTATATCTCTGATCATTAGCAACAATGACTTCTATGGTTCTTGTTTCGAGAGATAATGTATTTTTTAAATATTACGATTCTATGAGTTTATAGCATACTTCCAATTTAAAGAATGCCAGATTTATGTAAGATTCCGAACATAGACATGAACGAACTCGACATTGCCACAATCGATAAAGTCTGCAATTCTATTATGCCAACACCCGTATACTTACCTATATATGTTGATATATACTGCGAAAGCAGATTAAACATTTTCAGTCAAATATACGATTTTCTATTGGAACATTCTTAAAATAAGTTTAATATTTCTATTTAATATTTCTATTCAATTGTGCCGTTTTGTATTCGCAAATTTTCTAGAGAATTTCTCTCTAAGCCTTTTTCAACTATTCTTCTACTTTTATATATGGTTGCTAGATGCATTACTATCGAACGCGGTATCCAACTTTCTCTCCTTATGATACTGTCTGATTTCCTTACACGCTAATGAAATTATAATGCTCTGCCAAACGCAATTTCTTTTATTAGTTTAACTATTCAGTTATCTATACATTAATGTGTGATTTCAGAAGGAAAATATGTAGGTTTTTCTATTCATACGAACGTAATCGGAACCACACTTGCTCAATCTGATTACTAATCACCGTACTTGAACGCTAACGCACATACGTGTACGCGAGTAAGATAGAGAGCGAGAGGGATGTATATATATATATATATATATATATAGAGAGAGAGAGAGAGAGATAGAGAGAGATAGAGAGAGAGAAAGAAAGAGAGAGCGAGATAAAATACTTTGCTTGAAACAGCGCATGCGCATATATAGTTGTGTACTGATATCAATGTAGAGTAAACAGATTGTTACAAAAACGTATACATTTAGAATCCAGTAATGTTTAATGAAACAACTCATATATATGAAGCATTACATTTTATTCCTGCAACATACATATTCCCGCTAATTCCCAAAACATACACTAAAACAAAAACATTCAGCTTTGTAAATCTGTATCAAACTTTGTCTTACTCAAAAACAATGAGATTTAAATCTGGCTGGAAGCATAATCAATAAACTTCTGTAATAACGCCCACTAATTTAATTTATGAAGAGTATATCAGTTTTTTTTCGTATAAATACATAGTCACTATCCTGTATGAACTATCACCGTTACACTGCATCACCGATATATCAACATTTCTTTGAAACACCTAACAGATACGTTTGCCAGTTTTTACTTGTCACCGTATAAGTGCATACTATACAATCATGTACACGACTTTCATTTTAAGTCTCATACACTTAAGCATTAACTAACATCGAAACTGCACATTCGTTGCATAGTGGAGTATTATTCAAATATCTTAATTTAATATTAAAAAATCCTTACCACGGTCAGCACTGAATGATAGGATTAATGCTGAATGATGCATTGATTTTCTTTAAGGAATACATTATATATTGTTCATGGAAATTATTTAACATAGAACTTGCAGATAGATGCGACGTTTCGCAAGTATAAGTGAGAATCAGCTAATATTCGCAGATTGCCACACATTACTTGTTATCCAATCGAAGATCCACAAACGTACACTTAAATGTATCTTAGCATGTTTTCGTGTATAAGCTTATTGCGCCAATACATTGTATTATACCTTTCACAATGAGTAAGCTATCGTTGAGCACATAATTTGCAATATTGGCTTCAGAAATTTTTTTTAAAATACAAAGTAACCATAATTCAATTCTGCTATGAATAGACATATTCCATTCAAAGCTATTTCTGTAATAACAAGAAATAAAAAAAAAATATACGTATGAGTTTACACTTTATCTGAGAGTACATTTTTCAAACTCCTATCATATTTGGGTTTATGCATCTGCTACTAGTCTCTCCTCCTAGATGAGGTTCAAAAGAGAGTCGCCAATCTGATAGGCCCTGAACTGGCATCTAAGTTTCAGCCTCTGTCCCATCGACAAAATGTTGCATCCCTCTGCCTGTTCTACAAGTATTTTAATGGAGAATGTCCTGACGAACTGCAATCACTTGTGCCCCCACGCCGTAAACATCCTCGACAAACCCGGCAGCAAGCTTAATCTCACCCCCACACAATAGAAACCCCTAGATGTAAATTATCTTTCTATTCCAGTAATTTCTTCCTCAGAACCGCTAGATTTGGAATTCCATTCCGGGTCCCTGCTTCCCCAACTGTACTGACGTGCAGAAGGTCAAGTGTAACGTAAACAGAAACCTTGCTGCCCAAATCCCTAAATAGTGCCCCAGTATATGTTACCCCTGATAGTAGCCCACTACATCAAAGTTGCGACGTGCCTTGTTTGGAGTGAAAATGTAATAAACAAAAACACTTAGGGGACATCTTACATACATGTGACGTTGTCAGTGTAAAGGTGCAAAATTGCTTATATCGGACGTTCTCTTTTTGAATCGATTTATATCGATCATCGATTTCCAATACTTATGGAAAGTACGGATAATATATATATATATATATATATATATATATATAGAGAGAGAGAGAGAGAGAGAGAGAGAGAGGCGTTTGATGATTGCATATTATGATTGCAAAGTCTATGTCAGACAATTGCCACTCCCTAAAGTCAATGAAAGTCCATGTGTCCGAAGATGGCTTTGAAATCCTTCCACCAACTTGCCCCCTCAAGCAGACATGACACTATATAAGTATAATTTCAATCATAATACATAATAATATAAAACAAATGATCACATATTTACACAAAACAAGACACAACTAGATTATCAATATGCTTGAACGATAAGTAAAACCTACATTTCCCAAGCAATACTATATAAGACAGAGAAATACGTAAGTATAGGAAAGGGCAGTTTTATACGAAGAAAATACTACCCTACATTTGAATTATATTTCATACTCATAAAAACTAGTAAGGGGATTCTTTATTTTTATAAGCTCTTCACGAAGGCATTTTTTTATGTTTACTTTTCCTTTCGGATACAAGGAAACTGTTGATTCTTGTCTCCGCTTTTAATGCACACATATGTTTTGTTGAGGTTCATAGAAAACAGAGGTTTATAGAAGACAATGCAAATGTGTGCCATTTATTTGTGACATATACTATTAATATAAAATAAGGGTTTCAAACTGATATAAATTAATATATAATAAGGGTTCAAGCTATAATTTCATGGACCCAATCTAGTTATATATGTATAAGCATATATATATATATACATACACGCACACAGTATTTCCTACATTTTTTAAAGGTGATATGTTCTTAGATTCGTCAGGTGGTGTGCCCAAAATGCATCAAGGACACACCTCTGACCGAAAGTAAATGCGCCCTACATGTAAAATATTACATACATACATACATACATATATATATATATATATATATATATATATATATATATATATATATATGTGTGTGTGTGTATGTGTGTGTGTGTGGGTTGGTGGGTGGGTGTGTGCGTATACTAGCAAAAACAGCCGTCGTTGAATGGGTTCAAAAACAGCCTATAGAAAATGGACTCTGAAGTGTGATAGGTTATGGAAAGAAAGGGTTGTAAATTTGCGTTGAATTTGGGGATATCAAACACAAAGCAAAATACAATGAAAGCAAAAATAAAATAGATAACTCATGATAATATACCTGTTCACACTGAAACACTTATACCAATAATCTGTGGATATATATTAAAACACCTTGTAAAACTTTGTGACATATTTTAAATTCTATCAAGGTCATGTGCGAAGGAACACACCATACTTTCATTATACTATATTTCTTCAAACTGAAACATAATCATCAAAGTATACTTACGCAGATATATTTGAAAAGTTTTTATTAAAATTAAAGTGTGTGCCTATTTCCATTTCTATGGAGGGCAGGCGTGAATGCTGACCCCACAATTTTATTATACGATCCAAATTTAAGTTAAAACATTCTTATCAAAGTATTCTTATACACATCTATATCAGAAACACTTTTAAACGTTTTTTTTTAAAAAATTGTTTCCATAGTTTGTGGACCAGGCGACAACGAAGACCCCACAATTTTAATGAACCACCGTTCTGCCAGATCAGACATACCCATTCCGGTGTTCCAATACATCATCTATCATTATATGTAATCATTTTTTTTTAAATATTCAACAATATAGGTGCCTACTAGTGACCAGACACACACACATACATCCAGCATTTTGTATATATATATATATATATATATATATATATATGTATATATATATATATATATATATATATATATAAGTTACACATTAGCCAATTGCTTATGTAAACAAATTACTTTAGCGTCTTATATATACTCAGCTATAGACATGAGTATAAACTGTGTTTATAGATAAACACACACACACACGCATATATATATATATATATATATATATATATATATATATATATATATATATATATATATATATATATATATATATATTAGCAAAGATATATGCGCATCGCACGGGGCTTTTTTGCAAACTTAGGTAAGCGATTTGTAGGCAAATTTCCAGTAAGTGGATGTTGTAAGAGGAAGTAAATTTCAACTCGGTGCTTACATCTTATCTAACACATTGCATAATGAAAACATACCACAATCAGATAATATCAGTTTTCCATCATATCCTTTTGTATGAACTTTTAATTGAAGGTCTTCGTTGTAAACTACATATCTGCTTCTTTGATTTGGAGCCGGAATAGAGTTTTGCTGAACTGCCTGTCCGGCTGATGGAGACTTAGATCATACCGTGACTTAAGCAGTCTGATGTCAGGTCTACTCGAATGCTTTTAAACATCTGACCTTGTTTTTGATTTATGCTCATTGCAAAACACACCCTCGCAGGAAACATTTCTACATAGTACAATTACTACCACCCCCAACATCACCCCTCCCACCGCCGAAATCTTCCCTCGCCCCAATATTAACAAAATGTGTTGTCTTTTGGGGCGGTGTAAATATGCGGGTGCTCATGTTAGATCAAATTATCATCGAAAATCTCCCACTTTATTGAAACTAGCATTTCTTCAAAAAGTCGCAGGGTTCAGGATTCATACCATACAAAGTGTAAATTTGCGAGGGGTTTGATTATCAGATTTGGAGTCAGAAGAAAAATATCTCTTCGTATCAAAAATGAAAATAAATGTATTTTTCATCATAAAAATAATTATTTGCCCAATCATGGAAAGTTAAAGGGGGCCTTGGGTTATTTTTCTAGCTTGTTTTGGCTCTTTGTGGTGTTTTTTAGTAAATGCAAACGCGGCCTTCTTGCTTGGCAAACTGTAGTGACTATGTTACTACGTTGGACATTACATGTTTCCAAATATGAATAACTACTCGTTTGCACAAGAAATAAATGCTATATGCTTTGTCAGCGTCCCTCCAAACCTATAAAATTTACCATTAAAAGGGGAATGTCGAGGGGTTGGTAAACAAACAATACCGATTAATGGTAATGGGTAGACCAAAGCGATGTATGTGATATCATAAATGGTAAAACAAGTATATTTCATATCATATCTATATAATTATAAAACTGAAATGATCTTGTAACGGGTGTTGTAACTCAACATCTGGTTTACGATTTCCGGCTGCGTATGCGTACATATACATAAACCCATAAACGTAAACCAAAAACATATATCGCTACTTTTGAAAAAATTGACTTGCGCACTAAAATATTAACGCTATTATTTAGAAATTATTATTTCCAATGGGAAGGAAGGGTATGTTGTGTAACTATACTGTATTACAACTATACTAGCACAATTTTCTTACAAATAAACCAACTTTAACCCGTTGACAACGTATTGTTTTATTGTGTACGTTTTCAGCATCCCAATTTTTTTTTTGTCGCGTTAAATTATCCAAAAATAAAAATGTTAATACTTTCTGCATTTTTTTACATCGTTCATTTCCGTATTACGTTTAAGTTATTTTACCGCAATTTTGTTACACATCAATCTACATAAACCCGTTGACAACCATAAGAGAATTTTACAACGTATTGGTTTACTGTGTACGTTACCAGCGTCACAAATTTTTTTTTCGAATTTAAATTCAGAGATATATCAATAATTGAATTTAACTTTAAGAATTATGGTATCTTTTCAGTTCATATTTTCCTATAAGTATGACAGACAAACAACTTATAGTTCAATGGCTGTAATTTTTTTAATTAAAAATAAAAATTATAAACAGAACGATGAATTATATCGGCGTAAAACTAATGAATACAGTGAAAAGAAACGGATAACTCAACAATAACAAATAAAAAAGAGAGTGATCCAGACGTAACTCAGCGCACGCCCGGCTTTCCCCAAAACATGACGTCAACAGTCGGACTAAGACGGACGTCGCACCGAAAATTATACTGTCTGACGAAATATAAAGGTGTACTAATGCCAATGTAGCTCTATGGTTTTCAACGCGACGCGCCTTCGAGCGAGTTGAAAATTCAAAGCAGCGACTCCAATTTGGAAGAGGAAGAAAAGAATATATATTAGTAAAAAGAAAAAAACGCACATTATTCGTACTTTAAGGTCAGAAAAAAAAAAAAACATGAATTTTACCGCCTTAAATGAGCAGCTGCAAACACTGGCTGGAGTCGTCAACTTTTGTAAAAAAAAAAAAATACTGGCACGAACGAAAACTTGTTCATCAAGTGGACAAGGAAAGTTAAGCGATAGCAATGCCTAAAGGTGTCAGGATACCACATGCCGAGCGATAACATCATCCAGAGTGGTACCTTTCTTTTTGCCAAGTCTAGGCCTACAATTGCCATTCAGGGCGTTTTAGTAACACAGAAATACCTCTAGCATGAATGCGGAATACGATTTACGAACACACACCATTAATAACACAACGGTCTGAGGAAACAACAACAATATCCTTTTTTAATATGAAAACAAAAAATCAATCCCACACAGTTTTTCTTTCAATTTTTCTAGTTTTCGGGTGTTTCCCTGAGGCGGAAAATAAAAAAAAAATAAAAATTAAAAATAATACCCCAAAAAACAATGATATTTTTTTCCAATTTTTCTTGAAAAAAAGATTACCAAAAAAAAGTGTTTATTTGACTTACCTTTGAACCTTTTCTCGAACAAAAAAATCGGGCAATGTCAAGTTTCTTTCCAACGCCACAAAAAAAAAAAAAAAAAAACATTTTTAAATGTTTGCGGTGGTGCTGAAAAGCAATATCACATTTAAATTTGGTTCAGATTAGTAGTTTTCATGATCTAAAGACATTTTCTTCAAAAAGTGGGGATCACTTTCCTATATATATTTAACGTAAAATGAGCACCCACCTTCTGGCCACGTAGTAATTTCTTCATATTAAAACACATTAAATTGCTATTCGTTTGCAGCATCTCCGAAAACAGGCGCTGTTTTTGGTTTTGTTTTTTTACTAAGATTCGTTCATTTTTTTTTTCATCTAATCATTTAGGACACTTTTTATGCTGTTAGTAAGTTTACAAAAACATACTTTTTTTCATTATACAAATTATTAACACTTCAGCAGTTCAATATTTCACAAAAATGTTGTTTACATTAGGGGGCTGTGGATCCCCTTAATGTAAACATAATTTTTGTTAATATTAAATGATTCTGCTTCGATGCTTTATTGTTAATATCGGCATGTTACTTTCCGCCAAAAAAGCGGTTAATTCAACTATAAAAGAACGCGTTAAAAACTATACAAGTTCTATAATTGAATAGTCACCGAAAAAAACGCTCATGA
This sequence comes from Euprymna scolopes, assembly GCF_053919585.1. NCBI lineage: Eukaryota > Metazoa > Mollusca > Cephalopoda > Sepiida > Sepiolidae > Euprymna > Euprymna scolopes. The sequence goes on along the minus strand of NC_136492.1, from coordinate 134,650,230 downwards.
AAGATTACTGACAGCATTATTAGTGTCCTACCTCATGAAAAAATGAACGAATCTCTTAGTAAAAGAAAACAAAAAATAACAGTGCTGGTTTCGGGGGTGCTAAAAACGAAAATCCGAGTTAAAGTTGTTTTATGATATGAAGAAATTATTAGGTGGCCAGACAGTGGGTGCTCATTTTACGTAAAATTTATATAGGACAGTGTTCCCCCATTTAAAAAAAAAAAGTAATTTCTTCATATCATACCCAAATTTAAATGTGATATTCGTTTTTCGCGCCGCAGGAGAGATGTCTAGCCTTTGTTTTATCGTTACTTATATGCAGGTGCTCCGCTGCGCTCCAATCACTGGTTTCCCCTCGCCAATTATTCACGAAAAACACCCGTCTAGCTTAAACGATTTTCAAAAATGTTTCCCACTCTATATCTGTGCCCAAACCAAAACGTAGATTCCATGAACAACGCTTCTTTTTTAGACGTGAACGCCTGTAGAACTCTGCTCCATCTGTCTGTTTCCAAAATTACTACAATTGGATATCTTCAAGTACAACATAAACACATTCCTGATAAACTGCCCCCTTAAGTAGACACTTTACCAACTCTCAACATTCACGTACTGTACAACCTTATCCCCGAGTGGCTTCCGGACCTTGGTAGGTGGTGACTAGCTTGTAAAAAAAAACAAAAAGGAAAAACACCGAAAACCTATAAAAGTCGCCATTTTAAAGTTTTTGGAGGAGTTGGAAAGAAATTTGACATTAATCAAAAAAATGCAACATTAGTTATCTAAAAAATATATGGTGGCAATGCAAAGAGTGATCCGCGCTATTTTAAAAATCGCATGCCCGCGTTTAATTTTAAGTTTTATATGTTTGTATTTTTATTCAATAGTAAGGTTAAAGCAAAGAAAAGGTACAGAACACACTCTCCTCTCTATGTTAAGAATGGGTATTTAAAAAATAACGTTATTATGTCATCACGGTCACACTCTGCATGAGTACCAAATATATATATTTATAGCAAAAACAAAACAAAACAAAAATATTTTTGTTTTCTTTATAGTTAATAAAATTAAAATCTGAGGTAGGTTTTCTTTTGTAGCTATGTTTCATCGGCGATGCTCGGCTTCATTTCCGCAGCGACACTCGGTTTACTCCGGCTGTTGGCGTCATGTTCAGGAGAAAGTCGGGTGAATCTGTGTTCACTCTCTGCATGAGTATCAAAAGGTTACTTATAAAAATAAGAGTAAGCGAAAAAAAGCCCCCGATTTAAAAATAAAAATAATAATTCAACTTAGAAGTATATTTCGAAATGAAAACCAATCTATTATAGAAAGTATTTGTTTTATATGCTCAAAGAATGAAACTATCACAGTTACCCTCCTTGGTTTTCTGGTTTGAAAATTAAAATGTTTCAGATTTACGATAATAAGTAAATTTAAGTAAAAAAAAAAATAAATTGAAATGAAAATCAACTAAATAATTGCATTTTAAATTATATTGTTAAATAGTACAGTATAAACGAGGCTATTATGTCGAATAAGTAATATAATCGAGCTAATTATCTAAAATGATTTAAGTTAATGTGATATGCTAATAACCATAACTCAATCGATGGATATGTGATGTGAAGAATGCTATATCTAGAAGTTACAGATGAAAATAAATGCCTTCTTTGACAGAAGGTCCGCCCGGCCGTTTGGTCGGGATCAAAGTGTAGTATCTGTCCCGTAAGATGCTGCAAGCAATGACTAGCAAATACCATATGTGGGGGCAACCATAAATATCTGACCTTGGTCACTGAAGGGGCAACCCTTCATACAAACCGTTTCTAATCCAGCTCCCACTTCCCATCTCTCGGGAGCTGGATCCTCTTTTCCCTCCCCCTTCGCCCTATCTCCACATTAAAAAACGGACTCCTGCCTAATTTGCTCAGTGGGAAAGTAAATAAATACCGACAGAAGGTCCGCCCAGCCTTTTGGCCGGGATCAAAGTGTATTATCTGTTCCGGCAGATGCTGCAGGCAAAGACCATATGTGTGGGCAACCTCACATATAAGACCTTGGTCAATGTAGGGGCAACCCTTCATACCAACTGTCATTATCCAACTCCCCTACTCCCCGGGGAGTTGGTCCCCATTTCCCCTTCACTCCTCACATTAAAAATCGGCCTTGTGCCTAATTTGCTCAGTGGGGGAGCAAATAAATACCATCTGTTCCGGCAGATGCTGCAAGCAAAGACTAGCTATGACTAGCAAATACCATATGTGGGGGTAACCCCACATATCTGAACTTGGTCAAAGTAGGGATAACCCTACGACCACAGTTACTATCCAGCTCCCATTTCCCACCTCTCGGGAGCAGGATCCCCCTTTCCCTCCCCCCTCCCTCTCTCTCCACATAAAAAAACGGCCTTGTGCCTAATTTGCTCAGTGGGGAAGCAAATAAATACCGCCTTCTTTGACAGAAGGTCCGCCCGGCCTTTTGGCCGGGATCAAAGTGTAGTATCTGTTCCGGCAGATGCTGCACTTGGGATGATTTGTACCAGTCAATGGAGGGGAAACCCTCTATACTGGGACAATTATTAGTTTTGGTAACCAGAGTGCCCCCTTTTTGCCTACTTTTAGGGGAGCAGGTTTTTACCTCACATTAAAAACGGCCTTGTGCCTAATTTGCTCAGTGGGGGAGCAAATAAACACCATCTGTTCCGGCAGATGCTGCAAGCAAAGACTAGCTATGACTAGCAAATACCATATGTGGGGGCAACCCCACATATCTGACCTTGGTCACTGAAGGGGCAACCCTTCATACCAACAGTTTCTAATCCAGCCCCTATTTCCCACCTCTCGGGAACTGGACCCCCTTTCCCTCCCTCTTCCCCCAATCTCCACATTAAAAAAACGGCCTCCTGCCTAATTTGCTCAGTGGGGAAGCAAATAAATACCGCCTCCTGTGAGAGAAGTATTCTGCAATGTGCATGTATATTTCTTGACCAGGAGAGGTCTATAGGCACTTTATATTTATTTGATAATAGGGAGGTGTACACACAGACAACACACACACACACACGGGCGCTATTACTTTAAATGTATATGTATATATATATAATTGAATTCATTTATACAAACACACGGCTACGTATGTGCATACACATGTTTGAAACTCATTATTTATTATTTATTTTTTTACACAGTGATCACCACTTATCAAGGCCCGGAAGCCACTCAGGGATAAGGGGTATTGCAATTACATTCCGTTAGTGTGGAGATTTGATGAAGTGTTCAATTAGAGGGGCGGTTTATTAGGAATTTGATAACATTGGACTTGAAGACATCCAACTTGTAATCCGGAGGGAAGCAGGCAGACGGAACAGAGTTCCACTGGCGTGCAGTTCTAAGAAAGAAGCTTTGTTCATGGAACCCGCGTTTTGATTTAGGAACAGATATAGAGTGGTGGAAATTTTTCACAGTGGATTCAGCTAGACGGGTGTTTTTCGTGGAAGATTGGCGAGGGGGACCATGGATTAGAGTTCAGACGAGCACTTGCCATGAAAATAACGATAAAACATGATTGACATGATTCAAATGCAATGTCTACCCAAATAGCAGCCACTAACAAGGATTGCCATGTTGAGGTATTACGGCATTAAGTGTGGTTCATTCGGAAGAGACATACACTCTTTAAATCGGGTCACTTTACAAGTCTATAACTCCAGACGACTTCCAGAATATTTTCTCAATAGGGCCACCAAGACAATTCGTAATCTCTCTTTTAGATCACGCAATGATTCGCGTGATAATTCGTTAAACTAAGGATGTTGTGGTTATAGGATAATTTAGGAGATTGTGAAAAAGGCCATTGATTCACTGACAAAATAGGATGTTAATGGATCTTACCAATTATCATAATACAAATACAACAATTCTATTGCATCCTAAGGAGATTATTTCGAACGAGACTAGGGATTCATACGGAGACTTTCAACAAATGTGCCACACACTATATCCTTATTTCATTAATTTATGAATAACGAAAACTAAAGAATTAAAAAAATAATGTGATAGTTCCCTTGCATTTCTCGTATTTAAATGTGTTTACATAAATTGCATTTTATTATTTATATTTTAATGGTGAATCATAGAAACATAAGAAGTATTTATTATTCGAGACGAGTGCAATAAATAATGACGCTGACCAACTTCGCATAGCAATATAGCAACGAAACTCGGCACAATTATTAGTCTTTCGCTACATAAAAAAAACACCCAGAGTTATGGATTTCTCTCATCGTTTAATGCAGTTCTGTAGACCGTTTTTGTAGAACACTCCAGATTAGTCCTCCAACCATGGCGTGACTTCAGAAATACAGGCTGCATCATCTGAGAAACGTTTTCCTTTCAAAACACAACTTCATGGCTGGGAAGATGTGAAAGTAAGAGGGTGCAAGGTAAGGAGAGCAAAGATGATGGAAAAGGATTTCATAACCACACACACCCGTGCTTCTGATCTGGCGATATGTGAGTTGTGGACCGGAGCGTTGTCCTGTTGGAGGAGAGCACATTTGCTGATCTTGCCCTGCCTTTTGATTGTATACCCTCCCTTTATCTCCTCAAAAATGAAGCATAATAGGCTCCTGTAACTGCGGTATCTTTGCCAGCAAATCCGTAATCGGTACTCCGTCCCCAGAAGAGCGTGAGCATGAACTTGCCAGCGAAGGGCTACACCCTTGCCTCCTTTGGAGGTGTAGAGTCCAAGTGCTTCCACTACATTGACTGGATTTTGGTCTCTGGATCATAGTGATGAACCCAGATGTCATCCTGTGTAATCAGGCTTTTGAAAAACTTTGACTAATTTTCTTAGCACAATTCCTCCTCGAGAATTCGACGCGTTCTTACTTCTGGAATGTTCGTAACTACATAGGAATACATCTGGTAGACACCTTATGAATATGCAAATGGTCAGGAATGATCGTTTCCACAGACCCTGTACTAATCTTGAAATCCTGAGCTATTTGGCGAATAGTAATGCATCGATCTTCCAAAATGGCAGGCTCAACTTGACGGACAGATGCCTCCTCAATGGCAGAAGAGGGGCGACCAGATTTGGGAGCTGTTTCCACACACTTCCGGCCATGTTTGAATCAGGATGCCAGAGTTTTACAAGGCTATATAATGGGGCATTATCACCATCAGTGTCTAACATTTCATCAAAAGTCTCCTGTGTAGCGGCATTTCAAATACAAAAACCGGATGACTGCCCGCCATTCAACAGGCTCCAATTACCACATGACTCAGTTAAAAGACCTGTAAAACATAAACCAAAATTGTAATTAGCTACATCACCAGTAGAGATATAAATCATTACACATGCAAAATTTCAGCTAGACCAGACAACAAGTGGGACAGGGGCATTACGTATTGCACGCCCCTTGTACGTAAGAAAAACACATACTTATATATGAAAGAGCAAAAACCGCCAGTTTTTTGTATATCGCCAATAATGTTTTATTATTCCTAGAACTTTATTTTATTCAACCGTCGAAAACAAGTTGAATATTCATTCCAAATGTTACAAAACCTACCACATGTCATTGGTGAACCCATCTAGAAACGTATAAAATAAATAACTTGAAAAATAAGGATTAAACTTTTAATGTATATAACGAAATGTAATTATGGGTATATATATATATATATATATATATATATATATATATATATATATATATATATATATATATATATATATATATATATGATTGCTATGATAAATGATGATGGAATAAATGTTATATATATATATATATATATATATATATATATATATATATATACTAGCAAAAGTACCCGGCGTTGACTGGGTTCAAAGCAGCCTACAGACAGTGGACTCTGATTTATGAAAGTATGATAGGTTATGAAAATGAAGGGTTGTAAAGAGATAGCTTCGAATTTGGGGGTATCAAAACCAAAGCAAAATATGATGAAAGTAAAAATAAAAAAGATAAAACCCATAATTTATTATACCATATCTGTTCACACTGAACCACTTATCGCAATATTCTGTGGATCTATATTAAAAACCTTGTTAAACTTTGTGACATATTTCCATTCTATGGAGGTCAGGCGCGAACAAACACCCTATAATTTTATTATACCGTATTTTTTCAAACTGAAACATTATTATCAAAGTATACTTACGCAGATAGATCTGAAAACTCTTTATGAAAGTTTATGCCTATTTCCATTCTATGGAGACCAGGCGCGAACGCAACCCCCACAATTTTATTATACCATCCCTATTTAAGTTAAAACATACTTATCAAAGTATTTTATGTACATCTATATAAAAAAATACTTGTAATCGTTTGTTTTTAATGTTTAAATTTTGTATTTCCCTACTTTGTGAACCAGGCGCGTACGCAGACACCACAATTTTTATGGATCATTATTATGCCAGATCAAAAATACCCATTCCTTTGTCTCGATACATCGTCTATCATTATATGTGATCAGTTCTCTATAATAGTCAACCATATAGGAGCCTATTCGTGACCAGACACGCGCACAGACGTTCAGTTTATATATATATATATATATATATATATATATATATATATATATATATATATATATATATATATATATATTATTTCCAACTGAACGTTAACGAATCAGCGTCCGGATATCATCATTTGCCCCGATAATTTGAAAAAAAACGTTTTTATCGTTGAATAAACGGTTCCATTCAAGGAAAATTTAGAATGGGCACATCTGGAAAGATATGAAGATTTTTCAAGAAGAATCTATCAGAAATGGCTGGAAAACTATTGTATTTCCTATCGAAGTGGGATGTTAAGGTTTTATTGCGAATTCAACATTCGCGTTATTTAATAATCTGAGTCTTTCTCTGTCAGACAAGAACAAATACATAGAGAATATAAGACAAGGATCTATCTGCATGATCGTAGATATAACAGTCCCAATAGTCTGGTGGTATTGTAAGATACTGCTGGGGCGCTCTGGGCTAATGGTAACGATGCTTCAGCTCCGAGACCATGCCTTAATCTCGAGTAATAATCTGATGAAGGCTTTGTTGGAGGCTATGCTGCTGTAAAAACAACAGTTATTGTATAAACACACACACACACACACACACACACATATATATATATATATATACATATATATATATATATATATATATATATATATATATATATATATATACACTAGCATTTCAGCCTGGTGTTGCCTGGGTACTTGGAGGTGTATGTTGAGCAAAAAAAAAGAAAAAGGAAAAAAGAAAAAGCGGTCAATTTTTTTTTTAAATTTGAACTCTTTTATGGCCCCTTAAGATTTATAGTTTTGGGCTCAAACCATGTTATACAGTTAGATCCATGTCCACTTATCCGATATCTAAAATTTCAAGTGTTTAGACCCAAAATTGTCGGAGGAGTTTGGTAGAGTTCTCAAAAGTCAAATCGTTGAAATTTGACTTCTTAACAGCTAAATTTCTTGCCGAAAACCGATCAAATCAATTTTTCCAAATCTCAGTACCTTGTATATCAAATTTTGAGTCTGTAGACTAAAAAAAGTTACTGCGTAGGGAAATGTACACATACACACAGACAGACAGACACACACACACGTTCACTTTTATAGATATATGGATAGATACATATAAATAAAATATATTATATAAAAGGGCATCACCTACCAGGATACGAAACACACACATATATATACATATATATATATATATATATATATATAGAGAGAGAGAGAGAGAGAGAGAGAGAGAGAGGGAGAGAGAGAGAGTAAGAGAGATAGAAAGATAGATAGATAGATAGATAGATAGATACTAGCATGTGTGCTCGGCGTTGCCCGGGTGTTTTGAGGTATATGCTGGTCAAAAAAAAAACAACAACAAAACAAAACAAAAAAAACGGTCAGTTTTTTAAATTTGACCCCTAGTATAATCCATTAACCTTTATTATTTCGGGCTCAAATCAAGTTATTAATTTAGATCCATGTCCAAGGAACCTATATCTAAAATTTCAAGTGTTTAGACCCCAAATCGTCTAAGGGATTTGGTAGTTCTCAAAGATAAAATCGTAGCCCAGATGTTTGGAGGTGTATGCTGAGCCAAAAAAATAAAAATAAAAATAACCCCAAAATAACAAAAAAAAATTCCAATTTGTAAAACTTAGACCCCTATTATGACCTCTTAACATTTATGTTTGGGGCTCAAATCAAATTATTAAGTTAGATCCATATCCAAGGAACCTATATCTAAAATTTTAAGAGTTTAGACCCAAAATGTCGGAGGAGTTTTGTCGAGTTCTCAAATATAAAATCGTTGAACTTTGACCCCTTAACAGCAAAATTTCTGGTCGAAAATTTATAACATAAATTTTTCCAAATCTTAGTACCTTGTATATCAAATTTTGAGTCTTTAGACTAAAAATTGACAGAGTTATTGCGAAGGGAAATGTACACACAGACAGACAGACGGACAGACACGTTCACTTTTTTAGATATATAGATAAATAGATATAAATAAAAATATAATATGTAAGGGCTTCACCTACTAGTCTACGAAATATATATATATATATATATATATATATATATATATATATATATATATATATATATATATATATATATATACTAGCAGGGGTGTCCGGCGTTGCTCGGGTGTTTGGAGGTGTATGCTGTGCAAAAAAAGCAAAAAAACAAAAAAAAATGGTTAATTTTTTTAAACTTTGACCCCTATTATGCCCCCTTGAAATGTATTGTTTCGGGCTCAAATCACTTTATTAAGTTAGAGCCATGTTCAAGGAACCTAAATCTAAAACTTCAAATGTCTAGACATAAAATTGCTGGAGGAGTTGGTCAAATCGTTTAAATTTGACCCCTTAACAGCCTAATTTTTGGCTGACACTCGTCACATCGATTTTCCCAAATCTCAGTACTCGGTATTCTAAATTTCGAGTCTATAGACTAAAAATTGACAGAGTTATTGCGTAGGGAAATGTACACAGACAGACTGACACACAGACAGACAGACACGTTCACTTTTATATATATATATATATATATATATATATATATATATATATATATATAATTTTAAGGGGCTTAGAACAGTAGTCTAAAGAACAGAATGCATTTTAATGTGATAGTAAAATTTCTAACTTTAGTAGAATACAAGAGAAGGCAGTGCTCGTTTAATTCAGATATATAACAAGCTTGATAGGTAAACATCCTAGAACTATTTCAATATTTAGTAATGTGATGTACTATTTAAAGTTCAAATTAGAATTCAAATTAAAAAATCCGTTTCATAAGAAGGAACAAGAACAAAGGCAATAATTGTACGATCGTTTCGAAAAACAATGTTTTTTTTTATTGTGATAGACATTAAGCCACGGCCAAGAATTTTGACATATAGTATTTTCTAAACAAAGTTTCCTCATCAGCAAATATATTGCGTGGGTTGTTTATTATATATGTAAAAGACACCATGAATAAACCTAACATTTGTAAGTAAGGTACATGTATCTAGAAAAGAATTAAAGTATTTACTTGATAAGCTAATTAATATGGGTTGAGGATAAAAAATAAAAATAGAATCAAATTATAAATCTGAACTTGGTTTATATATAAGGTTATAATAATATATTTATAATAACATTTAAGAATTATATATATATATATATATTATTTATTTATTTACTTTTAATTCTTCGCCTTTTGAAAACCATAATTTTCGTCAAAGCATTCATTTGGTTTATGATTTAAGGTTGCAAACACATGAAATGTTGAATTTTCAAAAAGAACGTCAATGGAAAATTTTATATCGGTTAGAATATGTTTGTAAACGCTTAATTTAAAATGAAGCAAATAATAAAAAAAAAACGGGGAACTAATCTTATTTCCTCATTAAATAATCAAAGGGGGATAATTAGTGTTTATTCTATTTATATTATACTCTATTTTGGACTTATTGAATTTAGTATTTAATAATTTATTTATTTATTGCAATTTATATATATATAGTATTGGTTAAGGTTAACGTTAAATATAGTATTGATTAAGATTCAATTTAAATAATATACAATAATAGTACATATATCAGATACACTATTATTAATATTAATATTGATGTTATAAATGTTTTATTACTAAGGGTACCAAGTTAAAAATAAATTTCAAGATTGTATAATAATAAGTTATATTTTAATGATTATGCTGGTTTATATTTCTTAAATTTAAACCAACGTTTATGACTGCATGCGGAAATAAGTTCCTCTCTTGAATTAAGAAAGGCGGTTCTATTTTTGATATCATCTTATTTTAAAATCTTTGGGGGCACTTGTGTACAAAGTGCAAAGAATATATCTCCTGCTATATATTCTTTATATGGTGCTATTATTTGCAATTTCACATGAAATCAAATATTCTTATCTTTGAGTCACAAAATATGCATGAATATAGTTGTTTGTTTTAACAGGGAGTGGTGTTTAAAGGAATGTTTATGGGTTAAAATTCTATACTTAATAAGTCAGAACCCAAGTAGACTGCGTCTTGTTTAATGTAATTATATTCATGTAGATTAGGGGTTGCATTGGTGTGTGGTGGGTTGGTCTGTATTTGATTGGTAGATTGGTTTAAGTTGGTTAGTTATTTAATTGGGAGGTCCCGTTATGGTTGATATAAAAATTCATTTACATTTGTGGTCTGCCATACTGTGCAGCTATAGACTACATTTTTTTATCTTGCATGAGACTTGTAGAGGGCATCTACTTTTCCTTCTACAGTTATAGCCTTCTATATTTTGTATATTTGTATTTTGTATCTTATTAATTTTGTATAGTAAGAACTAATTGTGTTTTGATTAAGGTGTGGCATAGTTTAGTAAGACACTTTATTCTCTTCTTATTAAAGATTTTACTGTATCTATGAATGGCCTTAAAGTTGTCATCAGATATTTTAAAGAAATCTCTATATGTGTGTCTCAAGATTTTTGGAATATGAAGGGTTGAACCATATATAATGATGCTTAATGAGTTGTATTCATTGGGTATTTTACATATATTAAACAGAACAGTATTTTTGCTTATGAAGATACTTTGTTTAAAAAATAAATGTCAAAATTATTGCCCGTTGCTTAATGTCTATCACAATAAAAACATTGTTTTCTTAAACGATCGTACAAATTATTGCCTTTGTTCTTGTTCCTTCTTATGAAACAGATTTTGAATTTAGAATTCTAATTTGAATTTTAAATTGTCAATCACATTACTAATTATTTAAATAGCTCTTGGTCATTTGCCTATCTAGCTTATTATATATTTGAATTAAAACGACCACTGTTCTTTTTTGTATTTTAATTAAATTAGAAATTTAACTATAACATTAAATACACTTTGCTCTTTAGACTTCTGTTCTAATCCCATTTTAAATTAATAACTCCCCATAATCGGTCCAGTTTCTATACCTAATTGCATATATGTTTCATAAGGAGGGTTTACAATTATCAACCAAGTGTTCCCCTATGCATTATAAATCCACCTCTATAACCAGCTTAATTGCAAGTATGAATATATCTATAAAGAACTTGAGATGGAAAGCCTACCATTTTGATAAACACCCGAATAAAACCGCTGAACCAGTATATCACCAACTCGAAAAATGGAAAAAAAACAACCTCAGAGAAAAGCAGCCAAATACAGCAGCCTAAACACATATAAAAACCCTAAAAGAAAAGACACTGAAAAATTGTAAAATGATTTGATTAATCTGATGAAAATATTCAATTTAAAAAAAATCCCTCCAACCCTTTAAAAAATTAAATTTTCGAAACCTATTTAAAAAGCCACAAACAACAAACTGATAGTACTGCAGATAAATCTAGAAATTTCTGCACAATGGACTATACACAGTATACAAATCTAATATATCAGGAACTTAATAAAAATTACAAAAATACAAGTAAGTCAGCATTAAATGGAATAAATAACGACACAAAAACATGTTAACTAAACTTAGAATAGATAAATACACGAAAATTACAGTACCAGGTACCCCGAAATTTACTTTAAAGGCCACAAACAAGGCTTTAATATAAACCATTCTATCAGACTCATCTACCCCTCAAATCAGATATAGAATTAGTAAGTAAAAACATATTAGATAGAATTGTCCCCAAAATTGAATCTTTAATAAAATACCTACTATGGCAATCCTCCACCTAGTTAATCGACTGGTTTTCTAACATTCAAAATAAGAATACTGTAATTTTTTTTTTATTTTAACATTGAATAATATTACCAATTAATATCGCCGATTCTACTAAATAAACCTCTATTAATATCACGAAAACTAACTAATATAATGCCCCAAGAAATTAAAGTAATACTCGTAGCTAGAAAACCTTTAATAATTTTTGATAACAAGTATTGGACTAGGAGAAATACCCCTAACCACTTCAACATTTTAATGGACACGGCGGACTCAGCTCAGGTCACCGATCTAGTCGGCCTTTTCCTTTTAAATGAAGTTCATTCTATACTCCATGAACAGTTCAAACTTGAAGGAGGACTATACAGAGATGATGCAATTTTTGTAACAAACTCACCAAATAAAAATTACGAAAACGCAATTAAATCCCTACATACATTATATAAAAATTATGGACTTACTATACAAATCGACCCTAATAAAAAATCGGTTATTTCTTAGACATAAAAATACATTTTGAAAACTTTACCTTTAAACCGTATCATAACTCTAACCAATCCATAACGAATGAAACTACCGTAAATCAATATTAAAATGAATAGTTCCCAATGTCTCTTTAAGAATTTCTAGGCTATCTTCTCACAAATCTATATTTAATAAAAATGACAAATATCACAATGAATCCCTTAAAAACTCAGGATACAAATCACAAATAACACTCCTAAATGAAAATGATAGAAACAAAAGCTGCATTGAAAATAAAACTACTAAGAGCATAATAACCTATAATATCGCATATACGAGTTAAAAATTGACCAAAAAGCAAGATAAACAATATCAAACTGAAAGTATTCAATACTAACAAAAATAAACAGCAAACCAAATCCCGTAACCGTAAAAAAACAGACATAGGGAGACCATATGATTCAACCCTCCATAGTGCAAACATAGCCAGAGAATTCTTTACAATATTAGATAACAACATTAAAGACCCTCATAGATACAGTAAAATCTTTAATAAGAACACCATCAACGTGGATAACTCAACTATGTCAAACCTTTATCAAAACAGAATTAGTTCTAACAATATAAAATTAATAAGATAGAAAATACAAATATACAAAATTTAACAGGCTGTAACAGTAGCAGAAAAAATAGATGCCCTATAAAACGCTCATGCAAATTAAAAATGTAGTCTATAGCTGCACAGTATCACGAGCCCAAAATTTAAATGAATTTAACAGCAACCATAACTCGAACGCCCGATTAAATAACTACACCAACGTTAACCAATCTATGAATCAAATACAGGCCAACCAACCACATGCCAATGGAACCCCCAATATCCCTGAATATAATTACATTAAACAAGACGCAATCTACTTTTGTTCCACATCTGGACTTATTAAGCATAGAATTCACTCCATGTTGAACCTAACCACCCTATCCAAGCAAGGATATTTGATTTTATTTGAAATGGCAAATAACAGGATCATATGAAGCATATGCAGCAGGAGAAATATTCTGTGCACTTTGTACACAAGACACCATTATGATTTTAAAATATGACGATATCAAAAATAGAACCACCCTTCCAAATTCAAGAGATAAATTTATTTCCGCATGCGGTCATAAACGTTGGTTTAAATTTAACAAATATAAACCACCATAAGTTATCAAAAATGTCACTTATTATATCTAATCTTGAAATTTAAGTTAAACTTTATACCTTTATTAATAAACATTTAGATCATCAATATTATTATTTATATTAGTTTATCTGATATATGGACCATTATTGTATATTATTTAAGTATATATTAAATCTTCACTAATACTTTATTAATTAATTTCAATAAATAAATAAATGATTAACATTAAATTCAAAAAGGTCAAAATAGATTATGATCTAAATAGAATACACACTAATTATCTACCTTTTATTATTTTATTAGAGAAATATAATTATATCCCCCCTTTATTAAATATTAGCTTAATTTTAAATTAAGCGTTTACACACATATTCTAGCAGAATATACATACAACACATACAAACATATTCTAACAGATATAAAAGTTTCCATTGACGTTCTTTTTGGGAATTAAACAATTCATGCGTTTATAACCTACAATTATCCAAATGAATGCTTTGACGAGAATTATGGTTTTCAAAAGGCGAAGAATTGTATATATATATATATATACATATATATATATATATATATATATATATATATATATATTTATATATACTTCATAACTTTTATAAAAATATAATATTATAACCTTATATTTAAACCAAATTCAGATTTATAATTTTATTCTATTTTTATTAATTTATCCTCAAACCATATTAATTTGCTTATCGAGTAAATATTTTCCTTTTTATTTTAATTGTTTCTAGATACATCTGCCTTACTTAAAATGCTAGGTTTATTTATGGGGTCTTTTACATTTATTAACAAAAACACCCCGTAGTTTTGCTGATGAGGAGACGTAAAAATACTATATGTCAAAATTATTGTCCGTGTCTTAATGTCTATCACAATAAAATCATTGGTTTCTGAAACGATCGTACAAATTATTTCCGTTGTTGTTGTTGTTGCTTCTTATGATACATATTTTTGATTTTGAATTCTAATTGGAATTTTCAATTTTTAATCACATTACAATATATATATATATATATATATATATATATATATATATATATATATATATATTATATCACTACTAAAATTGTGTACAAGTCAATATACAATAATTGATAACGAATTGACCCTATTATGGTAATCGTATTTTGGGATGATTTATACCATCATACTTAACCGTATTTTACGATAAGGTGGCCCTAGTGGTTGGTTAGTATGTTATAATTTCTTAACTATTATTGAAAATATTATTTCGTAATCATCTTACGTACCTAATAAGATTATTTAATATAATTACATTATGAATATTTTGACATGAATCTCTTGTTAAAATGTATTTATATGAATTTACTCCTTACAGACACTTATCGCAATATTTAATGTATCCATTTTGAATCACTTAAATAAAAATTAATGCAATGTATAAGCATAGATACACATTTATTTCATTTTTTTATGAATTAATATGCATAACAAGATTACATTCACATAAGCGTTATTGGTGAATAATTAACACTGCTAAAAGTTAAGTAGTTGCTATCAATCTATCTATTTATTTAGCTATCCAAATCTATTCGTAAAATAGTTTTTATTGTAAGTTATTCATTGTTTATAGAATAAAGTGTAGCAAGAGGTATTTACTGAGATGCTTTTATAAATTATATAGGTTAAATATAAATTAAAAAAAAAATTGAACAGGCGTATATGGTTAAAATGTCACATTCAGGGGACGTGTCTTTTAACCGGTTATGAAACCGGAACTGAGGACAAGGAGTCGAAAGTTTTATTCAGTCAAAATGTCGGGGAGATGATGCCTATGCACACAAGTGAATAGACGTACTTCAAGCCAGGGAACGGGTACAATCATGTAGACACGTAAGCAGACTCTTTGTAAAGACCATTTGTAGACAACTGAAATATATTTATATTATAAAAAATATAAAGTGTTATTCTATGTTTAAAAAAGAAGAAAGAACAGATGCCTCAATTGGATGGCGCTGGTAATTCCATTGTTCGACACGGAGTGCAACAGGAAGATAGAAGATCTTATGAAGAAAGAAGGTATGAAGTGTATGTTATACTCTTATAAATGAACTGTAATATATACCCGTGTTATAACACTCTGATACAACATAAATCGGTTTATTGGTCGGTATTATATCCCTTGGCTAAACAATTAATGCACACTACATATATGCTTATATCGAATCCCATATAAAAACAAAATAACATTCCGCCTCACTATGTAATATGACTTTTTTTTTTAATATCTCCGCACCACTTAATATATCACACATGAACCGTTTTATTCCTGCCTATACACCATTATGAACATCTCGCTTGTAAGTATACAATGAGTACTTAAGGACGAAAACGTTTTGTTAATTAGAAGATCTTAATATCTAAAAACACAAATTGCGAAAATAAATTTAAGAGTGTGTGTAGAAAACCTCAGAAATATTAGGTTGCGGTTTCCACAACTTTTTAGCTTGTCACACCATCTGCAACAGGTCTAATCGATGGTATCAATGTAGGTAATTTAAGTCTGCAAAATGATACCGAATCTTCGGAATCAGGATTGACTCCGAGGACCAAGACCGTCAGCCCGGCCAGCATTCACTCCATTTGCGTAGCACAACTAAGGTATAGGAGTCGCAGCAGTACGTTCTGCGGTGGCGGCGATTAGTGCGATCGCGTTCAAAAGAGAGTTTTACGAGCGATATTAGGGGGGAACTTGCAGTCGTGTAACCGAGGTACGTCGTTGACCAAAAACAACGGTTAAACGTCGGTAGATCGTCTTTCTTTCGGCCTGGTTGATGAGCGCTTTGCTTCGGGCCTGTGGATGCGGCATCGGTCGCACGTTCCCTTCCTCCTCCAAAAGGGGTGGGCCGCACTTCAGCCGCGTCCTCTTCGCCTGCCATACGACCGTTTGCACCCCGACCTAGTTGTCTCTGATACTGCGATGCCCACGCAGCTCACTTTCTTCTTTCCTCTATCGACGCCTGCTAAATTCACATCGTCGTCGACTAGAAACTCGTTCGCTAGCGGTACCGCATTGTCGCTACCGGCGCGTGTGGTTGTTAGAAAACCTACTTCTCATCTGGATGTCGTTGAGATACACGTCCTCCGGCCCCTCTTTGGATGAAGGCGGGGGCTGCCTCCGCGCGACGTTCCCCCGGTTCTCAGCTTCTCTTTTGGCTTGGGGGCGTTCTTCTGGCAGAGAAGCTCGTACTTGTAACTGATACGGACTTCAGGAACACTCAAAACAATATGATATAAAAGCGGGTGTACTTCAGGTCCGACACTTTGACCATTAGTATTTCTGATATTCACAAATATTCTCCCCGATGAAAAAGTCAATGGGATGACAATAGTTGTTTAAGACACCACACTCTATTACAGACACTGGGGGGAAAAGAACAAAGACATGCACGATCAATGACGGAAAACCTAGAGGAAACCCGCTAATCACGAGAAAGCAGGAAAAATGGATGGTAACATGTAGTGCTACAAAAAACTAAACTAATTTCCTGTAATAGTTTCAAGAACTATTCTCAGAGTACCCATAGCAAAAGGTGCATTCTCTAAAAGTAAGCTCAACCCCAGTGGCGTAACGTTCACAGGACATATGAATTGCAACAGATACATCGCGGGCATTACTTACGCTACTGTAAGGAAGGTGGGGTCTCTCTAGCGTGTTAGAAAGTAACTTACGCCTGGAAGTATCCTATTTTTCTACTAGACTCTCCGTCTGCCCATTTATTGAGGAGTGTTTACACATTTGGACTAGTGCATCTGCTACTAGTTTTTCATCCCTGTACTCGGTTAAAAAAAAGTCCAAACTTGATAGGTCATGCCTTGTCATTTAAGCTTCAACCTCTGTCCCTTCCACAAAATGTTGCATTTCTCTGCCTGTTTTACAAGAATTTTAATGGTGCATCTTCTGACAAACTACAATTTCTTGTACCCGCTCGAAGTAAATACGCCTGACGAATTGGACAAGTATTAAAGTCCCACGCCTAAACAGTAGAGATCCTCATATGTCAGAAAGCTAACTACTCTAATAATTTCTTCTACAGAACTGCTAGAGTTGGTCATTCTGTTCCGAGCTCCTGCTTTTCTAACTGTTTTTACATGTAGAAGTGTAAGGGTAATGTACACAACCACTTTGCTGCTCAACTCCCTACATAGTATCCTTCAAACAAATATGCATGATGGTTCTCTCTATATCAAAATGACTACATAGATATGGACAGATAGAGAAAACCATATTGAGGTTACGAGGGCCTCTCCGGACTGATGATATAATCGAAATTGTCTGTACATATCAATGGATATGTAACAAAAAAGAGGGTTTTAATTGACAGAGATGTTGAATTATTTCAAACGCTGATTATAGAAGTGCTCATCTTACTATTCTCTGAGAGAATTTATTTTTTTTTAGTTTAGTGATAAGAAAATTAATTCTGCGGCGAGACGCGGAAGAAACGTCAATAAGGGTTGCCCATTTCTTATATCACTTTTATGTTCGGCGCGTATTTTTCCAAATTTGCAGAAGATAGTATATATGTCGGCGTTTATGTGGAAGTTTGAAAAAGGGTGTTTTTTTTTAGTTTTCAATGTTTTACTTATAGTTATTGATGTGCTTTGTATCTGTTGCATTCTTTGTAAATTCAGGGTGTTACAAATTGTAGTAATATTGATATGGGTTAGTATATATATATATATAATTTTTTAAATAAGTTAAGATTCCGTGTGACATATTCATTTCTATTTGTTTTGGAAACAATTTTATAGCTTTTTCGCATTTAATATTGAAAATATGACATGTTTTTATTTTTTCCGTTAACATATTAGGGGAGACAGATACGGAAACACGTAACAATATACCGATTACCATACCACTTTTACTTATCTCATTATAGTGGCAGTGAATGTTTATATAGTCGTCTTGTTTGTAACCATTAGGGCTATGCCATGATAATATTTCTCTCATTCTTTTGATTCTCGAGTATATATTCGACATAATTATACACAGTTTATGAATCGAGAAGAGCATAACTCTATTTAAAAATATTAATTGATATACACTTGAGAGTCCAAATAATGAAACTAATATTCTCTTGTCATAGACTTAGCAATCGTTTACTGTACTTTATACAGTATTTTCTGATTTTATAAGCATTATATACTGACTATTTGCGCAGCGTATTTATTTCGAAATGAATATAGATTAATTTAACTATTTCCTCTATACATAATGTAAATTGCAGTTATTATACACTCCTGATATACTACTAGTTTACATTGTAAACGGAACTGTTTAATATTCTTATATAAAATATCCTTGATGTTTTCGTGTCATGATATCGAAGATCAATGAAGATTGAACTAATGCCAAAAGGACTGGGCTTTATAGCAATTGTTTCCTTGGAATTTAAATACGTTTCTTTCTATTCTTCTAACTTAAGAAACAGTTTAAAATTCCCAAGAGAATAAATGACACTAGAAGATTCTTGTTTGGAGCCTCCTTGTGATCGGTTATATTTGCTTTTCTTTTTTTCTTTTTCGTAGCAATAGAATAGTAGATAAGATTTGCCCAATTTATGAAGATGGCAAGGATTTATGTCAGATATCAGTTGTATTTTATGTCATATTTTATCGACCTTTTAACAGTAAAACCTTGGTATTATGTTGATAACAATTGTAAGAAACGTAGTTTTCTCTCGGGACACATTCACATAAAGATCCAACAGAATTAGTGGGACATAAAGAGTATATATTTAGATAGCAGAGGGGTTAGTTTTCTGGACAATTTCCGAGAGTAAGGCTTATTTGTCTGCGAAAATTTATGATAAAACTATAATTTTCTGCCGAAATAAATTGAATGTTTTTTTATTTGAATTTGTTTTCCTATACGTGCTCGTGAAATGTAAGTTTAGTATAGACATATAATCTAAGCTCTATGATAAGTTCAGATATTAAACTGATTCGATACATCTCTAAAAAAAATATTTTATATATTAAATTTGTCATAGTGAGGAAGGACTTAACATATAAAAATAATGACTACAATTATGGAAACTTGCAGTAATTTAATCATATATTCCGTACATTCTAGATGCCTTTGCATTGTGGTATCATGAGGGTGTCTTCCTCTAAAACACGGTATGCCTTGTATTCTCTTGACATTGTCTCTCATATATATAATACCTGGTATATTTTTTACTCAAAGAGAAAAAATAATCATTCCATAAATATATATATATATATAAACATATATATATATATATATATATATATATATATATATATAGAGAGAGAGAGAGAGAGAGAGAGAGTAACTTAAGAACTGATATGTGTAGCCATTTACTAGCAAAGAATATTCCGTGTTCATTTCTCGTAAGAATTTTTTAGACTCCTTAATATCGTAATTGCCATATATTTTTATAACTTACTACCGCGATCTTTATATGTACTGAAGCAAATACTTTAAGTCTACGTTTATGTTGAAGTAAATAATAAAAATAGACGCATAAAACTATATGTTCGTATATTAATTTATGTGATTGAATAAGACATTTATATATATACATATATATATATATGTGTGTGTGTGTGTGTGTATGTGTGTGTGCGTGTGTGTGGGTGGGTACGTGTGTTCGTTTAATCGAAATCGAAATCGAAAATCGGAAAAATCAGAACATTTGTGTGTATCGGAATCGGAAAAAAAGTGTATCTATTTTCCTATACCAAAACAATTCCTTTACGTATCTATACTTTATTTCATTTTATTTAAACCAACCCCTTCTACTGCTAGCAGTAATTATAACACTACATATTTATTAATTTAAAATAAATAGGCAAACTAAAATATATAGATCACTCCCTATCGAAAGAAAACCAAATATTTGGATACAAATCGAATCAGAATGGATAATTGTATCGAAATCTGGAATCTTATAAGGGATCGGAAAAAAAGTTGAATCGTCGCGACACTAATATATATATAAATATATATATATATATATATATATATATATATATATATATATATATACATATATATATATACACGTGTGTGTGTGTATTTAAAGGAGATTAGAACAATAGTCTAAAGAGCTGAGTGTATTTTAATGTAATAGTTAAATGACTAGTTTAATTAAAATACAGGAAAGGAAAAGTGCTCGTTGTAATTTAGATATATAATAAGCTCGATAGGTAAATATCCTAGAGCTAATTTAATATCATAAGAAGGAACAACAACAAAATCAATTATTTGTACGATCATTTCGGAAACCAGTGTTTTTTTTTGTGGTAGACATCAAGTTACGGACAATACTTATTACATTTAGTTTTTTAATAAACAAGGTTTCCTCGTCAGCAAATTGTTAAGGCTTTTTATAAAATTTAAAAGACACCATGAATGAGCCTAGCAGTAAAAGTAAGGCATATGTATCGGGAAAAAATTCAAATAAAGGACTGGATTTAAAATTGATAAGACAATATATATTTATATTTCCTTCTTATGAAACGGATGTTTAATTTAATTATAATTTGATTTTTAAATTTTAAATTATCAATCACATTACTAAATATATATATATATATATATACATATATACATATATATATATTTATATATATATTTATATATATATATATATATATATATATATATATATATATATTAAGTTATAAAATATATATGGCGATTAAGGTACACTGAATATTCCGCGTTTCATCCGTCTAGGACTCTTCAGTCTTATGGGTATAAGCCTGAAGGGTCCTAGAGTGGAGGAAACGACAAATATTCAGTGTAGCTTAATCGCCATATATATTTCATAACTTACTAATTAGCTCTACCTACGTATTGAGCATTTTGAAGTAGATACTTAAAGTTTACCCATCAATTTATACTTTCGTAGATTAATTTTATGTGAGTAAATAAAGTAGTGATATATATATATATATATATATATATATATATATATATATATATATATATATATATATATATATATATATATATATATATATAATAGTCATGGGATAATTCCAACAAAAATTTCACTGTTCTGATACAATTACCGATTTTATTCTAAAATTCCGATTCCGATATAATTCCTTATTCCGATTCCGATTATTTTAAACTTTATGAAGATATAATTATGGGTGTGTTTTTTTTTTGTAAATTCTAAATATATAACATACGTCCCGCCAATATCCGCGTATATTTTTTTATGAAATGTTTTCCTTGTTATTAATTGAAAATTGTAAGTCAACAAAAGAGTTTATATTATTTTAATGGGAATTCCGTGAGATGAGTATTATTTATTATTTTTTATCTAGTGCGGAGTAGTATGCTCATTAGTTACACAACTAAGAAAAAGATGATGATAATAGGCCGCAATAAATAGAAATTAATAAAATAGTTATTTTGATTTTAAAACATTGCAAGATCAGACTGTATCAGTTAGTGTACAACATGCTACATGATACTTGAAAGTGTTAGTTAACAACTGAATAGTGTACAGGATGAAAGTCAAAATGAGAAAGCGATGTAACAATAATATATTTAACAAAACCTACTCACGTATTTACGAAGGAATTATTAATAATTAGGTTACTATTTAGAAAAAAAATACAGTTTTTAATGTAGAAAGCGTGGGTTTTGTTAACTATTGAGTATTTATCTCTATGAATAGATTGAACATTTTAATTCTTTTATAAAAAAATTGGTGGTTGTTTAATTTGTTTAAATCATGTTAAACTAAACACTTAAACTAAATCGAGGTACAACAACAAAACAACAACAATAATAATAATAATAATAATATCAATAATAATAATAATAACAACAATATCAACAATATCAACAATATCAACAAAGATCGAGCGGTTTGTTTAGGTACCTTATTGCAGGGGTTTGAAGGCCGCCTAAAACATCGGAGATTTGTAGTTCTTTCAGTTGTCCTTCCAGAGGACTTAATACTACTCCTAGTGTACCGACAAGGGCGTAGAGTATTTGGGTTTTAACCCCGTGTATACGGCTTATCTCCAAGGTCATTGGAACATAATTGCTCAACTTCTCAGTCTCTTTCTCTCTCACATTAATGTTCCAGGGTACTAGGAAGTCTACAATCTGCCAGTTTTTTAGACCTATTATATTTCAATTGCTTGGTCGTTATGACACTTTTGTCCCACCATACCTCTAACTACCACCAGCCCTACTCACTTACCACTTCATCAGACACCTCCTCAAACGATTTTCCAGCACACTTCACCCCAACCCTCTTACACACTCCCAATATATCCGGAGTCCCATGCGACCCTGCCTTTTGCGGTACGCTCTCTGGGCCAGTCCACTACACCCTGCTGCAAGGTGCGAAATTGACTCTCAGGTCTTACCACAAATCATGCATGCTGCAGCAACTTCCTCTCCTAGAACCACCCTTTTAACAATCGTGATCCTAATGCGTGCTCTTTTGCTGCACAAACAAAAGCTTCAGTACTCATAGCCAGATACCCAGCTCTAAGCCATTGTCATGATCTTTCATCATCCACTTCTGCTATATCCTGAAAGAACCGTCCATGCATTTTCTTCCTAGTCCGTTCCTCTTCCCGTTCTCTATCCATACATTTCACATAATCAGCCTTGGTCACACATACCTACACTTCATTGGTCACAAACTTAAGCATCCACTCCTCACTTCTAACTACATGCTTCGTCAACGATATCTCCTCGGTTCTAACACAATCTTTACACTTTTCAATCCTCCCCCAGCATCTTTCCTCTTGATAACGCTTTGCTACGCTACTTGGAATGTGAAATATGCAAAACATTGCTAAAAACTTTTCTTGTTTTGATATCCATTGCATGCAAATCCTTGTCAGACCATTCTACAATTCCCGCACTGTATCTCAAAACACTGAGTGGCCATGTATTTACTGCTTTCATTAGGTTTCTTCCATACAGTTTCGACTTTGCAATTAATTTCACTCTTCTAAGATAGTCCGTCCTGATTTATCTGATCATGATGCCTACACCCTTCAGCACTCCCAAATACTTTTATCCTGGATCGTCTATTTCTTTCATGGTTGCTCCATTTGTCAGCACTATTCCATTCGAAGCACCGCACATTTACTAATCCCAAACTCAATCCCAATGTATTCTGAGTATGCCCCCATAACTTCTACCCGTCTCTCACTTTCCTTTTCATTCCTACCGAATAATTTCAAATAATCCATAAACAGTAGATGGATGAGACGTCTCTCACCAGATCAAACGTTATACCCCAGGTTTTCTCTCTTCAAGAGGATGCTCAGTTGAATCATTGTCATTACAAAAAGATGTGTCGATAAAAATATCTCCTTGAAATGTCCCACGTTTAATGCCAACCTGCCCAATCTCCTCTCTCTTTGCTGTCAGCACTGTTTTCCATTGTGTCATACTTGTCTCCAAAAGCCCTACCACATTCTCAGCAACCATCATCGTCGATAGTGTTTCACGGATCCATGAATAAGGAGCCCTGTCTAAGCCTTTCTGTAATCGATCCATGCTATTCTCAAATTTGTCGTCTTCTTCTTCTTCTTCTTCTTCTTCTTCTTCTTTTTCTTCTTCGCATCCTGCATTATTGCTTTATCAATTGGTAGTTGCTCTTTAGTACCTCTTGATCCTTTCCGGCACCCCTTTTTCCTGGGGGGGAACACATTACTTTCTAGATGTTCATAAATTTTCTCCGCAAATATTCCAGTCAACAGTTTCCACATCAATGGATGACATGTAATTGTCTATAATTATTGGCATTTATTCCTTTTGCATTTGGAGTGTTGTTATTTCCAGCCTGTTTACTACAATTTAATCCTTTATATAGCTGAGACTGATTGTTCCGGAAAAGGTTGTTCTGCCGAAATGCAACACTTTTTCTAACAAAGTTCCTAATTTTCATACCAGCTGTGTGGACCTTCTCTTCCACATTGTTAGTACTTACATTGTTCCTTTTTCCAGCAATCTATACCTCCTTTCAAGCTCGTCCTTGGCTTTCTGTCCTAGTTTAACTGCTTTTCTTGTTTCTTCTATTCTACCAATGTCTTTCCGCTACCGTTTAATACTTTCTTCAGGCCACCTCTGCTTCTATCCTTCATTTCTCCCTATATTCTTCTGTAATAAGCCAAGACGATTCGCAATAACATATAACGCTGCATACAGGAGCCTGTTAAGATCCGTAATCGATATGTTCTTTCCTATGATTTTGTGAATTACCCCATTAATTATTTTCACATCGTGTTTCACCTTCAGCCTATCACTAATCTACATGCAGGGAATATCGTTTCCAAGAAGAAAATCTCTTCACTTCTGAAGTACTTCTTTTTTTACAGAAGTAAAAGTTCGAACTTCATCACCAATTCTCCATAAATCTGCTCCTTTTACTTGTCTCAGAGTCAATGATATCATATGCCTTAGATTCTTCGAACTCTTTCTCATTACTTTCTCTAACCATAGGATTCCATGCCTCCTCAGTTGTCCGCCTCTCAACTTCGCTTACATCTCCCTTCTGCACTTCCACTCTCTCAGTTCTTTCATCGGAGCTAGTTTCATCAATTATACTTTCGTTATTCATTTCCTTCCTAACCTCCCATTCAATCTCTTCTTTTGCAATACCTGAAAGTAGGTTGTTATTTTTAATTTGTTTAAACTGGTATCCAAAACTCGCGACATCTCTACCTCCTCCTTCTCATCTCGATTCCTGTTCTCCCCTCACTTTTCGGATATATCCACTAGATGTATTACTTCCTGTTCTTACTCGTCTTTCCTCCCCCGCTCACGTTTTTTTTTGCATTTCCTGTTCCAACGCCCTTCGTGTTTTGGACCCCTTTCAGGCAATTCTCACCTACCCTATATCCAGCCACATCCTCAGTATTTCGAACAGTTGTATGATGTCGACAGGACCCACCCTGCTGACCAATGGGACACCTACATGACGTGAGAATATTACAAGATGTTCTAGCCTCATTCACGTCGTTATTTTCAATATTTTTATTTGACATTCTCACATAAATGGGGTTAATGAATTTAAGGTTACACCACCGCCACCGATATTTTTATTAATACATTATCTCTATGAGGGTTCCCGATCAAGGTCAAAAATTCCCTCCCGACCTTTTCCTTCATCACCACTCCTATTTCCTTTACCACCACCAACAACAATAGACATAAAATCTACAAGTATAATGACAACACTAATATCGGTAGTAATAATATTAACAGTAAAATCAACAATATCAATGACAGCAACACCTACCATTACATCTACGGCAATAATAAAAACATACCACCACTACTCCCACCAACACCACTACTACTACTAGTAATAAAATTAGTGAAAATAGTAATAACCAATGAAGTATTTTAAATAATAATAACAATAATAATGATAATGATTATAATCATAATAATAATGATAATGATACTAATAAAAATACATATAAAATAATATGTAGAAAAAGAACAATGACAATAATAATAATAATAATAATAATAATAATAATAATAATAATAATAATAATAATAATAATGAATTCAATACGGAAAAATTTGTTCGCTTTTTTAACTCCTCTGCCCATGGTGCTTTCTGGCAAGAAAATGTACACAAAAACAGAAACATAAAACATCCAAACATATGAAGGCAATTTCTGGTTTAATCGTGAATTGAAGTTTTAAATTCGATTTTCAGTTAGAACCGCCCCCCCCATGCTATTTTTTTAAACTCCGCCGCTGTTGTCGCTTTTGGCCGGAAAAATGTACACAAAGACAGAACCATAAAACATCCGAACATGTGTAAGAAAGTTCCTTGTATAACCATGAATTTCAAGTTGAAATGAAAATTTCGGTTAGAAACTCTTACTTGTTTTGTTTGCTATTTTTAAAAACCGCCGCTGTTGTCGCTTTTGGCCGGAAGAATGTACACAAACACAGAAACATAAAACATACGAACATGTGTAAGACAATTCATTGTTTACCCATGAATTCCAAGTTCCAATTAAAATTTCGGTTATAAATTCTTACTTGTTTCGTTTGCTATTTTTTTTAAACTTCGTCGCTCTTGTCCGGAAAAGTGTACCCAAAGACAGAAAATAATAATAATAATAATAATAATAATAATAATAATAATAATAATAATAATAATAATAATAATAATAATAATAATAACAATAATAATAATAACAATAAAAATAATAACAATAATAATAACAATAATAATAATAATAATAATAACAATAAAAATAATAACAATAATAATAACAATAATAATAATAATTATAATAATAATAATAATAATAATAAAAATAATAATAATAATAATAATTATAATAATAATAATAAATGCTATAAATTATTTCATTGTCAAAATTCATAAAAGACACGACTCTTCCATTTAACTAACCCGAAGTCCGGATAATAATGCGAAAAATTAAAATATTTCTTGTGGATTTATGATGTTTCCCGATTGGGCTTTGAGACCAGAGGTAAAAAAAAAATAGTCGACTATTTTAAAACAATTTGAATAAACTGGAAACGTGGGCTCATTGTACGTTAAATTAATGAATTTAGGCACATCGGGAAACAGAAAAAAGGGCAACGGAATATGGCTAATTTTCTGCTTAGAAAAAGAGGCAATTCTTGAATAACTTTCGATTGAAAATATGTTTTATAACAGTTCTGGCAGCGAATGTTATTTTAATAATAGTGTTCCCTTTATCATCCCGATTAAAAATTATTAATACATTAATTATTCTGCTTTGTGTTTTCGAACTCGAGAATTTTTCTATTGAACTCGCCAATAATTTTGTTCGGAGGTGACATCGATCGAAACGTTAATAAAATGAAGTATCTGTTCTGCGGATAGCTTCAGTTGTGTTCTCCCTTTTAAATAAAAGAGGGATATTTCTAGACTGAGGCAATTTTTATTTTAGTTCCGACCCAAAATACCCCTTCCTGGAGCTGGATATTTCCCACATTAAAAAAAACGGCATTGTGCAGGAGGCAAGTAAATAAATAAAACAATCAACAGTAGTACGAAGCGTGTTCATAATTTATAAAAAAGCGATTTTATTTGGTTTAAAATGCCCCTTAACATTTTAAAATATTTTAAAAATATAATTTTGCGGGAGGAGTAACAGCTTTCGAAAAACGACTGTTGGACGACTAGCTATTTTTAATAGATACTTATTCAATCCTTGCCCAAAATTTAAACGCGCTGCTAACTCTCCCTCCCAAATTGGAAAATATTATGTTTTTAGTCGGTTCACAAATATCGGCCAAAATCATAGCATTGGGTAGTAGAGGGATATTCTTTATGTAGATATATTCTTTTTTTTTAATTTGAAAATCATGTAAACGTGTTTCCTTAATGTACTTTATCCAAGACTTTGATAGTTTTATTGTGAGATATTTATGTATATTGTTTTACTTTTTAAGAAAGAAATGTACAATAAAAACTTAACAATTTGGGAGGAAACGTTAGTCAGACAAAGCGGCACTAAAAAATATAAACTTGCCCTTCGTGTCAACTGTGACCTCACTGAGAACAATACTCTTGATATTTGGCAAGTAGATGGAATAGATATTTTAACATTTGATTGGGCTCCAGACAGCATCAGGCGCCTTGGAATCCCTTAGTCTAAGCAGACGTAAATGATAACGGCAGAATCCAAGAACATTTCATGCTGCAAGTTTTTCACACGAAATCATTAAAATTCACAAATTCATCATTAATCCAACTCAACGTTTTGTCCATTCTCTGTTATATTTATCAATGCTGAGTGAAGGCGCAGACAAAAAAACTCCCGGACCAAAATACAACTGTACAAAATCAGAAATCTATAAAATAGAAAATATAAACCTTTTTATATTCAATTTTTACCAAACAATTTCTCTAATTTGAATACATTTATTCCTTGTAAAAAAACTGCTTTCTTTCAGAGTTTACCTAGTACATTGTCGCGAAGGTTCAGGTGTGTTTTATTTATTTTATGCAACTAAAACATTACATCTTTATCGGATGTAATAATGATCTATAGAGTTTAGTTTTTCTAATATTAAAAAAAAACAATAAAAATACCATCAGTACAAGCGGTTGAAAATAAAGTTAAAAAATATTAAATTAAAGCGTTTTAGATTCGGAAATTTGGCACATATTGTTCCGATTTTGATCCCCCCAAAATTCCGATTTTTCCGATTCCCGATTCCGATTACTCGTCCCAACACTAATATATATATATATATATATATATATATATATATATATATATATATATATATATATATATATAAGTGAATTCAGTTTACAAACAAATGGCTGCACATAAAGCTCATGTATAGGAATTTGTTTGTAAACTGTATTCACTTATTTTGGGTTTGTCTAAACATTGAGCACTCTTTTGGTGGACACACTTACAAATAATTACTACCAATATATATATATATATATATATATATATATATATATATATATATATATATATATATATATATATAAAAGTGAACGTGTCTGTGTACATTTCTATACGCAATGTTAAGTCTACGTACTCGAAATTTAATATACAGGGTACTGAGATTTGGAACCATCCACGTAATCGGTTTTCGGTCGAAAATTTTACGATTAAGGGGTCTAAGTTCAACGATTTGCCCTTTGAGAACTCTAAAAAAATCCTCCGACATTTTTGTGTTTTAATACTTTAAATTTTAGATATAGATTCATTGGACATGCATCTAACTTAACTTAAGTTGAGTTCAAAACAATAAATTTTAAAGGGTCATAATATGGGTCAAAGTTGAAAAAAATTGACCTGTTGCCTTTTGTTGTTTGCTAAGCATACACCTCCAAACACCCGGGAAACGCTGGGCACCCATTGCTATAGACATTCTGACGAGTTATTTACGGGCGTCAATTCCATGGTCGAGTGGGAGGACCGGCGACTGTCAACACGACGGTTCATGGTTCAAACCTTGGCTTGGGACATATGCTAGTCTAGCGGCACTGATGAGTTGTGATACAACGAAACAGGACTGTATGTCGATGACTACAAATATATTATATATGTATATAAATTCTGTAATAGTAATATACGTTGGTGGGTCGACACATGGTCGCATCCCTCCTTATCGTTTTGAGCCAAAGAGAACTTTTCATTCATGAAAGAAAACAACGCGTTTATTTCTCTTTAGTTCAAATATGTTTATATGTAATAAAAAGAACCATATATTTCACCTACTTGTTGATGATGAGAAAGATAGAAAGGGAGGTAAAACGATAAGCCAAATATTGATTGAGAGAGAGGGAAAAAGAGAGAGAAAGAGAGAGAGAAAGAGGTGGCAGATCCCTCCATGGAAATCGCCTCTTTTCCTAAATTCCGCGCGAAGTGTCAATGTGAAATTTTTACGTCCAGTACAATGTTAAAATCGTTTTATTTACATGGGGGTCACAACTTATCAAGGCCCGGAAGCCACTCAGGGATAAGGGTTATTGCGTGTACAGTAATCAATGAGATAGTATTGTAGTAATCATTAGTATTGTAGATTTTATAGAGTGTCTTACTAAAGGGGGCGGTTTGCCAAGAATTTGTTTATGTCGAATTTGAAGACATCCAAGTTGTAGTCAGATGGGAAACAGGCGAACAGAAGAGAGTTCCACCACCGTGCACTTCTGAGACATAATCTCTACTCATGGAATCTACGTTTGGATTAAGGCACAGATGAATATTGGGGAAAATTATTGCCATTAGTTCCAGCCAGACATGTGTTTCCCGTGAAAGATAGGCGTGGGGGGGACGAGAGTTTAGAGCTCAGATGAGCATTTGGCATGGAAATAACGATAAAACAAAGGCTAGATCGCAACGTCTTTTCTGTGGGAGAGAGGCTGCAGGAAAGAGAAAAGGGCATCCCCAAACAAACCACGAAGTCTATTTTGTACTCTGTCAAGGCAGAATAGGCTGTTTTTAGCAGCTCCTGCCCAGATGTTGGAGCAGTACTCCATCCCTGGACGTACTTGGGTTTTATACCGATATAGAATTGAATCAGTAGTGAGATATCTTCTGGGGCGTTAAAAGGATCCCACCATTTTTCGAGCGTCCCTGGCAACACATTTGATGTACCTATTCCATTTCAGATCAGGAGTAAAGGTCAAACCCAGAAGCTTGTCAAAACATGGAGCCTCCCCAAGACGAGAGCCATCCATTTCAAGTGATGCCAGATGTTGATCAGAGCGTTGATGATGTAAAGATAGAATCTTGGTCTTGGATGTATTAACAGTGACCAGTCACTTTTCCCCCATTGTATCACGCGCTTAAGATCAGAGGAGAGAGAATTAGAGAAAACTTTGTCATTTACGGCCCTGGATGTGTTGTCATAGATGGTCTTGTCATCCGCATAGATGTCAATGAATGATTTAAGTATGTGTTTTGGGAGGTCATTGGTGTAGATCAGGAAGAGAGTTTGGCACAGGGTGGACCCCTGAGGGATTCCAGCATTAATACTCAGACCTCTGATTTCTGCCCTTCAAGTACTAATCTTATGAACCTATCGGAGAGAAATGATTTAATGATTGAGAAAACATTTCCAGTAATACCGTAGCTGGAAATCTTGTGTAGTAGGCCGTTATGCCATACCTTATCGGTCTTCGATATGTCAAGAGCAATTGCCCTGGAAAGGAAAATTTTGTCAAGAGATTCACTAATCCTATATGATATAACCGTTAGCACATCTGCTGTAGATCTTGCAGAGCGGAAACCATATTGCACGCGCCTAAGAAGTTTTTTTTTTTCTGTTGAGGTGGTTTACTACTTCTTTATTTAATATGGATTGCAACAACTTACTCATTACACACAGGAGTCATATAGGTCTGTACTGAGAGAGAGTTAAGTTTTCAGCTGAATTCTTTAATACTAGGCATACTGATGAGGTTTTCCAGGGTGTTGGAAAGCACTTCTCTTTAAGGCAAAGCTTAAACAGTTTTGTAATTATGGGGGCAATTTCTGCTTTGAGCATTTTCAGCATTATAACTGAATGCCCTCAGGGTCAGTTGCTTTACTGGAATCAAGATTCTTGATGACCTCACGCAAATATATATGTATGTTGCCTAGCGTGTAGTGTTATAGGAGGAAATACAGTGAGTTGATGGCCATTGTCGCATAGGGTAGAATTAGCTGCAAAGTTCTTTGCAAATTGTCTGGCCTTGTCTGATGCCGACTGGATGACCTGAGGTCTACTGGTGATAGTTGGGATAGAACGCTTCTGTTAAATATCCTCTTGACTATTTGCCAGAACTGGTGGGAACCAAGCCGATGCTCAGCTACTTTGGATTTAACAGACTGAGAATATAGCTCTCTTGCATTTTTATTACTCTTTTACACTGGTTTTAAGCATTTCTGAAAGCAACTTTCGTGACAGTGCATCTATTACGTAGGTAGTTAGGGAAAAAAGTGATTTCTGTGCGCGAGAGCAGCAGCACATTCGAGAAAGCACCATGGCTTCCTGTTAGGTTTTGTTGGAATTTTTTAGATGCTATGAATCTGTCCATGCCTACAATTAACAATTCGGTCAGGTCCGCTAAAATAGAGGACACCCCTTTTTTAACATTGAG
Organism: Euprymna scolopes; assembly: GCF_053919585.1. Lineage (NCBI taxonomy): Eukaryota > Metazoa > Mollusca > Cephalopoda > Sepiida > Sepiolidae > Euprymna > Euprymna scolopes. The sequence continues at coordinate 134,617,692 of NC_136492.1, read as the reverse complement.
TGCAGATGTAGGTCAGATATGAATGGAATGAAGCTATCGCAGTCAGCCATAGCGTTTCGATATACAGTACGGTTGAGAGGTACATCTAAGTAGTTATTACATATATTTTTATCTTCACTGCTACAACGTTGTGGTCCGACGATCCCAGAGGTACTAGAACGGGACATGAACACAGCTCAGGGGAAAAAATTCTAGAAAGCTTGCATATTTATCGATAGTATCTGGCACAGGGGTGGATTCGTGAACAATCTGAGTGAGGTCACAGGCAATGGCAAAAACATGACAAAACCTCCCCTCGTCATCGGTTTTATTTGAGTGGGTCAGTCATTCCACATTATGGACATTGAGCTCACCGCAAATGTGAATGTTAGCTGAAGGATGAGCAGACAGGATGTGGTCATTTTTCTTAGATATGCTCTTAAAGATAGTAACCCCATTGTTGATGGGGCGATGGAGGGCAAATATAAATACAGTTGTGTAAGCTAGTACATCCCGGAATCACACATGAGGTAAAATAGGGTATTCTCTGGTCATATCCCTATCACACGGAACGCATCTTTGATGTAGGCGCATATTTCATGTCCATGTCTATCTTGGGGGTCAGATTTAGATGTAAAGTTAGAGTATCCTTTAATTATGAATTCGTCTAGAGAAGTTGTTGGCCTTATGTCAGTTTCACTTAGAGAGAATATGTCCTGTTTCGTCTCCTGTAATTGTGTTTCAACCTCTGGAAGGTTGGAACGTAGACCCCTGATGTTGGAGAAGTAGACCTAGTAGTTCAGGCCTACCTTGGAGGATGGGGTTCTAGAGTTATTTGTGTTTCTTTTTTTGGATATTTGTCATGGTTGTTGAGGTTTTTGGGTTTGTGGTGCAAATCGGTAGGCTTTGTAGGAGCAGGACGGAATGATAAGAGAGAAAAATACAAGAATTCTTTTTTGTAGCACATGGTAAGGTAAAGCCGTAACAATTACTTACTAGTATGACATCATGAGGCCCTACCAGAAACTACCGTATGGTCCAGAATCCATGCCCCAAATTGCAATACAGCAGCCCCTTAACTTTGCACCTGTTGATAGGCCGGCCTCCTTAGTGATAATTTTGTGAATTTTACAAAATATAACTTCTTGGCCGTATGTACTAGTATACTATACACGATGTGTATTCAATTGTTTTTTTTCAAACCTTTTTGTCCAGGTATTTAAAGTAAGCGTTGTCTCCTCCAGATTGACGATGCAAAATAACTCATGTGATTAATGACCAATGTTTCACTGATTTAAAGTTAGGAGGAATCCCTAAGCAGGAATAAGAATACAAACTAATACATCTTGATTGCCACAACGGGTGAATTACTTAAATAAAATCTTGTCGTAGAGACTCTTTAAATGATAGATATGCAATTTAAATAAAATTCACAACTCGAGAAAATGGGTCAGAAACTTATTAAAAAAATCCAGACTAATTTGCAAATATCTGGCATCAATCAATAATGTGTTTTGGAGTGCAAACAAAATAGTATGTAGGGTGTATATAAAAAATGTTTGGAGCCAAAGTAAGGAAATAAGGACACCAAAGTGGATTGGCAAAAAAAAAAGATTTACATCAGATTAAGTGACATTTACATTATAGCCAGGAGAGAGCTGAATTACTTGATGATCTGGTGATCTGCATTTAACGCTTCTATTTTTCCGAGACCAGGAGACAAAAATCCCCACGTACAGTATTCTGGCACATGGAGACCCAAGAAGACCAGAGCATAAACACTCGCAGAAAATAGATATGATTATGTTGTATTTCACAACAAGCATGATATAGACACACTGATTTCCTTACTGAAAATTCAACAAGGGATAAACGTTAGGGCGTCTAAGATAGTTCCGGAAGCGGTCATAATTTCCAAATGTCGATCCGGGTGATTTTTACTTAGACAATTCATCAGTCAACTAACCTATTCATGTCAATCCAGACTGTGATTATTTGTTATTCCAAAACTCAGAGAAAAGCTCAGAGCATTTCCGTATGGCAAGAACCATGTACACACACAATAGTATATCCATAGACCTGACAGATATTCTTTTTTATGAAACAGCCAGTGCATTGCTACCAGAAAAGATTATGTCGAAGACTACTTCATTTCCATCTGTGTACTATCTATAAAAGTGGGCATGCGAAAAAAATTGGCGGCTTATTTACGATGCGTCTATATTGTTGTTTTAATATAATCCTGTAATTTATTTTAAACAACCATTTCTAGATTATCAAATGTATATACAGGTACAATGTATATATAGCTTGTTTGGTGATAACATTGTATTGCCAGCAAATAGGACATGACCCCATTTATGTTTGATGGAGACCGGTTTCGTGTCTTTTACTGAAAATGAAATCTACCATAGTTGGTCCATTTATCATGCCTAAACGTGATCCAATGTTCACTGTACAACTCATGCTCTCTACCGTCCAAAGTTATTAAAACAAGACCATTGCCAGCATCCTGAACATATAAATCTGGGCGGTAAACTCTTGACAGAATAATTCAACGAAGTTTCCGGCCATGGTTATGGTATTTTATGTAGTTATAAGCGAGGGTCACATCAGGTGACTTGATATTATTGAAGGCAGCTTAAGAGAAAAATCAAAGTGTATCTAGATGTGCTACATCATAAAATAAGACTAGACTTAAAGTATCTATATGTTTTATGTGTATTTCTTTTATTTATTACGCTTATTGTTTTACTCATTCTTAATGAGTCGTGAACGTCAAGTCTCTAAGTCTTTCTTAACAGAGTGCTCGTCTTGTCGTTAATGCCTTGTCTTTGGATGTGTGTGTATTGTCGAATAAGAATAATACAAATGACGACATTCCTGAACCAAAGATCATATATTAGACGATAGGGTACACCCGATTTTCGTGTCATTCCGTCGAAGCATAACGTAGATGGAATAATCGTATTGATTTAACGTGAAGGTTTCGATGCCGTAGAGTAAAAATATTAAAACATATTCTAATGAACGATGCGCATTTGTTTTAATAATTTGCAATTTAATTTGATTTTTTATTGCAAAGGTTGAGCGTAAAAATCATCAACGGGAGGAACAAATTCAGTAAGTATGATGTTTTTTCGGTCATTGTTTACCTCTCTTAGTTTGCAATGGTAGCTTCAAAATTATGCAATCCCAATTACCTGCATATTACTGAATTATATAAAAACAATGTTGCTCCTATGTTTAACATTTTTAAACTTTTGACATCTTAACATTTTAAAAACCATTGGAGAAACACACGAGAAATAATTGAAATGCATAAGAACATACCATAATCGTTGCACATACATCCCATGGTAAGTTATTTTTGTAATAAATAACTATATAACATATTTAAGTATGTTTTTCGGTCAAAAATCATGTTATGTCAATAAATTAAATAGGGAATCGAGATATAATTTGGATGTCCGTGTGTTGTGTTGCGCGCGTGTGTTTTAACTGATTTTTATTCTTACATTTACTAATAAGCTAAATCATAATTAATAACAGTTTTTGAATAACATATCATGGATATGGATTTTGCATTTGTGTCAAAATAATTCCATGTAGAAATAAATAATATACAAAATTTCCTCAGCTATTACAATACTCTACTATTTATTTATATCTATACGGTTTTTACAGCATTTTCGATCATGTAAATATAAAATTATTCAATGCTAATAAAGGTTTTGAGGCACGTATCATTACAGAAATGAATTATCCTATTTACTGTATAATCAGCCAGGGATGAAGCTGGGAAAGTGGCATAATGACTCTTGTCTGGAATTTGAAATCAATTTGACAATTTTATTCAATAGAGATGCAGCCAATTCCCAGCTTTTGTATTTACGGTAAGTAACTAGAATATGGCAGTTTTTTTTATTTTTTTCCTGACAAGAAACAGAATAGTCAGCCCTCTTCCATCAATCAGCAGCAAAAATTATCCCTAGATATTTTGCATATGGCCGATTGGATAAAGATTGATATCTTTTTTTATATGTAGGAGATGGTTCTGTTGCTGATACACATCCTTCAAAAGCAAAGCTGTCTGGTGGAGATTTTGTAATTAAGCAACAAACGCAGTAAAACTTCAGTCCGACGGCAATGGAGAGAAGGATTGCACAAACCATGAATATAAATAGCAGGACCAGTGGTGGACGGTTTCGATTTTTAAATAATCACAATACTCTTTATCGTTAGATTTTATCTTCCCGTCAACGTGCTCGCATCTCTAAAAACTGTACTAAAATGGCGGGATAAAAAGAGAGGAATGTCATAAAAAAAGTATGGAGACAATTGAGTCCGTGCCAAATTTATTTTCCAAAAGAATTAACATTTAATCAAACCAGATAGGAGTATGTGAAATTAAAGATGACATTTTCTCAGCACATGAGCACAGGTGTTATATTCTTAATGAGTTTGTGCAAACAACGACTGATTTTGAAAAATATGGATTTTATTGCACCAAGAAAATCAAGTGAAGTATACACCTTTAGTGATCTGCAGAAAAAAGAATCCACAACAAAAGAGCAAGAAACACACAGATTTCCCGAAGGCAGATAAAAATAATCTCATTAGGAGTCTTATATTAGCAAGATCCCGAAAAGTTGATCGGGACGAAATTCTTCACATTGTATTTCAGAGTTCACAAACAGCCTAAGTAACATTGGCGGATGGGTGCTACGTACCAACAAAGTTGCTACATTTTCTTATTTTCTTGTAAAGTTTCTGACATAAAAATTTATAAGATACCAAAAAATACAGGACTGACTTTACATGGACTAGCAATGATGCAACCTCGTAGCACGCCCCATACAGTGTTGTTGCATTTATAATTTTAGAAATGTAATTAAGCTTGCTTCTTTTTATATCTCACAAGAGCCAACTTGCCCTGAATTAAAAACAAAACAAACGAAGAACAGCGGAACAATTTCGAAACGTCCTTATGCCTATGGACAATAAACATTGATATTGATTTTATTTTCCTAATTTATTGCTATGTTTCCCATTGACTAAAGCGCAGGTTCCAAATGTTAGTCCGTATTTATAAGTGCGGCTATTTAATTTACCATTTGCCTTATTTTCGTATGATTATTAATTTTTATGTCGCCATATATTAGCTTTAATTTTTTTCATTTAACCTACACTTTTAAAGAACAATACCACTAAAATGTTTTATTAGATGAAATGATTATAAAAAGACAATTATAGAAATATCTTTTAAAGCAACACGAAATTTCTAACTCCAAATTAAATCGAAAAGTTTAATATATAATCCAATCGAATAAAAAGGGCTTGAGCGACGTGGTTCCACATTGCTGTTTTCTTTTAGTAGGGATTATATATATATATATATATATATATATATATATATATATATATACGTGTGTGTGTGTGTGTATGTATGTATATATATGTATATATATATATATATGTTTGTGTATGTGTACATATATATGTGCATTATACAAATATTTATTAAATATGATGATTATTTTTGTTCAATTACATACGAACTAATTGTAACACATTAGGGAATACAAAATATAATGCTTTTATTCTATAGTTTGTTCTTCTAAATTGTGATAAAATTAATACAGATGGTCGATTATGAAAACCGGTAAATACAAGGCTTAATTAATTTGGACAATAATATTGAATTTTATTTTATTGCAAATTATCATTAATATAATGTAAATATATTAAATTTGTAAGTCACACACACATATATATATATACATATATATATATATATATATATATATATATATAGAGAGAGAGAGAGAGAGAGAGAGAGAAAGATATGGCAACCTATTTAAGAAATGCGTTTCTTATCGTTGAGCAATTTCAGTTGAATTAAAGTCAGTCAATTAAGCTCTTATGAATACATCATATAATAACGAGTAGATCCCTGTTCGACGGACGTAAAGACCATTTAAAATTAAAAATGTTTAAATTCAACGTTATTTAACGCGGTTAATGGTAGCCGAATGGATTTGCTAATCGAGCCAGAGATGTCTCGTGTTGCCGAACTCGAATCGTTCGACTAGTGTTAACTGTGTCATCTCAGCACTGAAGATCCCCGAAAGGATGAAACACTAGTGTCTGTATATATCTAATTATTATAGTAAAAAAAATTATATATATATATATATATATATATATATATATATATATTGAGAAAAAATGGTAATTAGTAAAAACCTGATAAAGCGCTCTATACTGTCGGTTTTACTTTTCATGACTGTTTTATCTGTTTAGTTACACATGTTTCGGTTATCCAATGGTATTGCCGATCAAGAACCCTCGTCAGATTTCTGTAAACTTTAACGAGGTTACTGGCTCCCTAATACGAGTCGGTAACCTAAAAAATATATAATTAAACGCATAGAACGGTAATATATATATATATATATATATATATATATATATATATATATATATATATATATATGTATATATTATTTGTGTGAGGGTGTATTTGCGATTGTGTAATTATGCATGCACAACAATAAATAAACGAAATGTAAGTTAAAGATAAATATATATATACACACATGTATTTATATATATATATATATATATTAATATGAGTATACACACATCTATATACACCCATACCCATAATGCACACAGATATACCTTTATATACCACACATATATATGCACATACACAGACACATGCCCCTAACCAAACACATCCATATATATATATATATATATATATATATATATATATATATATATATATATATATATATATATATAATATGCATACATATATATATGTATATATATATATATAGGTATACATTGATAATAACTTTCTTGCTCTAGACAGGTTTTCTTACATTGAATATTTATATTGATTTTTTTTACTCGACTGATCCACACACCACATAACTTGAGAAATTAACATGCAATAAATGGGAGTGGGTATGTGCCAAGAATTGAAAGAGAACGATTAAAATGAAATATCTTTATCTGTATATGCAGCGTATAACAGTCACTAATATTAGTAGAACAAGGGGTCAAAAATTACAAACACACGATGAAAGTAAGGGTCAAGTTTTCCAAAAGATTAAAAAAAAACTTATTGTCGTCTACATTTGCTGGTACTTCAGCCGCAACGGAGACAAACTCCAACCTATTTTAATGATTTTGGAGGCTGCTCTGTGTAAACCTCAAACCACTCTATTTTATATTTATCGTCACATAATGCATTACCAACCAAGTGCTGGCCAATAGTATAGTCCAAGCCCCAGAAAAAAGGACACTACTAGATCCTACCCTTACTGGTCTAATGTTAGATAGAACGAGTTTATTCATGTGAGTTAGCAATTGCAAAGATGTTCACCCGACATGACAATCATCGCACTGGCATTTTCTGTGGGAAACACTATTACTATTGTGGGAGTTAAGCAAATTATCTTTGCGAAAAGAACAAAAAAGCCACCCCTTTATTCCATTGCTCCCATGCCCACTCTGACCCGGAGTGGTAGTATCTCTTAGGGTCCTAATTATGGGTTAAATAGAAACCGACTTGCAAAAAACAGATATATTCAATAAAAAACGTTTCTTCTTAATCACTGGATTTGGCATTAAATAACCTGAAAAGGGTTGATATGCCGTAAAACAAAAACAACGTTAAAATTTAAACAATGTCGCCATGATCAATCAGAATGTTACGTATATCAAAGAAGAGTACAGGCAGAAATATTTTCTAGGGAATAAATATCATTGTGTGTAAGCTGAGAAGACAAAACCTCAACAGAAGCGAGTGTTCTCTCCATATTTATACAAGTTGGGGGAATTCAAAAAGTGGACATATAGATAAGCCTCTATTTTTTATATGTTCAGTTTTCATACATTGTCTTGAACAATGATGGCCGCGTAGTTCAGATCAGTAACCAAGATGGCGGCCAATAATTACATGTGATCCGTGGCGTAGTTAACCTGTAAAGTTCTGAGATATTGTGCTGAACAAAGATGGCGGCGTAGTTCAGATAATGAACGAAAATGGCGACCAGGAATTAAATGCGGTCCGTGACGTAGTAAATAGCGAACTGATTGAATCCAAAATTCTACAATACCTGTAATAATTTTAAAACGTTTTCATTGGTTGTTTAACCCAGCCGTAAGTTATAAAAATGATTGGCGAATCCATTCGTACGTCTAGTGTGATGGGATGTGTCTCCTAACGGCTTTGGCTGCAGGGAGACAGGGTAGTACACGTCAAGGATTCGTCACTTGACACTCAGCCCAAGAGGTGAGGGGCCGGGAACCGACCCAGCACCTGTTGGACTGGGGTACGACGTCGTGGTAACACCTAGGAGGTCCACACTCCCAGGCCTTGCTACTGGGCTTTCCGGTTGGGCAAGTTTATTTCTTGCTGCCTAAGGCGCCCCAACCGGGGAATGCCGACGGGGTTACTCAGCCAATTTTAAAAAATTGCAGGAGTGCCCCTCTTTTAGGCGGGGGGCTGCGGGGTTTCCACGTTCCGGCCTTGTGCCGCATAATGCTAATGCGGGCAGCATTTAAATATATACCCCCATCAGGATTTTGATGGGGATGGTCTCAAAGCGGCTTCGACTGCAGGGAGACAGAGTAGTAGTACTCGTCAAGGATTCGTCATTAAACACTCAGCCCAACAGGTGAAAGGCCCGGGACCGGTCCAGCACCTGTTGGACTGAGGTACGCCGCCTGGGTAATACCTGGGAGGACACCCTCCCAGGCCTTGCCACTGGGCTTTCTGGTGGAGTAAGTTCATTGCTTACTGCCTGAGGTGCCCTTACCGGGGAATGCCGACGGGTAACTCAGGCAATGTTTACAATTGCAGGAGTCCCCCTCCTTTAGGAAAGACTGCTGGATCCCTACTTGCCGGCCTTGTGCCACATTTGCCGAGGTGGGCGACAATTAAATAACTACCCCCATTAGGAGTCAAACACATTTTACATTATATCTGCAAGAAAAGATTTCTAAAGATTTAAAATTATGTTTCCATTATAATAACGTCCATAACAATGTGCTCTTCGAACAGTAGGAGCAAGTTGTTTATCATTATCACTAGAATCATGCTACTTTGATTATTCATTATCGATGGCGAAACACTTCACTACGTATCAGAGTAGATGACGTGTACCTATATACACTTCTCGTTTTCCATCATCATGTTGACATCCTCTCATATAAATGCCCGCTCCATAGATAAACTAGGTTTACCTTTAGATTAAACAATGCGTTAAAAAATATCGTCGGAAATCATCTTGTTTAAGACAGTAACGTAAAAATACAACAAAAAAACAAACGATGGATTGGTGAATGATTTTTTTACTCCTTGATCGAATAATGTTATTCAATTTTTCAAACTGATGTTGACTGTACCTCATCGTAAATATTTAAATAAATGTATGGTGGTACACAACTAATATATATATATATATATATATATATATATATATATATATATATATATATATATATATATATATATATATATGGGGGGTGCGTGTATGTATATATTACAAAAATAATAATAATATAACAATATGCAGGACCTTCTTAAAAAGTAACTCGTATTCTCAAAACAGATTCTTGCAACAACTGGTTGGGAAAGCACAGGAATAAATTAAATGGATATACACATATATTTGGCGATGTATAACTGATCTTTAAAAAATATCCACCTGGAATTATTTACTATTCGAACAAAAGGCATATATGATATTCAGTAATTTCTGGCCGAATACTCTGTACAACGAAGTATCATTGTAACGGATCCAAATACGAACTATTAAAACTCCTCAACTTGTGTCACCTAACGGAATAAATATGTCAATTTGTAAGACGTAAGAAAAACTTGTTCGCAAAACTGCATGTAAGAAAAATTATGATAAAAAAACTAAAGAGAATAAACAGCTACTCAGATTTCTTTTATAATTTTTTTTTTTTTTACTCAGAAAACTAAGGTTTAATTTTTAATGTACACTTTTCAAACTTAGGGAACAAATTTACATATTTTTCCTCGAGTAATAAATGTCGCTCCATAAAAAAGAGCTACAAATAACCGCCCTCCAAGGTATTATTTTTTATTTTCCAACAAAAGTTAGTGGAAGAAATTATGAACCAACAGCTAGAAAAACTACATAAGCAAATCCTGAAAGAAGAAGAAAGAGAGAAAACTTTAAAGAAAATCAAGAATGTCTTCTTCGAATAATAATCAATAAACACAACTTGTGCATTAAACTGCGATTATTGACATGGTGGGACCACAGTTCGTCAGCCTTTCCGAAATCTAGGCTCCAAAGCATTCTCAAGTTACAATATCTACATTGTACGAAAAAAATAGATCAATAATTCGCAGATACAAATACGGTAGTAAATCAATATTTCAGGCAAAATATGTTACTCCTTCATAGAGGGTTCTATTGATTTGGGATTATATAACGTGTGTCAGTCGCAACCAAGCAATGGGATTATTAAAAATAACAGAATAATCAGCAGATAATTAAAAATTCTCAATGTTGGTCAAGCGCCAGTCTGCGTAAAATTTTCTAAAAGTTTACATTAGTAATATATACATAAAAAACATCTGCAAATAATTTTTGTAAAGAGTAAGTATCCTTAATGAAATTATACAATAGTTATATATCCCCTCGTTCTACAAGCTTTATTTTTAACTCACACCTAATTGTTACCCATTTTCCAGTTACAATATCGCGTCAGAGTAATTTTGCTCTCTAAGCATACTTACAAATCCTTGAGTTCTTAGGCAAGCTTTCCTATAACAGCTTAGAACAATAACTCGACAAAACTTGTATGTAACATAATTTATAATCTATATAACCAGATTATGCCAAAAGGAATATCAGCTCTAATCTAGCGAAAAAAAACACCAGGAAAGGCCTGCATTACGTTAAACCCTTATAAATCCACGCCTCTGTATTTAAAGATATTACATTTGTTTTGTTTCCAGAGAATATGCTAGATCTTGATCCCATTAATATAGCCAAAGTATCGAATATTTAGTAAACACGATTCTATATTTGATTTTAAATTATTAGTTTTAAATTTAATTTTAGTTTTAATTATACGTTTTAATTATTAGTTTTTAATTATTAGGTTTTAATTATGAGTTTTAATTATTAGTTTTTAATTAGTAGTTATAATTGTTAGTGTATAATTATTAGTTTTAATTATTAGTTTTATTATTATTTTAATTATTAGTTTTAATTATTAGTTTTTAATTATTAGTTTTAATTATTAGTGGTAATTATTAGTTTTAATTATTAGTTTTTACTTATTAGTTTTTAATTATAAGTTTTAATCATTAGTTTTAATTATTAGTTTTAATTATTAGTTTTTAATTATTAGTTTTAATTATTAGTGGTAATTATTAGTTTTAATTAATAGTTTTTACTTATTAGTTTTTAATTATAAGTTTTAATCATCAGTTTTAATTATTAGTTTTAATTATTAGTTTTTAATTATTAGTTTTAATTATTAGTGGAAATTATTAGTTTTAATTATTAGTTTTTACTTATTAGTTTTTAATTATAAGTTTTAATCATTAGTTTTAATTATTAGTTTTAATTATTAGTTTTTAATTATTAGTTTTAATTATATGTGGTAATTATTAGTTTTAATCATTAGTTTTTACTTATTAGTTTTAATTATTAGTTTTAATCATTAGTTTTAATTATTTGTTTTAATTATTAGTTTGAATTATTAGTTTTAATTATTAGTTTTATTTATTAGTTTTTAATTATTAGTTTTAATTATTTGTTTTTAATTATTAGTTTTTAATTATTAGTTTTAATTATTAGTTATTAATTATTAGTGTTAAATTGTTGTTTTTATTATTAGTTTTTAATTATTAATTTTAATTATTAGTTGTTGAGTATTAGTTTTTATTTATTAGTTTTTAATTATTACTTTTTAATTATTAGTTTTAAATCTTAGTTTTAATTGGATTAAATATGGGTTTAGATTTATTTTTGTCTCCTTGTAATGTAGATTGAGTATATACAATTTTTAATGTGACTTTTATTCTTATATGAGCTTATGATTCTGTGCTGGGTCGTTGAGTTGATTTGCCATTTCATATGCATAGGCATATGTGGGTGTCTGTGATTTTTAAACACACACACTACACCAACACCCCCATATATATATATATATATATATATATATATATATATATATATATATATATATATATATATATATATATATATATATATATAACGGGTTCCAGTTCTAATTAAGCCCCATTTCTCAGTGTTTTGTCCGAATGAAATGAAATTTGGATCATAACTAGTTTATTATATTAAAGACATCACATCAAAACACTGGGGAATTGTGCCTTTTTTCTCCGTTCTACACCATATATTCTAGATGCCCTCTATTTGTTTTTTTTTGTTTTTTGGAAGGTATCCCTGTATATATATATATACATACATGCAAAGACACACACACACACGCGCGCATGAATAAACATTGTATACGCCAAATATATAAATGTTTAAATCTATTCTTTATTTACTACCTATGTGGTTACAAGCAGGAATAAAAAAAAAATTTTCCAGAAAAACGAAAAGTTTACTTTCAAAAGCACACATTTTGAATCATTCCTGCGGTCTAACTTAAGTGTGAATGATGAATGTATCAGTGCATGGCGGGTCGGTATACAGTGGAGAAGTGCCGGTAAAAACGATGAGCGTAAGATCTATCTGAATATAAAACTTTGAATATTTTTCATTGGAATGTACAGTATATATATATATATATATATATATATATAATAATAAAACTATATTAAAAAGAAGTTATATCTGTAGTGATAACTTAGAAAGAATTATGAAAAAGCATAATGAAGAATCTTAAGGATGAATAATAGAAAAAGTCTAAATACTAGTGATAACACGGCTGTGAATAAATGTAACTGCCAAAATCCTGAGGAATGCCCAATAAAAATTAATCTGACCTCATCAGTGGTATACCAGGCTAGAATATTCCCAGTAGAGAACCGAAGGGATGAAAGATTCTACTTAGGTAGTACCCAAAGTATTTTCAAAAATAGATTCTATGGATATACACGTTCGATGAATAGTCAAATGTATGAAAAGGACACTTCCTTATCGTTATACAACTGCACATTAGTTAGAGAAAATACTTCACCTAGAATAGAATTGAAGATTATTAGAAGGACCAATACTTGCCACTCATTGAATTAACCATGTCCATTATGCGTAGAAAACTTGAGATAACTAGGCTTAAAGATAGGGATAAACTGCTACATATTAAACAAGAAACTGCTATATCCTGCAAACATTTCAGAATACATGCACTTAAAGAACTCTAAAATAGAAAATCAGAACAACTATGAGTACAACTACCCCCCATCCAATAATTAAACCCCAAAAGAGGATAAGTTAGAACATAACTATGACCATTCCCGTATCCGTTACATAAGTGGATTAATATTCTACTTTCTAAAGTTGTTATAATATTACTAACCTAAATAAATACCTGTATGAATGTATATTTAAACCAACCGTCTAATGGATTGTTTAAGTGAACCTAGTAATAATATATGCATGTGGATATGTTTGGGTATGATCATGTATGTGTATATGATCTGTATGTATATGTATATATACGTGGGTAGAAAAAATAAAGAAATAACTAAAAAATAAAGGGGCAGAAAGATAAAAAATAAATAAATAAATAAAAATAAAAAATAAATAAATAATGATAATAGAGTAATACATAAATACATAAATAAATTAAAAAAGTAAAAAAAAATTAAAAGTTAAAAAGAAGAAAAGGGCATAAAGAAATAGGAGGAATGAATAAAGATGAAGGTAAGCACCACAATATATAGACCTCTATACCCCGTTTATATAACCTTAATACTCTAATTTGTTGTCATATGTTATATATTATTGTTATATCGTTATATGTCTTATGTATAGCTGTGTAACTCTCGAAAGAGTGCTTACTAGATATGAGGATAGACCTATGGAGGTCAAGCTGAATTCACTATAAAGTTTTACGTAGTATACATTTTTTACGTAGTAAACAACCGTGCAACCTTTGAAAAAAAATAACAATCGGATGGGGCGGGTAATAAAACTTTGCGTGTGGATTTGATAGAATAGAGAAGTATGTAGTAAATGAGTTCATTTCTATTTCGATTTTAGATGTATCATTTGATGGCAGTGACCATATATATATATATATATATATATATATATATATATATATATATATATATATATATATATATATGTCTGTATTTTGTGTAAATATGTATGTATAAGTGTATCTATGTATGTATCGGTATGCATGTGTGTATGTAGCTATGTGTGTATATACGTTTATGTGTGTATGTATATGAATGTATATGTATATATATATACATATATATATATATATATATATATATATGCGTGTGTGTGTATGGACTATTAAAATAGGCTGTTTCATATACGATGATTGTAATAATGTATATTACAAGAATGTATGAGTGTATGGGTGTCTGGGTATATATATACATGTATGTTGTGTATGTATATATACGCCCAAGGGGGCTGTAGTCGTACGCTGTTTCATATATAAAGGGGTTACCACATTACTGAAGAAAAAGGACACCTTATTAGTATTATTAAAAAAAAGGTTTTTGAATCTGTGCATATATTGCTGTGTTTTTATGCGTTGTGAGTGAGCGGTATCTGTGTGTCCATACGTGTATATGTATGTGGGTATTTGTATAAATTTATGTGGGTGTCTATATGTGGATATGTCTCGTATACGTATGTTAAGATTTGGCGGCACGTGTGAATGGAGATGTGTGTCTGCGCCTGCGGATGGTTTAACTGTGTGCGTATGTGTTCTGTGTATACTGGTGTGCGTGTGCGTGTGTGTATGTGTGTATGTATATGTGTGTAGGTGTGTGTGGTTTATTTATATATATTTTTTATTCGTGTGTATGGGTGTATATATATATGTATATATATATATATATATATATATATATATATATATATATATATATATATATATATATGTACTTTGTTGGGACGCCTGCCAGGTTGGGGTACGCGGGACTTGGAGTTCCAAATAAACAGTCTTATTATTGTTATTATTATTGATATGGGTGAGGTCATTAGTATGACTAATATTATAAGAAGTATTATTATTAGGATTGTTAGGAGGATTAATATTACTGTTGATATAATAACACTCATGATCTATGATATCCAGGTGTGTACATGGATTTATCTGTTTGAAGGTACATGCATTGACATAACTGCGTATGTAGGTGTATATGTAAACATGGTTTAACTGTATGTGAGCATTATATGCCTATGTATGTGTATATGTGGGTGTATTTGTATATAGGGGCGGGTGTATAAAGGTGTGGGTGTATATACGTGTATTTATAGATATATATATATATATATGTATGTGTGAGGAGTTTGATCACTTTTGGCGTTTTATTTTTATTTTTGGTTTGTTTGTTTATTTGTTTTTATTTTGTTTTGTTTTATTTTGTTTTGTTGGGTTTTGTTTAATTTTAACTTTTTTTCTTGTGTTGATATAGTTGTGGCCTATTTTCAGTTCGTGTGTGGGTGAGTGTGAGTTAGTAAAATACAACGCTCCTGTATATAGATATAAGCGTATATTTGCTTCTAGTGTGTGTGTGTGTGTGTGTGTGTTTGTCTGTGTGTGTGTATGTGGACGGGTGTGTATGTGCGTGTATGTGAATGTGTGTGGGTGTGTATTGAACGGCACCGGTCAGTACTCAATGCCCATGAGAATGTCTTAACTTACAGACCGCTAGACAAAAATACTACATTCTCAAGTACCTTATGACATAAAAACCAAAAGATGGGATAGATAAACTTTAAAAAATGGGAATAAAAAACGGGTAAAAAAAGAAGATGTTTATTATCTTTAAAGACCTAACTTTTCCTCTCCACGCTCAGAACCCCTACCCATGTTACATTCTTACTTTGTAAACGAAATAAGATTTTTTTTTTTTTTAAATATCAGTCTACAGGATAATTCTTGGACTTAAGACGTAATCCCCCAACGCGGGTGATTACAGAAACATGTATGCTCATATGTAACCATCAATGTTTGTATGATGAAATTTTATACATATATATATATATATATATATATGCATGTATATATGTATATATATGTATGTATATTCAAACACGCATATATATAATATATATACTATATATATAATATATAATATACTCTTTATATAAGTATTTATATATAATATGATATATATATATATATATATATATATATATATATATATATATATATATATATATATAATCATTTGTTTCTGATTATGTGTACAATGATTTTGGGAAAATAGAAATTTGGCGATATATTACATTAAAACAGACTCCTCCTTACTCTTTTCATTTGTCTATGTAAACAAGAAACATTTTCATCAATCTTTTTTTTTCCAACCACCTTAAAATCACGTGTTCATCGGAAATTAAACAAATCGTATGATTTTTTTTCGGACCATAATATATGATATATCATTATAGTATTAGTTTTATATTTTTTACACTATTTTCTTTTCGTAGGACAATGGAGAGTATGTTTGTTTTCTTGTTTTATAAGATCCTGGATATATATTTAGTTATTAAACCAATATTCTGTTAGAATTTGTATTTTAATGTCAGATTTAGAAATCATTTTATTTAGCTGTAGATCGCAAAAAAACTCAGAATATTCGCTAGAATATTATATGGACATGGAAATTATATATATATATATGTATATATATATATACACATATATACACGCACACAAACACACACGTATATACACACACCCACACACACACCCACACACACACATATATATATATATATATATATATATATATATATATATATATATATATATATATTAGCTGTACACGCGCAACCACATGTTGCTGTTGCTCAGCCTGGTTAACAAAAAGTATTTTATTAATTTGTATCGAACAGGCATCCACTCACAGCTATGCTAAAACACACACATACAGGCGCACAAGCAGTCATACGGAACCACGCGGAGACACGCACACATACGCACATACACGGACACACACACGCGGGGACACACACACCTGAATTATAGTCAGAAAGATGTTGCTTAAAAGCTTCACAATAACACTTATGGAGACTTTTAATTTCGTCTACTCTCACTTTGATTAAATGTAATGTATAAATTTTGCTAATAAACATGTGTCGATGTGTCGGAAAACTTATTTCTTAACAGCATCTGCGATTTATTGAAACACAAACATTTATTCAGCGTAAAAATAGAATTTTAGTCAATCGTAAACAAAAATTCATTTTGTTTGAATAAAAGTACACACGCTTGACTAGATTTATCGTGTGTAAAACAATTATTGGCTTATAAAACTGGGTTGCAACAAAGTTATTTATTAATAACAACAACGATAAATATAAACTCGAATAAGTTAGCGGAGAAGTATAAACGCATAAGAACAATAAATATCTCAGATATATTTAATGTACAATTATTTTAATTTTAAACTATTACACATATCTCAATATGTTGCAAAAATGATTAAACTATATCCAGGATCTCTGAGATTCTTCAGGACGTGCATGCAAAGAGAAAATGTTGTCATTTATCAAATTTTCTACTTGTTCCACCAATTTTATGTAATTAAGGGCAATAATAGTTAAGGGTATGTGCATGGCAGGATAATATGTACAGTGTTTGTTTTCTGTTAGCAATTATACCTCCTGTGGGAAGCGACGTCATTTTGGAGAACTTTTGAAGTGTTCGTTAATGTACGCAATGTATCTATTAGTACATCACAATTTTATATAAGTGCTAGTTTAATTACGCAATATATTCATCCTCATAATATAAATAAATCAGGTCAAATAATCAGATAAGCACGATTGTATCTAGGGAGACGCTGTTATTTATGACTTTCAAAAGAGAACTTGTGTTTATGATCAAGTTACGAAGCATTATTGAAACGTAATTATAAGTTTAATCTCGTAGGTTCTATCGCGAGTAACCAAAAGCGAAAAACAAATTAAAAAGGGAAAAAAGGAGACAAAAATTATAAACTGGGAATGGACAAACGACTTATACTAAGTAGATATAAAAAAGTCCCTTTTACCGTTTTTTTTCTATTTTCATGGAGAGTAGATAATGCAGTGGATGTGTTATCCTCAGCTCCAGTAACTATCGCTTCTCCTTTTCTGCCCCTCAGTCCTCATTTCTAATGAGTGGGTTTTCTGACAAACGGTGAAGAAAAAGCTGCTCCCCAGGTGGGTAGTAGTTCGTGAACAGTAGTCTGAGATGTCGAAAATTTTCTGTCTCTATGTCTATCCTTACGGCCAACTCACTAGTAAGGGTGCTGGAGGTAAACGTTTTCATCTAGGCTGACGTTAACCGCCTGATAGTCAGGGACCCGACCCTTAGAATAACCACTAACGAGGCTGTCCTATCATCAGGTGCAAAGTACTGGGGCTGCTGTATTGTCATTTGGTGAATGGATTCTTGACCAGGCAGTAGTCTCTGGTGGGGCCTCTCGATGCCATATTAGTGGGACATTGTTACGGCTTTACCTTATCATGTTCTACAAAAATGTTCCTGTATTTCCTCTCTGTTCTGACCAAGTATGCTGACCTGTTCCACAAACCTCAACATTCTCAACATGAAATATCTCAAAAAAGAAAACACGAATAAACCTAGAACCCCATCCTCCTACGTAGACCCCTACTACCATATCTCCTTCTCCAACATCAACGGTCTGCGTTATAACCTTCCAGAGGTTGAAACCCAATTACAGGAGATTAAACCTGACATGCTCTTTCTAAGCGAAATTGGAATAGGGCCGACCACCTCCTAAATGAGTTCATAATTAAAGGATACTCTAACCTAACATCTAAAGCTGACCCCAAAGATCGCCACGGGCATAGAATATATGCTTACATTAAAGATGGCTTCCCGTGTGGCAGGGATATCTCCAGAGAAGACCCTAATCTACATCATATGTGCTTCCGGGTTGCACTTGCTTACACCAGCGCATTTGTATTTGCTCTGTATCGCCTCACAACAGTGGAGTTTTTGTGTTTAAGAGTATATAAAAAAAATTGACCCCATCCTTTGTGCTCATCCCTCGGTTAATATTCACATTTGCGGCGACTTCAATGTCAATAATGTGGAATTGCTGACCCACTCAAAAAGGACTCACGAGGAGGAGAGGTTCTGTCATGATTTTTCCATTGCCTATTACCTCACGCAGATTGTCTGCGAGCCCACCCCTGTGCCCGATAGTACCGGTCAGTTCGCAAGCCTCCTAGACCTTTTTTATCCACTTTCCTTGAGCTATGCTCATGCTCCGTTCTAACTCCTCTGTGATCCCCCGACAATGCGTCGTATCGGTTAAGATAAAAATGAAATATAATAAATCTAAAGACGTACCTCTCCACAATACTGTATAACGATACTCTATGGCGGACTGGGATAGCTTCCGTACATTCATATCTGATCTCCCTCTCCATTCCATGTTTAAAAAGGATATGCCCTATATAGTATCAGCTCTGACAGAATGGTTACTTGTAAGCTTAGGCCAATTCATACCATCCAAAATATTTCAACAAAAACCTAACACCCAGCCATGGTTCTTCCCTGAATATTCTGAGGTCATCGCACCATTTTTCCATAGCTACCAAGGTAATAGATACACTGAAACTAAAGCTGCTTTCAGAACCGCCAGCAACCACTGTACAACAGTAATAAAAATGCAAGACGGCTATATGCGCAATCCGTAAAGTCCAAAGTAGCTGCGCAGCAGCTTGGTTTCCACCAGTACTGGCAAATAGCAAATAGGATCTTGAACCAAAACGTACGCTCAATCCCAACCATTATCAATGGACCAGAGGTCATCTAGACAGCATCCGACAAGGCAAAACTATTTGGCAAAACGTTTGCGGCAAATTCTACCCTGTGTGACGAAGGCCATTAACTCTGCGTATTCCCTCCTATAACGGACAACGCGCTATGCAACATACAATATCTGTGCGTGAGGTCGCCAAGCTAATCAAGAACCTTGCCTCCAATAAAGCCACTGGCCCCCACGGTAAACCAATTATAGTGTTAAAATAATTAAAACCAGAACTTGCCCCCATACTTACAAAACTGTTTAAGCGTTGCTTTAAGGAGAAGTGCTCTCCAACACCCTGGAAAACCTCATCAGTATGCCCTGTATTTAAGAATTCAGGTGATAAGTTATCCCCCTCTCAATACAGCCCAATAAGTCTCCTGTGTGTCATGAGCAAGTTGCTGGAATCCACAATGAACAGAGAAGTAGTCACCCACCTCAGCAGAAATAACCTTCTTAGTGACACACAATATGGGTTCCGCTCTGCTAGATCTACACAGATGTGGTAACGGTTTTATCTCATCGGATTAGCGAATCTTTCGACAAAGGCTTCATTTCTAGGGCAATTGCTCTCGACATATCAAAGGCATTCGATAAGGTTTGGCATAAAGGCCTACTACACAAGATTTCCAGCTATGGTGTAACTGGAAATGTTTTCTCTATCAATAAGTAATTCCCCTCAGATAGGTTCATAAGAGTAGTGGTTGATGGGCAGAAATCAGAGCCCCAAAGTATTAATGCTGGAGTCCCTCAGGGGGCCATACTGGACCCAACTCTCTTCCTGATCTACATCAATGATCTCCCAAAACACATACTAAAATCTTTCGTTGACATCTATGCTGATGACACGAACATCTATGGCAACACATCAAATGCCGTGAAAGATGATGATCTCTCTGATTCTCTCTCCTCTGATCTTGAGCGTGTGGTACAGTGGGGAAAGAGGTGGCTGGTTATATTTAATGCATCTAATACCAATCTCCTATCTCTACATCATAAACGTTCTGATCCCCATCTGGCATCTATTGAAATGGAGTTCTCTCGTCTAAGGGAGGCCCCAGGATTTAATAAGCTCATGGCTTTGACCTTTACACCTGATCTTTAATGCAACACATACATCAAGTCTGTGGCCAAGGTCGCTGGGAAAATGGTGGGATCCTGCTACCGCTCCAGTAGATATATCACTAATGATGCAATTTTCTATCTATATTAGAGCCAAGTACGTCCAAAGATTGAGTAGTGCTGCCACATCGTGGCGGGAGCTGCAAAAACAGCCGATCCTGCCTTGACGGAGTACATAATAGACTCCGTGACTTGGTGGAGGATGCCCTTTTCTCTACCCTGCAACCTCTTTCTCACAGAAGAGACGTGGCAAGCCTGTCATTGTTCTATCGTTATATCCATGGAAGGTTCTCGTCTGAGCTCCATTCTCTGCCCCCCTCGGGCATCTTTCTCAATAAAAAACTCGACTAGCTGGAACCACCTTTAATAATTTTCCCCACTCCCTATTAGTGCCTAAATCAAAACGTAGATAACATGAACAAAGCTCCTTTCTTAGAACTGCACGCCTGTTGAACTCTGTTCCGCTTGTCTGTTTCCCGCCCGACTTCAACCCGGATGTCTTCAAGTCCAACACAAACAAATTCATTATGAAACGCCCCTAAGTAATGCCACCTTACCAATTCTCCAATACTATTGCTACCCTATTATTTACTGTACACACAATAACCCTTATCCCTGAGTGGGCATTGGGCCTTGATAAGTGGTGAACTCTATGTAAAAAAAAAGAAAAGTGTGAAACTCTGCAGAATACCCTCCGGTGATAATTGGGGTGTCAGAAGACTTGACATTTAGAGGATAAAATAGGAACTACTTCCACTAAAAATGGTTGCGTCTTATATGCTTTTGCTCCTAGGACAACATATAGAATGATATTATAACGACTTAATATGCCTACATTGAATTCATAACTAACAAAAGATATTGTCTAATAGTCTTTACTTCATAAATTTGTATGTGCCCTCTGTTCGTATTATTTGGATTGACAGGACTACTATTCTCATTGAGTGTAATTTTTAAAATATATCAGTCGATGTAAACTTTGTCCTTCTTCCCGTGGGTTATCATGTCTAAGTCGGGAATCTAGACGGCATGTCGAGCGGAAATTTAATTAACGAGGGTAGGAAGAGGTCATATTTAAATCGCGATTGTATTTTTTCGGTCGCTCACGCTGCCAATTGAACCTGCAACCTTTGGGATATATCATTTTTTATAATAGTTGTTTTCCAACTACTCATACCACTGCGTCACTTGTTCTTGCGGAAAAAAAACAGTTTAAACTGAATAAACAATTCAGCACCCTTCATGAAAGTAATCTACTATATATAAATTCCAACCAGATTGTAAGGTTTAAATGAAATAGTTCACGAAAATACCCACTTCTGAAACCCTGATACATGTGGTGCATGCTTATAAGGTGTCTTACTGAGGAAACGCACTTTAATCCCGATTGTCAAATAAAGAGCGCTACAATCCGTGTCAAAAACTGCATGCGATATATATATATATATATATATATATATATATATATATATATATATATATATATATATATATATATATATATATACATATATATATATATATATATATATATACATCAATATATATATATATACATCAATATATATATATATATACATCAATATATATATATATATATATATTTATCAGCAGGAAGAAGGTCTGTCAGTACGATAACCAATATCTCAATATCTCAACCGTGGCAAATGCCTACATAAAATACTTTTATGGCATTGTGTAAGAGGAAATACAATAAAAGCCAATAATATTGTTGTTATATGTGGATGAACAATGATATTTTGTCTCAACCGATAATGTGTTTAAACATTACTAGACTCTGTTAATTGTATTTCTAGATCTATACAGTTTCTAAGGGGCAACGAATTACCAATAAATTATCGTTCCTTTACGCACCTATAAGATGCACTGTTTCATTCATATGTAATCTGCATACCGAAAGAAAATTGTAAAAAAACACTGCAAACCTCAACTCTTATGATCTTAATAATATAATCTAAAAAAAAAATAGCTTCCTTGTCTAGTTAAGATATACATATAAATGTCGCAGTTAATTAAGTTTACAGAATTAGGTATTTGAAAATTGACATTTTAATTTGGAAGGTATATATATATATATATATATATATATATATATATATATATATATATATATATATATATATAAATATATATACATATATATATACATATATATATATATATTGTTTACAGAAAATTTATACATGGGGCACCATTAAAATACTTGTAAAATAGGCAGAGGGATGTAACATGTCATCGGTGGGACAGGGGTTGAAATTTAGATTGCAATTCGGGAGACATTAGGTTGGCCACTCTCTTTTGTACCCCAGCTCAAATTATGCAGCCGTACTTCATACATAGCCGAATGGTGGTTTTGTAGAGGCGAAGGATATTTTAAGGCGTAAGAAATTTTCTGGCACGACAGAGAGACCCCACCTTGTTTGCAGTAAACTTAGCCATAATCTCGATATATCTATTCCAACTCATCGGTTATGTTAACGTTAAGCTAAGGATCTTGATCAAAGTGCTCTCCCGTAAATTATCTCTAGCCATAATTATTGGTGGTTTGTAAGGTTTCATGTAATTATTAAAAGACAACGAGCTTTGTCTTTGCGGCGTTGAACTTTACCATCCCTTATTGACCCCATTCCACGACAGGCTGAATAACATTCTCTAAGGTTTCGGTCATTACCTTACATATGTGCTCATTAGTTTTCCCCACAACAGCGTTGGGTTGTCGGCAAATATACCCATCTCAGAGATATAAATAATCAGATTTTTCTATAACATATATATATATATATATATATATATATATATATAGAGAGAGAGAGAGAGAGAGAGAAAGAGAGAGAATGCGAGAGAGAAAAACAAAGAAAAGATACTCTGTCTTAAAAATTGTTCGGTTGATAATATATGTGTGTATAAGCAAGTATTTTGGTGTATAGATTAAATTAATATATTCAGCAAACATATCTTATCTTCGTGGTATGGAACACAAATATTTGTTCGTAATTATTCAAATTCAGACTAGAGGTAGGCTATTAAAGTATAGTTACTTATTTTAACGTGTTTTTATTATTTCATACTTGATATTACAGCGAGTAAATATTTTTAAGAGCAAATCTAAAAAAGACGTTGATTGATACGTATTTCTATGTAGAAATGTATTAAAAAATGTTCATCCGAAAGGTTAAGTGAATTTTCGCAGAAACACAAGCATCAATCATCTGAGACAGGATGACACTGATAAGAATCTCACGCTCAGAGGGAGTGATCCGTAAAGATACCGAAGGATCAAATGAAATTAGTTGCTAATATTATATATATTTATCGAATCTGACACTTCGTACTCAATTGGTGAAACGTTTTTACATCCAGGTACAAGGGTTGTAAAACATCCATTTATGTGAAGTGAACAAGTTGATGAGTTCGGGGAACAGAGTGACCTTATTAAATATAGTAAAAATTAGAACTTAAAATTAATGTATTAACTTGATACCGACGTTTACATTGTAGTTTTCAACCTGTTTTTTTTTTTAAATAAACAAGTAAAATAGTTTCTAATACAGAAGTAGTACAATCTAATGAGAGAATATTTTGTGATCATGAATTTATATTGTTTTCTGTGTCATCACCACCATTGTAAATAAGTTCTCGCTAGAAATTCCACGACTACTCAATGTAAGGTATATCCATGAGTGTGAACTCCTTGAATCTGAGAGTGTCAATATCCACAGGTACATGATAAAATCTACAAAATCAGAATTCATTAGATAATCATTATAATGTAGGCTTATAAAAATATAGTGGTATTAATTTTGAACATCCAAGGAATATATGTTGGAAAATCTTACAAACACGATGGTAACTCGATTACTCAGACGTAGTAACTTTCATTATTAATAAAGTGGCAACCGTAATGTAATGTAAAGATATATTCTCCACAGCGTTCATTTCATCGCCTGCTATCTCAAAGGAGTAATGGAAAATGTGCTCGATGAACAAATGCATTATTTGCAAGCGGTACATAGGTGAGTGAAAAGGGAAATAAATCATCCTTTATGTATGTTATAGCAACTGACTGCAAGATAAATTATAATGTTATCTATATTTGCATGAGTATAGTCATATAAAAATATGTGCATACGCATATATATATATATATATATATATATATATATATATATATATATATATATATATATATATATATATATACAAGAAAAAGTACCAGTTCAAAAAAGCCTACATAAAATGGATTCTGATTCATAAAAGTATGATAGGTGATGAAAAGGAAGGATTTTAAAGAGGTAGCTTCGAATTTGAAAGTACAAAATCAAAGCAAAATATGATGAAAGTAAAAATAAACTTTATACTTTATCATGCCATACCTTTTCCCACTGAAACACGTATTACAATATCCTGGTGACCTATTTAAAACAATCTTGTAAAACTTTGTGAAATATTTCCATTCTATTGAGGTCAGGCGCGAACGAACACCCCATAATTTTATTATACCATATTTCTTCAAACGGAAACATAATTATCAAAGTATACTTAAGCAATTAGATATGAAAAGTCTTTATTAATGTGTGTACCTATTGCCATTCTATGGATGTCAGACGATAACGCAGACCCCACAATTTTTTATATTATCCCTATTTAAGTTAAAACACAAATTATTTGTATGTACATCTATATCAAAGACACTTGTAAACGTTTTTTTTTATTTTTACATTTTTTTTATTTCCATACATCGTGTACAATGCGCGAACGCAGACCCCACACTTTTAGTGAACACCCGTTCCTGTATCTTGATACATCTTCTATAATTATATGTCATCAGTTCTTTTTTAATTAGTCAACATATAATTGCATGTAAACATTTTTTAATAGAAGCCTATTCGTTACCAGACACACACACCCACACACACATTCAACTTTATATTATAGATATAATGTATACATATATATATATATGTATATATATATATATGTATATATATACATATATATATCGATATATATATATATGTATATATATGGGCATATATACACATAAATATGCATATGTATATATATAGATATATATATATATATATATATATATATATATATATATATATACGAGGAGCGTGCAATAAGTAATGCCACTTACCCCTTTCCCATAACAGTAGATCAACAAAACTTGGCACAGTTATTAGTTTTTCTCTACGTAAGAACCACCTTTAGTTATCACTTTCCCCCGTCCTTTGGTGCAGCTCTGGAGACCGTTTTTGTAGAACACCCCAGATGTGTCCTCCAACCACGACGTGACCTCAGAAATCAGGACTGCATCATCTTGGAAAGGCTTTCCTTTCAAAAAACAACTTCATGGCTGGGAAGAGGGTACAAGTTCAGGAGAGTAGTGAGGAGGGGGGAAGGATTTCATAACAACTCGCCCGTGCTTAATTTCCTCAAAAGTGAACCATAATAATTCCTGTAATTGCGGTACCCAGGAAATCTGTGATCACCACTCCGTTCTGGTCCCAGAAGAATGTGAGTATGACCTTTCCAGCGGAGGGCTGCATCCTTGCCTTCTTTGAAGGTGGGGAGTCCAAGTGCTTCCACTGCATTGACTGGGCTTTGGTCTCTCGATCATAGCGATGGGCCCAGGTTTCATCCTGTGTAATCAGTCTTTGAAAATATTGACTCATTTTCTTGGCACATCTGCAAATTCATGCTCAAGCATCTACGCGTTCTCGCTTCTGGAATGGTGTAAGCAACCTGGGAATCCATTTGCTAGACACCTTATCTATACGCAAAGGGGCATGAATGATAGTTTCCACAGACCCTGTACTAATTTTGACATATTGGGTTGTTTGGCGAATAATAATGCGCCGTTCTTCCAAAATGGCAGTCTCGACTTGACGGACAAATGTCTCATCAATGGTAGAATTGGGCCGGGCAGGTCTGGGAGCTGTTTTAAGACTTCCGGTCATGTTTGAATTCACGATGCCAGCGTTTTACAAGGCCATATAATGGGGAATTATCACCATAAGTTTCCTTCATTTCATCAAAAGTCTCCTGTGGCGTGCGCCCTTTCAAATAAAAACACTGCTCGACATTCAACAGGCTCCATTTCACACCTGACTCAGTTCAAATACCTGTAAAAAAGAAACCACAATTAGTTCAGAGCTGTAATTTGCCATATAACCCGGAGTGATATAAACCATTGCACATGCAAAATTTCCGCTTGACCATACAACTGGATGTTGGTCAGGAGCATTACTTATTGCACCCCCTCGTATATGAATATATATATATATATATATATACATATACATAAATATGTGCATGTATATTCATACATATATATGTGTGCATATATACATTCATGTATATCTATCTATATATATATATATATATATATATATATATATATATGTATATATATATATGACTCTGCATTTGCATACGCTGTGGCTTGCTTTAAATGTATTAGTTAATAAATGCTCTTTCGTACAGAACGTTTGCTCAGTTGGCAGATTGCTTGCCTCTCATGGAAGAAACTTTTGTTTCTAATCCAGCTTGTGTTTCGAATGAGGGCGAAACTTTAGTCTTGTACTTTCGGTATCTTGGCCATTATGTCTCTTGTGAAGTATGACGTTGTTATATCCTGAAAAAAAATCGTGTATATATATATATATATATATATATATATATATATATATATAAACTCAATACATATCTGTACGTATGTTTTCCTGTATAACCAGAAGATTTACATGCGAAGCAATTCAAAATTTTAACTCTTAATATGACAATTAACGAGATGTGAATTATAAAAAATAAAACGGTGCACTGTACATATACTTATTGCATTTCAAAGTATTCCGAAACAAAAACTTACTGTTAGCAGATTTAGTGGTAATCAGCTGTGACGCTAGAGGAAGAGAAACAATATTGGATGCCAGTCAGTAACTTCTTTTTGCTGAGGTGGTTGACGACTTCTCTTTCGTATGAAAAATTCTAAAAATCTCTTCACTACACATTTGAGATCGATGTGTCCTGATTCAGAGGAATAAGAATGATCTCGACAATCTTTAAATACAAATCTGACCGGAAGTTTTTAAAGGTGCTGCGTAGCATATCCTTTTATAGGAACACATTGATATTTTAAGATGTCTCGGATGAGGATGTTATTAGTAAGAGTTTAATTACTCAGTTAGTGGAATCTCGAAATATCTTTGAATATTTTTAAATTCCAAAATAGGCCAAGTTCATTATTACACATAATACATTTTGTTTATGTGCTCCTTTATTTTAATTGGTTAAATAATTTAAATCTTTGAAATTATAGGTATCAACTGGAGAAGTGGAATCACTAATGTGGCTGTGTGTTAATAGGTATCTAATTGTAGCATTTAAAGCATTTACTGGTGCAGATAAAAACTAAGAAAATGTAATATGTTTATTGGTATAAAATGTATTGTAATAGACATTGAATATATATTGGTATATCTATCCAAGATGGAAAATTTCCATTTAACAATAAATTATGCAGGACAAACTAGTAATGACTTTTTCTCGAATGTTTACATTATGAACGACGTGAATAAGCAATGCAATTTGAATTATTGTGAGGACTAGTAGCGGTAAAAATAGTTACCGTGCATGAGTAAATGTCAATACTATGCCTTATAGCATGCCTAAAATTATTTTTTAGGCTTGAAATTCCAATTCACTGAACTTATTTTCTCCAGATTTTTGGATTAATCATTTTTTTGTATTTTTCTCTTATTAGTTAGGCATATTTTCCGATATATTGGACATTATACTGCAATATTTTTCATAAAAATTTTATGTTATATTTTATTATTTTTAGTCAAATTGTTTCGTAATATTTTAACGAATTATTTCTGCATATTGACTTTCGTCATTATTATATGAAACATTATTCTTTATAGCATCGATTCTTCTAAGTGTAATCAATATATTAGCAATTCTATTTTAATGCACACTGAAGTTTGCTTCATTCTTAAAATCTTAAATATTACCATAATTGTCATTTATAATTGAATATGTATTTATTTGTATTTTTACAAACCATATTATTGCTTAAAGTAGTTATAGAGTTTCGGGGGTTATTGTTTATTTTTGTTATAGAAATATTCCTAAATTGTCCGATGTAAAGATAGCGTTATTGTAGTGTAAATATATTTTTCGAGATTTGATTCATAAAGCAAGATATTAAAGGTGCTATAATTCTTATCATCTGTTTAGAATCCAGAAATTCAATTGTTACAATTATTTTCCTCGATATTTTTCTAATCAAATCTATTTCATTACAGCCATCAGGTATGACGACATGCACCACGTAAAGGTAACTAACCTGCTAAGCAGAAGTTCCTTCATTGGAAAGAATTAGCTCTAAATCGCTGATACCTCCAAAATATGCTTTTAGAAAATGGCTTGTACTGTATACATTTAAACGACGCATTGTAGCTATGGTCGCAAATAAAACAAATATTCTTAGTAAAAGGTAATATCTAGAAAATCTTAATTTTTAATCGTGATTTAATAGGTCTGCATTATTGAGAAGGGATACACAAATTACCATTAGCGTATCAGCGATGCTCTTTGTGTAAACAACCAGAGTGTAGATAGTTCGGACAATGTCATGACATCGTTAACTCAGGACTCATGCATAAACTCTTTTCCCTGAGTGGCCATTGGGCCTTGATAAGCGGTGAACTCCATGTAAACAAAGTAACCGCTGATAGCGTAGTGGTTAGGAGCCTTGATTGTCGTACAGACGGTCGGGTTTCAATCCTGTCTCGAGGTACTTGCCTGTCTAGCCGCACTGATGAGCTGTGAAACAGCGAACCATTTCTGTATGTGGATGACTGTATATATATATATATATATATATATATATATATATATATATATATATATATATATATACACACTTCTGTTCCATATTATACTATAAAAAATAAGGCTTAAAATAAATTCCAAACTGTCTTATGTTTTAATATAAGCACCTACATCCACACGTATATATATATATATATATATATATATATATATATATATATATATATATATATATATATATATATATATATAAGAGATTAGAATATTAGTCTAAAGATCTAAGTGTATTTTAATGTAACATTGAAATTACTAGTTTAATTAAAATACAGGAAATGCTCGTTGTAATTTAGATATATAATAAGCTCGATAGTTAAATGTCCTAGAGCTAATTCAATATTAAGTAAAGTGATTTTCAATTTAAAAATTAAAAAAAAAATTTAATTTAAAAATCAAATTTTAATTAAATTAAAAATCAGTTTCATAAGAAGGAACAACAACAAAGTCAATTATCTGTACGATCGTTTCGGAAATCCGTGCTTTTTATTTGTGGTATACATGAAGTTATGTAGAACAATCATATATATAGTTTTTTTGGTAAGCACGGCCTCCTCATCAGCAAATTTAGGAGGATTTCTATTGAATTGAAAAGACACCATAAATAAACCTAGCATTAAAAGTAAGGCAGATGAATCTGAAAAAA
>NC_136492.1:134512018-134582018 GCF_053919585.1 Euprymna scolopes | reverse complement strand
ACACACATACCCACACATACACATAGTTATATATATATACATATATATATATTACTTTTATAATGTAATTTTCTTAAAAAAATTATTTTTAAAATAATAAATAATTTATATCCTGCTCCCTATGTGGGCTACAAGAAAGGTTAAAGAGAGAATTATTCCCAACTCGAATTTAGGTAAGAATGCATTTTCGTAAATAATTAAATTCATTCAAAATACATCGCTAAAACCAAAACAAACAGCATATATATATATATATATATATATATATATATATATATATATATAATTATATATATATATATAATTTATATATAAAAAACATTAATGTCTACTTATGTGCATACATGTTTCTGTAATCACCCGCGTTGTGGAACTACGTCTTCAGGCCAAAAATTACCGTCGAGAATTGATATTTCAAACAAAACCATTTTCCTTTTTCGTTTATAAAGTTAGAATGTAACGTGGGTTGGAGTCATAAGCGTGGAGAGGACAATATTTTGTTTTTTTATGGCATAAGGTACATGAGAATTTAGTATTTTAGTATTTTTGTCTTGCAGTCCATATATTAAAAACATTCCCTATGGTCACTGAGTACTGACCGGCATCTTTAAATCTACACCCATCCACACACATACATGCACACACACACATACCCATACACACACAAACACACACGCACGCACATACATACAAATGTTCAGAAGCGGATATATGATGATCGTTTTATTATACTCACACACACGCACAGAAACTATAACTACGCAAGAATAAAACTTTAAATTAAAATTAAAATAAGGTAAATAACACAAATAAATAAAAAAAAGTAAAATAAAAACACAACAAAAAAAATAAACGAACAAAATAAAAAACATAGAACCTCGAATGTTAGCTGAACTCCACATGTACACATATATATTAATATACGTATAAACGCCTACACCTTGCTACACCCGCGCATATATACACACCCACATACACACATACATAGATATATAATTGTCACATACAGCTATAACATGTTTACATCTATACCCCACTATGTAGTAATATCCATATGCGGAATCTCAAACCCAGACATCAATGTACAGACTTGGGTGCCATACATCATGACTGTTATTATATCAAAACTAATATTAATCCCACTAATAATCCTAATAAAAAATAATTCTTGTGATATTGATAATACTAGTGACACCACCAATATCAATAATAATAATAACAAAAAAAAGACTGTACAATTGGGAACCCCAAACCCCGTGGACCCACACTGGATACACGTCCCCACAAATCAACGCATATATATATATATATATATATATATATATATATATATATATATATATATATATATATATATATATATATATATATAGACACACATATACATACACATAGACATACACATACACACATACATATACACACATATACATACATACATACATACACACGTAAACACATCTATATATATATAGATATATATATACATATATATATTTAAGAACACATACATATATATACACGTATACACACATACACATACACACCCACACCAGCATACACACAATACATACACACATTCCGACAATCCGCAGGCGCAGACAACATCCCCATCCACTCGTATCTCCAAATCTCCACTGACGAATACGAGACACATACACATATAGATACTAACACAGACCCACGCATACACCCACATACACGAACACGCGCAGGGGCACACAGAAACTCGCTCAGTCACAACGCAGGAAAACACAGCAATACATGCATAAATGCAAATAACTGTTTCAATAATAATAAGGTGCCTTTTTACTTAAGGGGTTTGGTTACCCCTTTATATATTAAATAGGATGCCACTACAGTCCACACGGGTGTATATATACATATATAACATACATACATATATACTTAGACACCGATACATTCTTGTAATATATATTGCTACAACTATCATATACGAGACACCCTATCTTAATAGTTCAAAAATATATATGCATATATATATATATATATATATATATATATATACATATATGCATATACATCCATATACATACGCACACTCACACATACATATATACATACACAAACATACACGCATACATTAATACACTTATACATACATATTTACAGAAAATACAGACATATATATATGTGTGTGTGTGTGTGTATATGTGTGTGTGTGTGTGCACTGCCACCAAATGATACATCTAAAATAGAAATAGACATGCACTTATTTACTACATTATTCTCTTTTTCTATCAAACTCCACACGCATATGTATATTACCCGGTCCCACCCGCTTGTTATCTTTTCCTTAGTTGTATTTTTTTTACTTAAAAATGTATACTACGGAAAAATTCATAGTGAATTCATTTTGAAGTTCATTAGCCTATCCTCATATTAAGCAACCCGTCTTTCGGTGGTTACGCATATATACATAAGATGTATAACGATACAATAATAATATATAATAAAATATGACAGAAATCAGAGTATTAAGGTTATACAAACTAAGTTTAAAAGCTTATATATTGTAGTACTTACCTTCATCTTTATTCATCCCCTCTTATTTCTTCATTCCCTTTTCTTTCATTCACCCTTCATTCCTTACTTTCTTTTATCTATTTAGTCATTTATTTTTTTTAATTAACTTTTCCTTCCCAGGTATATAAAGATCATATACACACACATGTATTCATCCAAAAAATGTCCACATGCATACATTATTTCGAGGTTCACTCAAAAAATCTATTACTCGTTTAGTTCAAATATACTTTCATACAGGTATTTATTAAGGTTGGTAATATTATAACTGCTTGATGAAGTAGAATATTAAGTGACTTATGTAATCCATACGGGTAGGATCATAGTTGCGACCTCACTTATCCTCTTAGGGCGGTTGATGGGGGTTAGTTGTACTCATAATTGATCGTGTCTACTAATTAAGAGTTCTTTAAGTGCGTGTATTATGAAATGTTTGCAGGATGTATCAGTTTCTTGTTTAATGTTTAATAATTTATCCCTATCTTTAAACCTAGTTATCTCAAGTTTTTCTGTTAAGCATAATGGACATGGTGAGTTCAATGAGTGGCAAGCATTGGCCCTCTTAATAAACTTTCATTCTGCACTAGGTGTTTTATTTTCTCTAAGTAATTTCCCGTATAATAACGATAAGGAAGTACCCTTTTTATGTTTGATAATTCATCGAGCGTGTATGTCCATAGAATCTATTTTTGAAAGTCATTTGGGTACTACCTATGTAGAATATTTCGTCCCTCGGGTTCTCTACTGGGAATATCCTAGCCTGATGTACCACTAATTAGGCCAGACGTTAATTTTTTCTTGGGCATTCCACAGGCTTGTCGCAGTTAAATTTATTCACAGCCGTGTTAGCACTAGTATTTACACCTTCTCTACTAGTCCTTTCAAAGTTATCACAATAGCTATAACTTACATTTAATGGATTTTTATTAAATATTTTATGTAATATATTATTTGACGGGAAATGCTTGTTAATAATTTGTAAAAATTTTGTACCAAGTTTTGTTTTCAACATAATATTAAAGGGGGGGTGAACCAAGTAATTTTCCTACTGCGATTTCTAGACCCATTTGTGCTAGCGTTAGTTACTTTATATTTGATTTCTATGTCTTTGTACGCACTATTTGTAAGTGCTGTAAAACAAATAAATAAAAAATAAAAAATGAAAACTAGATAAAAAACAAATAAACAGAATAAGAATAAATATAAAACCTAGGATGTTATTTAAACTCCACATGTACATATATATATATATATATATATATATATATATATATATATATATATATATATATATATATATTAATATACTTATCAACGCCTACGTCTGCTACATCCGCGTATATACACACACATATAAACATACATAGACACATAATGGTCATATACAGTTATAACATGTTTATATACATACCTACATACGTAGTAATATCCTAATAGTAATATTCTAACACCTGTGGACCCCAACTGGATACCCGTCCTCATAAGTACACCCGTATATATATATATAGATACAAATACACGCACACATATACAAAAATATACACGTATATATACACATACACACATTTTCATATACACACATATACATATATACAACCAGACACACGTACACACATTTATATATATATAAGTAAAAATACATATATACACATACACATATACACATATATATACACACACGCGCACCAGCATACACACAATGCATACACATTCAGACCATCCACAGGTGCAGACAACATCCCCATCTACTCGCATCTCCACATCTCCACATACGTATACAAGACACATACACACACACATATATATATATATATATATATATATATATATACATATATATATATATATATACCAACACAGACCACCGCATACACTCACATACACACACACACACGCGCAGGTACACACAGAAACCCGGTCACTTATAACGAAGGAAAACACAGCAATACATGCACAAGTGCAAATACCTTTTTTCAATAATAATAAGGTGATTTACCTTACCTTAGTAGCGTGGTAAACCCTCTATATATGAAATGGCATGACACTACATTCACACGGGTGTATATACACACAAAACATATATACAAAAAACATTCAGACACCATTACACACTTGTAATATACATTGCTACAACTATCATATACGAGACAGCCTCTTATAATAGTATAGAAATATATATGCAGATATATACATACATACACATATACAAATACATCGATATACATTCATATACATACACACACATATATACATACACACATATACACACAAACATAGACGGATACATAAATACACTTATACATAATTATTTACACAAAATTCAGACATATATATATATATATATATATATATGTATATATATATATATGTGTGTGTGTACCCTGCCACCAAATAATACATCTAAATTAAAAATAGACATGAATTTATTTACTACATAATTATCCTTTTCTATCAAACTCCACACGCATTGTTATATTACACGACCCCACCCGCTTGTTACCTTGTCCCACGTTGTATGTTTTTTTTTACTATGTAAAAATTTATATTACGTAAAAAATTATAGTGAATTCCGCTTGAAGTTCCTAGACCTATCTTCATATTAAGCAAGCACTCTTTTGATGGTTAGGCAGATATACATTACTTATATAACGATATAATAACAATATATAATAACATATAACAGAAATCAGAGTATTTAGGGTATACACACTGAGTATAGAAGCTTATATATTGTAGTACTTACCTTCATCTTTATTCATTCACCCTTATTTCTTTATTCCCTTTTCCTTCATTCACCCTTCATTCCTTACTTTCTTTCATCTATTTATTCCTTTTTTATATTAAATTAATCTTCCTAACCAGGTATATAAAGATCATATATCCATACATGCATACCCCCAAAAATATCCATATGCATACATTATTACGAGGTTTTCCCAAAGCAATCTATGTCTCGTTTGGTTCAAATATACTTTCATACAGGTATTTATTTAGGTTAGTAATATTATAACTGCTTGATGAAGTAGAATATAAAGCGACTTATGCAATTCATACACGTAGGATAATAGTTGCGACCACACTTATCCTCTTTGGGGGTGTTATTTGATGGTGGCTTGTTGTACTCATATTTCTTCTGGTCTACTTATTTAGAGTTCTTTAAGTGCCTGTATTCTGAAATGTTTGCAGGATATAGCAATTTCTTGTTTGATATTTAATAATTTATCCCTAACTTTAAACCTAGTTATCTCAAGTTTTTCTGATACGCATAATGGGCATGGTGAGTTCAATGAGTGGCAAGTATTGGCCCTTCTAATAATTTTCTCATTCTATACTAGGTGTTTTATTTTCTCTAACAAATTTCCAGTAATTAAACGATAAGGAAGTGTCTTTTTCATATGTTTGATTACTCATCGAGCGTGTATGTCCATAGAATCTATTTTTTAATGTCCTTTGTGTACTCCCTATGTAGAATCTTTCGTCCCTTGGGTTCTCCACCGGGAATATCCTAGCTTGGTATACCACTGATGGGGTCAGCCATTCATATTTATTTGACATTTTCCAGGCTTTTGGCAGTTTTATTTATTCACAGCCGTGTTTGCACTAGTATTTACACCTTCTCTATTTGCCGTCCTTAAGATTCTTCCAATGTGTTTTTATAATCCTTTCTAAGTTATCACTACAGCTATAACTTAATTTTAATGTATTTTTATTAAAATGTTATGTAATATATTATTTGGTGGGAAATGCTTGTTAATATGTTGTAAAAATTTTGTACCAAGTTTTGTTTTCAACATAATATTAAAGGGGTGTGTGAATCAAATGAGTTTCCTACTACGATTCTAGATCTATTTGTGCTAGCGTTAGTTACTTTATATTTTGTCTCTATGTCTTTGTACCTACTATGTTTAAGTGCTGTATTATAAATAGCGTTACAATCATTGAAAGTTACTTCATCAGATTAATTGTTACTTATTATACTGTCAATAGATAACGGTATATGTTTAATAATGGAAGGTGGATGGTTAGACTGTTGGTGTATATAAATAGGATTAGCGTTATCCTTCATATATGGTTTATAATTATTTAAATCAAGATCTAAATTAACGTCAAGAAAGTTAAACTATTTTAAGTTAGCATTAAGTTCTACTTTTACGCCAAAATCCTTCATGTTCCTATGGAGTCCTCTCTTTACCTGATCACATTTAACACTTGTAGCATTCCGCACTATTATAAGCCCATCATCACGATATAAGTCCATATCCTTTCTATCAATAATTTATCTTTTGTTAAATTATAAATGATATAAAATCCAACGAGATATGTTGCCTCTGCAGAGTCCAGCGATCCCATTGATACCTCGAAAAAGTCGTTTTTTTTTCCATTTTTGCCCATTGTTCTCCGTTATAGACGAGGACAGTTGTGCGGCATTTCGTAATGATTTCAAAATCCTCATCGGAGATATTGCTATAGGTCTTAGCGCATTCAATTGCCTTTCAAAAAAGATCCTTTGTGATTGACGGGTAGTAATCCATTATGTAAAATTGCACGAAGGCACATTTATCTTGTTGGCAATGTTAAGAAACCATTTTACAGGATCCGCCGTATTTATCCATAGGTACAGGTTGAATTGCCGTTTTAATTCTATATTTATTCTCTCTAATATTCTTTTACTAATCTTTACAATTTCGGGTTTGGTTGGGTTGATCAATGTTGTTGTTGGTTTCGTGTGGAAGATAGGTTTATGCTCCTTTAAAAGGATATACGCTTGATGTATTGTACCCCAGTGTGTACATGGATGTCTGGGATTGAGATTCCGCGTATGAATATTCCTACGTATGTAGGTATAGATGTAAACATTTTATAGCGGTATGTGACCATTATATGCCTATGCATGTGTGTATGTGTGTGTATATATGCGTGGGTGTAGCAAGGTGTAGGCTTTTATACGTATATTAATATATATGTGTACATGTGGAGTTGTGATAATTTTCCAGGTTTATGTTTTTTTTTATTTTGTTTATTTTTTATTTTGCTTTTTTGTTTTGTTTATTTGTGGTTTTTACCTTATTTTTATTTTTATTTTAATTTTATTCTTGAGTAGTTATAATTATTGCCTAGCTTCAGTGCGTGGGTGTGAGTAAAATAAAACGAACAGCATATATTCGCTTCTGAACATTTGTATGTATGTGCGTGCGTGTGTGTTTGTGTGTGTATGGATATGTGTGTGCATGTATGTGTGTTGATGGGTGTAGATTTAAAGACACCGGTCAGTACTCAGTGGCCATAGGACATGTTTTTAATTTACGGACTGCAAGACAAAAACACTAAAATATTAAATTCTCAAGTACCTTATGCCATAAAAACTAAAATATGGGATAGATAAAAAGAAAGGAAAGGAAAAGAAGATGTTTATTATTTTTAAATCTTATATTTTAATCTTTTCACTTGTCCTCTCCACGCTTATGACTCCCACCCAAGTTACATTCTAACTTTATAAACGAAATAGGAAAATGTTTTTGTTTGAAATATCAGTTCTCGACGGTAATTCTTAGCCTTAAGACGTAGTCCCCCAACGCGGATGATTACAGAAACATGTATGCACATATGTACCCATTCATGTTTGTATAAATAATTTTAATATACCTGCTCTGTTCACTCATTGAGCACTCTTTGGTAGACGCATGTTGTTTCATTGGATGTACTTCTAGGAAACTAAACTCTACTGGCTATATATATATATATATATATATATATATATATATATATTCACATATATATTTATATACATACACACATATATATATATTGATTTATCTCTCTCTCTATATATATATATTATGTCTCTCTCTATATATATATATATACATATATATATATCTATATCTATATACATACATACATATATATATATATATATATATATATATATATATATATATATATATATATATATATATATATATTAAGGTGATAATAGATCGTACGTGTTGAAAGGAAACATAATTAACTCAGTACCACAGGCGGTATCAGCATTATAGAATTTAAGATTCTGCGTAGAGGAAATGTTTGTTCATCCACGTGTGATATTTATAACAAAACAAACTTCACGCAGGCCTTGCAATGTACAGGTTACTCTCTTTATTCGACTCTATTGTTGCTTAATGTTTAAGTATAGGACATGCTCTTCGACCCATTGTGTGTTGTTATGGCTGATTAAAAACCAAATCAAAACTAAAAAAAAAATATTTTTACAACGAACATAGAATTCTTTCACATTATCACCATTCATAAAGATTATGGTTACCCAACCATATGGAATACATCCAATTATATATTTGATTCGTAAATTTTAGAAATATATAATATTTTAGTAGAAATCCTCATACAAAAATAATAAACGTGCAAAGTATATATCCTGTAACCATTAAAATTGTAATCATACTATTTCACTAATAGGCGAATTGAAGTTCACATTGCTAAAATATCACATCCACAGAAGTGTTATATATTATACAATAGGTTCTATAGTACACCTACTATATTGATCAAAATTACATGACTTTCAATAAATCTTTTTATTGAATTAAAATATAAAAAGGATGTCCATTAAAGTGTCAATAGCTTTCGCTATTCTTAAGCATGTGCACTCAAACGTGTTCTGCAATAATTAACACATACAAACGGTGGTTTTTACAATGGAAAAATGGTAGTTAAGTGTATATTATTGAACTTTTTGTAAACTCTTACACTTTATCGCAGAGTTTATCGTACGCCACTGATTCTCCTACAACTCCCAGGAACTGGTAAACAATGCATTTTGTTTCATGATGTAAGTTATCTTATGTGCTTTTTTGTTTCTATATTCAGAGAAATATAACTAACAAAATTAACGACAGCTAAACAATGTTCTAAATCACATGATACGTTTTCTTAAGAATTCAAAGAGAAATTAACATAATTGGAACGACATCGCATGCTCAATTCGGTATGAAACACTGCGAAAAGATACTATACAAAATTAATAAGGACAGTAAAAATAAAACGTAATAAATGTAATATATATATATGTATGTATATATAAATATATATATATATACGTATATATATAAATATATATATATATATATATATATATATATGTATTACATTTATTATATTTTATTTTTACTGTCCTTATTAATTTTGCCCGTGTATTTAGTTATTTTTCTTTATTTTATTTTTTTCCACATTAAATGTATGTATATATATATATCAATTTACGAAATCTACAGGAGCGTTTCAAAAAATAAATAAACGTGTGTGGGCGGGTGGGTGCGTACGTGCAGACAATCCACAATAAATACACACGTCCAAGCTTTTGGGAAAGACATTCTAATTCGCACCCACTTTGCTTATAATCTACATCTGCTCATCAATATCCATCTATATGTGAACACGTCCATAAACGTGAGTGTGCGTATCCTAGGTATATATATGTACGTGAAGAAGCATTTGTGGTAGTGCGCTAGTGTTTGCGCATGTATGTTCACGTATACGAGTGTGTTCGTGGGGTGGCGTGGAAGGAATTGGTTTTGAATAGAGGCCACACAAGTTCCTGACCATTCCAAGTCGAAAATGCAGGAAGAGTCATATTCAGATAGATCTTTACCTTAATGGCTATACTCATGTCCCTTCCCCCCGCTGCTGACTCTGCCCGCTCACTCATGTTTTCTATCATTCACACTGAGGAAGATCGAAGGATCGGTCCAAAATTATGTGCTTTTGAAGGAAATATTCTTGTTTTTTTCAAAAGACTTTTTGTATTCCTACACATCAACACACGGGAAATAAATACAGAAAATATATTAACATTTGTATGTTTTTCGTATTGAGTTTTTATTCATACATATTTTTAATATATATATATATATATATATATATATATATATATATATATATACACACATATATATATTACATTTATTTCATTTTATATATATATATATACTAGCATAGACTCCGGCTTATGCGCGAAGTTTGTAGTTCTCTGTTGTTTCCATGCACGCACCTTCTATTGAGATATATACATATATATATATATATATATATATATATATATATATATATATATATATATATATATATATATATATATGTGCAATATAAATGTATAACCAAAAGCGTAGTTTACCAGACCAAAAGATTTGCGAAAAAACCCCGAATAACAAGAAATATTACGTAGCTATGTATTTCTAAGTTTTCAAACCTCGATAATATGACCAAAAATTACATTCAACAATAAAAAAAAACACCAGTGAAAAAAACGCTAGCAAATTAATACTGGAAACTTAAGGAAAGCGGATATTCGCCGGAAGCCGAATGGAAAACAATATGAAAAGCTACCATATGTAGACACCTAGACACCCAATGTAGATCATACCTTCATGAAAAAGTTGCTATCCGGGACTTTAGCGAACCCCAACATCTATTAAACTGTAGAAGAGAAATATCGAACAACTTTGTTTCGGAATAAAATTTACTCTAGGATAGCGATAAAAAATAATATTAACACTAACAAAAACAATAGAAAATGAACAAATAAATAAATTGAATAAACATTAATATATATAAACTATCACACTTATCGTATGTATGTATATATATATACCTATATAATATATATATATATGTGTATATATATATATATATATATATATATTTGTATATATATAAACTAACATAAAAAGCGTACATTTAAAACAGGTGAAGAAACTAGATATCCAGTCCAAATGGAGCACACACAAAGAACAGGTCAACCAGGGGTAAATTATGCATTTGTCCAGTAAGTGCATGCTCATTTGCTGATAGGAAGGGCGCTGTGGATACTAGAGCTGATTGGCTAACTAAAATCTTAATAGACGTTGCGTATTTAAAAGCGACAGACAACCTCAAAGTTCGCGCATAAGCCTGAAGAGTCCTAGAGTGGATGAAACGCGGAATATTCCGTGTAGCTTAATCGCAATATATATATTACACCTTACTAACGAGCTCTGCATACGTATTGACCATTTCTTACGTAAATACTTAAACATTATGCATAAATTTATACATTCGTATATTAATCTTATCTGAGTAAATGAAGTATATATATATATATATATATATATATATATATATATATATATATATATATATATATATATATACCGTTACCCGCGTGAAAAAAAAACGTTGAAAGTAAACTTTTTTTTTATATTTTAACTGTTTTTATGTCAGTAAAATTTATTTAATCATTATATCATCGCAATTGATCGACTTAATGTTACTTAAATTGTTGTACGATAGGAAACAAGTTTCTTAAAGGGCATGCCATAATTATGTATTATAATAATTAACTACCTAGAGACGCTAGTGCTTCATAATTTCGGAAATCTTCAGCGCATTAAGACCAGTCGATAGATTAAAACTCGGCGACACAAGCCATCTCTGACTTAATAATAAAGGACCACATCCATTTGACTACCGTTAACCGCGTGATATGACTTCGAATTTAAACATTATATTTTAAAATGTGTTTTAGGTCAGTGTATATATATGTGTATATATATATATATATATATATATATATATATATACGCACACACACGTATATATAAATAATTATATATATAAATAATTATATATATATGTATATATATATATGCACACACACGTATATATAAATAATTATATATATATATATATATATATATATATATATATATATATATATATATATATATATATATATATAGTATCGATTGTATTGTTATACATCTTTTAAATATTTTCCCGGTGTTATGTATTTGCCTATGTTTCCCGTATCTTTGACTTTTCCAGCATCGGTCTTTCTCGCGAAATAATCTGCCCCATTTCG
The DNA here is from genome assembly GCF_053919585.1 of Euprymna scolopes. Taxonomy (NCBI): domain Eukaryota; kingdom Metazoa; phylum Mollusca; class Cephalopoda; order Sepiida; family Sepiolidae; genus Euprymna; species Euprymna scolopes. The sequence continues at coordinate 134,569,576 of NC_136492.1, read as the reverse complement.
CTATTTATATAAACATGACCCATATACCTCATCCGTTTTTTCTTACAATTATCATTGAAGACATTCCAAAGTTTATCATTTAAACGACCAATTTATTTTCTTTTCTTTTCTGTCCAGGATATCTTAAAATGTCTACTGTGCAATGAAGTTTCAGTAACTCTTACTCTCTCTCTCTTTTAATGTTTCTGATTGTTCAACACTAAAAAATATATGTATATCCATATTCCTCTTGGCTCTGAATACACCGTTGTTATGTAACAGATAACTATTATAATATATTATTATAACTCTGAATCAGAAACATTCAGATTATTGTCAGTTACGTTGGTGTGGTAATGCATGAGGATGATGTTAATACAAATGCATTCCCAGTAATTTTAATTTTGTCTGTCGAAACTCGAAAAAAAATTATCCTACAAATAGTTTTCTTTCTATAATAAATACGGATGATTTTTACAGGGGAAGTGTTATACATTATACCGGCAACCGGCCTCCTACCGTCAGGCTTGCATGTACGAATATCTAGGTGCTTAGAATTAACGGATGATATTTAATCAATTCTCCTAGTGAACACCCTTGATATCTGAGCCTTAATCTAAACTCATCCAGAGAAATAGTGGCAGCTAAGAGTGAATACACTGAATCAACCAGAAAACGCATCGAAGCACAGAAATTAGGAATCCGTGATTTTTGTAATATCTACAACCGTGTAGTAAATAATGGATTAGCTCACTATCAAAAAAATTATGGGATTGCTTGCACGGTAACCGAAAAAGGCTAACCTGCTTGCTAGTCGTTTTGCCTCAAACTCCACATTGGACACGGCACACCATTGCCTCCCTGATTTCCTTTTTCGGACACACGCCACACTAGATTATTTGAAAATCACCTCTTCTCAAGTGCATGGTATCATAAAAACTTTTTGACACCTCAAAAGCAATTGGGCCCGATCTCATCCCGGCAGTGTTATTACTAATAATTCACTGACGTTGCTTCAGTTCTCTCCAATCTTTACAATCTTACTGTCCAGACTGCTGGAAACTTCTTCTGTGGTAGCAGTCTTCAAGAATTATACTGAAAAAACTGCCCCATTAAATTATCGCCCCATTATCCTTCTCTCGCTTTTTGCCAAAATATTTGAATCCGTAATAAGCAAGACGTAGTCCCAAAACTTATAGATACTAAACTCCTGAGTGACAAACAATATGGATTTAGGTAAGTCGGTTCCACAGCAAATATCTTAACTGTCATCTTTGAACGTATATACCGTTAAACGGATATAACAGGGGCGGGTAGGGCGGTAGCCCTCGTTATAATAAAGGCCTTTTTACAGGGTATGGCACGACTGTTTTCTACGGAAAAATAGAGCATATGGTATCACTGGAAGCATATCTAAGGTAAATTAATCCTTCTAAAATTAAAGAAGACTCAAGGTTGTCCTCGACGGTAATACATCTACACAATCTGGTATACATGCAGGAGTTCCTCAGGGGTCTATCCTCGAACCTTTATTATTCTTGATATTAATAAATGCTCTCCCTGATGAAATTGTTTCTGATATGTGTGTATTTGCTAATGACACCACTCTCTATTATAGGCATGGGGGGAAACAAATAAACATATATCTAAGGAAATGGCAGAAACACTAGTATATGGCCTCCAATCTGTAGTGGAACTGGGGCAACCATCGATGCTCACAAACAATTCTGCTAAGTCTAAGCTTGTGTCCCTCAATAATTACAAGGAGCCCCCCTACCACGAATAGCAATCGCCAGTAACACATTACCCGAAAGTACTTCCTTTAAACTCCTCATCATAACCTTTACAGGGGACATGAACTTCAATAGGTACATTGAGAGCATTGCCAATGCTGCTGCAAAGGAATTGAGCCTTGTCTACATGGTTAGAAAAAGGTCTGAAATCATCGTACCTCAATAAGGCCACCGTTCGCCCATGTATTGAGTATTGTTTTCATAATTCTGCTGGTGTTTGTCTCTCACTTCCCACCGACGAAATGTTGCACCTCTTTGCCTGTTCTACAAGTACTTTAATGGTGAATGCTCTGATTAACTACAACACCTTGTACTCCCTCGAGCTGACTACCCCCAACAAGCTAAGCCCCACCCCTCTACAGCAGAGGTCCCTAGGTGTAAGAAACCATTATACTCCAATAGGTTCTCCCCCGGAACTGCTAGACTTTAGAATTCCTTTCCATGATTCGGCTTTCACAAATGTACGGGCATGCACAAGTTTAATGTAATGTGAACAAACATCTTGCTACTTATCTCCATTTATAATGCTCTTGCAACTTATGCCCCAAATACTAGCCCTCTACATCAAAATTGCATCGTGCCTTGTTTGGGGTGAAAAATGTTATAAAAACATAAGATAAATACATACCTAGCAATGATTTCTACTTAAGAAAAAAAGGCCATTTGCATCAAGAGCTGTAGCATGGTTGTAGGGATGACCTCGGTTCAGCCGCGGGTTTACCTCCCCATTTTATTGTATTTTTGCTTCTCAGTAAGTTCATTTACACTATCATAAGCGGTTCCGTTTCAAGTCGCCCCCAATTACTTTCCCATTTACATATTTTAAAACTAAACATTAATCAGTTATGACTATTTCTAGAGCATTTAGCGGCAAACTCAAACATCAGCTAAAGTGATATTTTAATCAAACACAGACGGAATTCGATGAAACGGAATTATTGCTAGGGGAACACGTGGACATTCTTCTGAGAGTTTGTTTCTGTTCATACAGGTATTATACTGTAGAATAATGTTATTATTTAAACGTCATACTACTCGATGATATTACGCAATTGTCAGTTTTAATCATTTTTATGTGGGTCACAGGTTAGATTTTCTTCTGTTTTCATACTATATTGTACAAATGCTTATTCTTGAGTCGATTACTGTATAAGTACCTTATCTCCTATTTTGATATGAATCTTTTCGATTGTTTTATGTAATATTCTAATGTGCTAATTTTTCCCGTACGTTACGGCTAAGAGTTGGGTTGTGTTTTCATATAAATGTTATACTGCAGAAGCACGTTATTTATTATTAAAGGTTATACTACTTAATGATTTGATCTAAGTTTTGTTTTAATAAGTTTTTTGTACGTCAGAGTTTAGAACTGTTTTTCATTACGTTTTTTTCATGTTGGTACTGATATTACATGTTTACTGTTACTAAAGAAAGGGAAATAAAACAATGCTTATAATAGTTGCTTTATGATAACAAAACAAGTACTATTCCTCCACCACCATTTACACAAAACGGATGAAATAATACCTGGGAGATTATCCTGTAACCACAAAGCAGATACTACTCTCACTACCCCTATCAAAAATAGAAGGGTTGATAATATCTGGAAGCTTCCATAGACTTAATCTTTCTTCCTCCCTTACCACCACCACTACAACAACAACGCCCTCCACCATCGTGACGTTATTTCTGCAAGATGACCTTGCAGTTTTTTTTTCTAAATATATAGAGAAATGCAATGGTTTTTTATGAATTAACGAGAGGATGGTAGCTGTTATGAGATTTTTTATAACTAATCAGAAGTTTTTCTAGTTTTTTTTCAATTAATCCAAAGTCACATTTCTTTAGAATTCGTGAAATCAATCATAACTCACTCTTCCTGCGCAGTTTAGTAAGGTATCTGAAGTTACTTTTCTAACCGTTTTTCTAATTTTAAAACTTCATAACAATAAATGTTATTTGAAAAACGAAACAGTTTCTTACACTTAATCAGGAGGGATTTTCAAGTGAATGCATATAATATCGTAGTTTTTTTTAAATAATGAATAAAGTAGTTGAAAAAGAAAACGGAATATATTTTCATACAATTAATTAGACGGGAATTCCCAGCGCATTTTCTAACGTTATAATTTTGTAACATTAAAGTTTTAAAAAACGAAACATTTTGCTCACAAGTAATCAGAAGTGGCTTTTCCCTGGCCATTTTTATAATCTCATAGTTTTGTAACAATAAATAACGTATTTTAAAAAATAACAATATTTTTCTCATAATTAATCCGAAATGACTGTTCCAGCGCATTTTTACAATGTTATAGAATTATAACATTGATTATATTATATATTAAACAAAAAAACATGTCTTCTTACAATAAATTAGAAGTGAATTTACCAAGATATTTTTATAATTATTAAGAAGTGACTTTTCGAACCTATTTACTGAATAGTTGATAAAACAATCCTAACCATCAATGCTCATTATTATTAGTCGTTCAGAAACTCCCACTTCCCTTTTAAGTGATATCACGATTATATTGTCCGAAGCGGCAGTTCGCTGGGTAATAATGTTTTCGCCTGAAATGCGTAAGACATTTTACTTATTTCAACATCACATATAAGTAGGTAACGATGTTTAAACCTGAAATGCTGAGATGTGACATTTCACTAAATGGCAAACACACTAAAGGACTTTACTAATCTCAACATATTAATATATAATTCTAATGTGTAAGCCTTATTAATTACACCAGTTTATTTTATTATTTTTTTTATTAATGTTTATTATAAGCCATTTGTAATATTCCAATTTCCTTTTAATGGCTTCCAAGATGATAAAAGTCGATGCGAATTACGGTGTTAATACAAATATTATTTTATATATGTCTTTGCAGCAAATTAGTTCACAGGGTAAATTATTCCTCGTAATATATAATAATAACTTGAATTTTTTTAACAGATTGGTTGCGTGACGATTTAGAATACGAGATACTGAGGACGGAGGGATAAACGCGGGTAAAAACAATATAAATTTCCGAATCTTTTTTGTCTATATTTCAATGAATACATGCAAGGAGGACAAAATCTCTTACTCAATAAAACAAGTAAAATAATAATTATATCAGTTATGGAACTATAATAAATATAAATATACATATTAACATAGAATAACACAGAAAAATAATAATTAAACACTTTATATTTTAACACCTTCTGTCTCATATATATATGTTCATACAAGTAGTGGTTTATAGGCAGAAATCAGAAACTCAACGTGTTAACGCTGGAGTCCCTCGGGGGCCCATCCTGGGGCCCACTCTCTTCACGATCTATATTGATGATCTTCTTAATCACATCCTTTTTTCATTTGTAGACATTGTTACTGACGACACTACCATATATCGCAACTCATCAAAGGTCGTAAATGAACAAGTTTACCCTTATTCTCTTTCCTCTGATCTTGAACATGTGACTATATGGGGAAATATGCCTGGTTACTTTTAATAATTCGAGATCCAAGTATCTATATTTGCATCATCAACGTGCTTATGCTCATCTCATATAAATTGACATGAATGCATCTCATCTTGAGGAGGCTGCGTGTTTTGACAAACTTCTCGGATTGAACTTTACTCCTGATCTAAAATGGAGAACGTACATACATTCCGTATCTACAGCCGCAGGAAAAATGATAGGATCCTTCTACCCATCCAGTATATATATATATATATATATATATATATATATATATATATATATATATATATATATATATATATATATATCTACCTGCTGATGGAATTCTCTACCTATATAAGAGCCAGGTGTGTCCAAGTATGCAATATTTCTGTCACACCTTGGTAGGAGCAAGGAAGTAATATCCTGTCTTTACAGAGTTCTGAATAGATTTCGTAGACTCTCCTGAAATCACTGCAAACCTGCCTCGTTTTTATCGGTATTATCATGGCGAGTGTTCTTCTGAGCTCCAATCTATGCCCACCCTCGCACAACATTCAGGAGAAACACTCGTGTGACTGTAAACACGATCAATAGTTTCCCGCGCTTTTATCTGTGCATAAACCTAAACGTAGAGTCCATGAGAAAAGCTTCTTTCTAATAACTGCACACTTGTGGAACTCCCTTCCGTTTACCTTCTTTCCATGTGAGTTCAATATGACCGTCTTCAAATTAAATGCAAAAAAAGTTCTGGATGAGCAGTTCCTTTTAAGTAATCCAGTTTGCCAAAGTTACTATGATAGTGTCCTTGTGACCACTGTACGCACTGTAACCCTAATTTTGGAGTGGCCTATAGGCATTGATAAATAATAATTCCTTTGTAGAAAAAATATTCTTATTTTATCACACATAACGCTTAAAGCCAATACCCTATGTGTACATTTACTGAACACAATTCACCACCAAGGACTCCGACTAGCACTTGGAGCATTTCCCATTACACCATTCGAGAGTCTTTATGCAGAAGCGAATGAACCTACACTTGAAATGAGACAGACAAAATTAGCCCTACAATACTATACAAAACTTCCATCTAACACTTCGAGCCCTATATACCAGAGTGCCTCTCGCCCCAAACACCAAATCCTATTCCAAAAAAAGGAAAAAGCAATCAAGCCTTATGGTCTCCGTATGAAAGAAATAAAAGACGAAGCTAAAATTAACATCTCGCAAATCCACAAAGCTTCTACACTCAAACATCCACCCTGGCTTTCCAAAACAGCTGGAAACCCACCCGAACAACCAAAACACTCTCCTATACTATTAGATCTCTCTAAAAACCCCAAATCGAACACAACCAAACCCATCTATATGGAAAAAAACATGACGTCCTTCATGACTATCCGGACTATGAATACATTTATAGTGACGGAGCTAAAACCAAAGAAAAAATCGGAAGCTCTGTTATTTATCGGCAAAGAAAAATCCAAACACGCCTACCTGATAGGTCTTCCATCTTTAGTGCTGAAGCCTCAGCAATAAACCTGGCCCTTAATATTATAAGTGCTGATCAAGCAAACAAGTTTATAATATTTTCGGACTCTTTATCAGTTCTAACTTCATTAAAAGAAAAGAACATTTGCAAGCCGCTAATAACTTATCTATTAAACAAACTCGATTTTCTTTATACTCAAAAACAAATCATCCTATGCTGAATCCCAAGCCATATTCGCATCCTAGGGAATACAAAAGCTGACCTAGCTGCTAAAGAGTCACTAAACTTGGAAATCTCCAACATAAAAATCCCATACACTGACTTTAAACCAACTATAAACCTGTATATCAAAACAAAATGGCAACAAAAATGGAAGACTTATACAAAAAAACAAGCTACAAGAAATCAAACGTACACTTGGAGAATGGAATCCCAAATCTAAACTAAACCGGAGAGAAGAAATGATCATTACACGATTAAGAACAGGGCATACAAATATTACCCACTCATTCTTATTAAAAGGAGAAAATCTACCTGAATGCTTACCTTGCCAAGAAAACTACATCGTGAAACATTTTTATTAACTGTATTGACCTAGTTCTCCTACGCCAAAAACACTACATCATTACCAACATTAAAGATCTCTTGGAAAAAATAAATGAAGAAAAAATTCTAAATTACTTGAAAGAGGTAAACCTCTCCTCCAAAGTATAAATCTACCAAAAAGAAAAAAAAAATCAACCCAAATCTCTTACAGACCTTCCTCCAATCTTACCTTGACATACTGGAAAATAAAGAACACCTACCTTACTAAGACATCCAAAGAAAAAAATGAACGTATTTGGCCTTAAATGACCATGCAACTGTTGATAGGCCAATAAACTGAACAAACAAAAAACATTAAGTGCCAGTTTTACATGCAAAAAAATAGCTCGCCATGTGCTAGTATTTTAATACTTTACCTAACCTCATAATCTTATATCTATATACAACTATATATATATATATATATATGTATATATATATTATATATATATATATATATATATATATAGAGAGAGAGAGAGAGAAAGAGAGTGAGGGAGAGATACACCTTATATAGAAATTCATACCATAAGTTAGATTTTATTCCATTTTATATACATTTTTTGTAGATTTTTAAAGTGATCATTACACGTCTACATAGCATGGTCAAATTGCAATACTCGGTCGTGTAGAACACTCTGTCGTTCCCTTAGTCAACATGTTCTTAAATCTGAAAGCGTGAAGGACGCAGATTCTATGCTTAAATTAGCTTTATTATTCCCCAAGAAGGTACGTTTCAAAAGAATAGAGTGAAATATGAAAAAAAGACTAGTTGAAGGGCTTCGAAATAGACAATAAATACAAAGGACGAACGTTCCATTTCTTTCTTATTTCTTCTAATCAAAAGTCATTATACGTAAAAAAAAAAAAAAACGCTTATAAAAAGCGGAGCCAGTTACATCTCTTTCACGTGAAGTAAAAGCTGACTTGAAAAGATTCGCTATTAATCAAACATAATGGACGATAAACACCACGTATAAAACTAGTCATCCTACAGAACCTTAACAGAATAAGGAAATAAAATATTGGACGCGTTCATATATATATATATATATATATATATATATATATATATATATATAATATAATCATATATATATATATATACTCTTATGTATATATATATATATATATATATTCTGATGTATATCTATATATATTTGTATATTCATATATATACATATATATATATATATATATACATAGAGAGAGAAAGGGAGGGGAGAGGGAGTGAGACACACATAAACGTGTATATGATTGCACACATACTTATATATAGATATATATGCATATATATGCATATGTATTTACGTGTATATACGTGTACACCCAGATGTGTGTATGTACAGTGATACAGAATTACAAAATATATGATTGACTAATGATAAATGAGGAAAACAGAACTACAGATATGCATGTGTGTTAACTTTATTACGCAGTTGTTACAACTTTACATGCAAAAGCGACATAGCTAACATGAGGTTTAGTATTTCATTTATTTCTACGACCAGACATATAAAGCTCAAAATTACGGTGCATATAACCGAATAAAAGACTGGTATTTAGAAGGGAAGTTTTTTAAATGTATTTTTGTGTTCTTTTGTTTTTTTGTTTTTTTCGTTTCTTTGCCCTCGTTGACTCATATCTCATCAGTTCTATGTTCTTGTGGTTGCCGATGGACTATCCTTAGTCTGTCGGGAGAAACACTGGCGTGTACTTATTGGCGAAATGCCGACAGGTAATGAGTAGACATCTTCAATTAGGAAGCAGTGGGAGCTCTCGAGACATCGATGTTCTTTAATTGTCCCAATCTCTATCGAATATGGCATCTACCTCTTTGCATTTGAATACTTACGTGCGCAGTTATAGACTATTACATACATAGAATATTTCATCGTTGCTACATAAAGGGGAAATCATAAATATATAAGGCATGTATGATCTACGTTCAATCAATTTTCTGTTTTCATATATTGTTACTGTTAAGAAAAATATAATTTACAGGTAATGAAGGACATTTTATAATAAGGATAATAGCACTGAACGTTACAAGATCTTGCCGATTGTCTCTAATTAATTAATAATTGAGTTAATAATTGGGGGTTTTCTGAAGTTATTTAAATTTTCTTATATGTAGTTTATCTAACATACAGCGTGTAATCACCCCAGGGGTTTCTGAGTAATTTCAATAGAATTATAAGAAATATGTGCCGAACTGACTGTACAAATGTGATTTTCAAATGCATATTATTTAAATTTTTCGATGAACATCACACCTTTATTGTTAAGCACCCGGAAACAATAATCAAATCTTAATTCTAATTATATTGTTATATTTTTTAAACCAAAAAGTATAATATTAAAAATATGCAAACATATATATATATATATATATATATATATATATATATATATATATATATACACAACATATATATGTATATGCATATAAAATATATATGAAATACATACATAAGTACATATACATAAAATATGTACATCGATATATATATATATATATATATATATAAATACACATATATAAATATATAATATATTTAAAAATATACACTTACAATATGCATATATATATATACAGAGAGAGAGAGAGAGAGAGAGAGAAAGAGAGATAGATATACACAATATTTCCCACGCACATTATATATATATATATATATATATATATATATATATATATATATATATATATATATATATATAAGTACATACTTGGAGTTTAGGCTTAAATTTATATTTAGTGTAATAAATTATGTGAATAAATGAAGTACTCATATATATATATATATACTTATATATATACTTATATATATATATACATATATATTCATACTTCACTTAATCACATAATATATTATACTAAATATAAATTGAAGTGTACACTTAAATTATTTACTTCAACACTGCTCAAAACGTACGTAGAGCTAGGTAGTAAGTTATAAAATATATATGATTTTTTAGCAACATAGAATGTTCTGCGATTCATTCACGCTAGTCTTAAGCAGGTTGATGCTGGGAGCTGTGCTACTCTCGCGTTTTTACATACGCACAATTTATTGAGTTTTAATTAGCCAATCAGCTTTCTAGTTTCCACCACGCTCCTCCTTATGAACAATCACTTTCAGGAGAAAAATCCCAGTTACCCTCCGTTAGTTTTATATATATATATATATATATATATATATATATATATATATATATATATATATATATATATATTTATTTATTCTCTATTGTTAACTTTAAAGTTATTTTGTATAGCGATCCTAGAGTAAAGTTTATTCGGTGAACACAACTGTAGGTTTCTCAGAAACATCGTAAAAATATAGAATAATTCGACCGCCCTGTCTTTTCAAGCGTATAACTACTCGGGATATGTAATTCCAAACCGAACTTTTTTAAATTAAAAGGTACAAGGACCCATGTTTCATTAAAAAATACAAACAACGTGTTTAAATAACAGGTTTTAAACTGCGGAATTTACAGGTAAATGTAAAAAAAAAATATTATTTTTTTGTTTTAAATTAAAATATATTATTTATTTGTATTTTATCTTCAATTTGCGATATATAAAACGTTGGAACATTAATTAATGATTGATTTTTTAACAGACATTACAAAATGGGTGTGTGAATTAATTTTACCCCCTATAGTTCCAATCTGATACCCACTCAAAAAATGTTATTCAAACCCCAAGGTTTGATTTAAAAAAAGTACACACAACGTGTTTTTGTTTTGTTTTTGTTTTTTAAAAGAAGGTTTTACACTTCGGATTTTGCATGCAACTTTAAAAAAAAAACTCTTCTTTCGGTTTGTTTGAAATTTGAATCTATTATTTATTGATCTTTTATCTCAAATTTTTGGTATAGAAAATTTTGACACATAAATTAATTATTTACTTTTAATAGACATTTTTAAATAGGGAAGTCATGAATTTAAAAAAAAACGTTCCTAAAATATTATATTCAGTTTATTGGAAAGAGCATACCATTTCACATTGACCCTAAAAATATCGTAAAAATAGAATCAATAGAAAAATAAAAGAACTCCTTTTTTGTAGACTCTAAATGCGGTCTTGGTTCTCGTGTCTCTTTTGCCTAATAAATTTTCGTCTGTTAAAATTTAATCGTAATATTACCTCATAGCGACAATGAAAAACACATGTAATCAATTGTCGCTTGTTATAGATTTAGCTAATATGCTAATAAAATTTAATATTTGGTTCTTATGCGCTTATGTTACCGGGCTGCCAGGTGTAATCTTACTATTCTGTACTTTCACCGTACAATTAAATAAGGAAAAATAATATTTTTTTATAATCATTTTATTATATATATATATATATATATATATATATATATATATATATATATATATATATATATATATATGTAGGGAGTATTTGAACGGGGCATTGTAATTACTCCGCACGTTCAACTAACAATTAAAAAAATAATACAGAACAATAAAATAACATTGTAAACAATAGTACGATAACATAAGTGCATCGACACTGCTTTATATTACATACTCCATTTCCGAAGGAATATTTGTATGAATTCACAATAATTTAAATTAAAAGTGTTGAGTATGATTTGAAAAAAGATAAGTACATAAAATAATTAAATTTTATGATAATAAAATTTTCTGATTGTATTTTTTTTTTAGAAATAATGACATAACAATTTAAATTTTCATCACTGCCAATAGATGTGAACGGTCCTTAGGAAAGGAAATACGTAAAAAAACAGTGGGGCTTAGTTCTTATATTACCGTGCTATTTTTAGAAAATAGAATTTTCGAGGTAAATTCAAGTTTTGCACGATCTTAGATTTTTTATTAAATTTTTGGTGTGTCTAAAGTAAATAATCTGTATGTTCGAATAAACAAAAACAGATCTCTCTCGAGCGCTTCTCCCACTGTCTCTCCCTATTTCATTCTTTCTTTCTCTCTCTCTCTCTCTATCTATATATATCTCTCTCTGTCGTTACCTTGCTCGAAAAAGATTTAATCGATTCACAATTAAGGCAACGATAAATGTAACGTGCGTGGTTGAAAAAAGAGTACATATATATATATATATATATATATATATATATATATATATATATAATTGGGGGGTATTATATTTTATTTTTTCGAAATAATTACAAGTGGGTTGTTGGTCATTTTTGTTTTACGGCATATGAACCCTTTTCTTGTTATTTAATGCCGAATTCAAGGATTTTGAAGAAAGATTTTTTAATCGAATATATTTCTTATTTTAAATCCAGTTTCTATTAACACCCATAGTAGGGGTCCTTATAGGTACTACTACCCCGGCTCAACGTGGAGCTGGTGTTATATATAAGGTTTCATTGAGAGAGTCTTATTAGTAAAGTTACGAGTCTTAGTGAGAGTTATTGTCTTATTACATATGATGTTGTATCTTAGTGAGAGAAAGAGAGAGAGCGAAGTTATATAAGGTGGTGTACGAGAGACTTAGAGAGATAGTTCATATTATAATTCTTATATATTAAAATGTTCTTTCTTAGATCTTGCTATTGGAAGAGGGAGAAAGCTCTTAGAGTGAAGGGATATTGTTGTAGAGACAGTTCGGCATTATGATGTTGACATGATGATTTAAATACCTATAACACAAATATATAATACAATTGGACTTTACCTTTGTATAAGAAACATAAGACACAAGACGAGCTTTACAAAAACACTTGTTGATTCATTCTTCACACGTACGTGTTCCATCACCAAGAATTCAAAGTCTCACATTTTTCCTTGAAATGACGACTCGCTTCCAGACGTCTGACTGTCTCTGAGTTTTCTCACTGACTGATCTTCTAACTAAAGTGTTTTTTCTATTCCTAGAACTTTCTATTTTTCCGTGACGTCATACACATGTTAAAACATGTGCATTCTTTCACGTATCCTCGACATACGTGTCCAAAACTTTTCCTATTTCTACAAAAGGAATTTTAACCTATATTCAATATGTTAAAAACATTATCTTATACGCTGCATTTTTTCAATTTAAAATTTCATAATAAACTTGACAGCTCACATTCTTTTCTTGAAATATTTATCTATTTCTAAACAAATGTTTTGTTTTACATTTTTAAATTCTCACACGTAATCTATTTCTAAACTAGATTACGAGGTTCGAATTTCGCCTATGCTCTTTCATTTTCATTTTAAACTAAATTCTCCATTTTTATACTTACATGAAAAGGGGACAGACCTTATAATGTAACACTGGGAGCAATGGCAATTAAAGGGTGGCTCCACACTCCCCAAACCCCGCAAGCTGGGGCCTGGCCACTGGATATAGTTTTAGATCATATCCAGGACCAACATTGCAGGACACTTTAAATTTCTATCATCGTGAATTTAGTACTTGTGCACAATTTTAACCACATATCTCACAGCTTCCAATCAGCTTTGCCTAGAACATGACGTCATGTGCTTAGCGAATCAATATATTGTTAAAAAACAAAATTAATTGCTGCAAAAAATGCGTTTCTTGTAGTGAGAAATACATGATAGCCAAAAGACGATCTGTAAATATTGGATGTGGGTGGAGATGCACGCGCACACAATGCACACACCAACTCTCAATGCGGAGTACAGGTTTCGAATAAACACCCCCAACCTCCCATGTTAAAAATGGCTTTCGGAATATACACCCCCCGATCCCCGCAGGTTAAGAAAAAATCATAATGTATTAATCTTTTCCTTGGCAAACAAACGTTTCGTTAATTGCTGCATAAAACGTAAAAAAGAAAAAAAAATTGGTCATCTATTTTGGCTGAAATTATTCCTTGGACCAAATATCCAAGCAAGTTACAGTAAAAAAAAAATGTTATTGCAGGACGTTGTTTCTTTATATATATATATATATATATATATATATATATATTACACAGTCATCACCACTCATCAAGGCACGGAAGCCACTCAGGGATAAGGGTTATTGCAAGTACATTACGTTAGTGTGGAGATTTGATTAAGTGTTTACTTAAGCGGGCGGTTCATTAGGAATTTGTTAACGTTGGATTTGAAGACATCCAAGGTGTAGTCCGGTGGGAAGTAGTCAGACAGAACAGAGTTCCGCAGACGTGCAGTTCTAAGAAAGAAGCTTTTGATTTAGACACAGATAAAAGGTGGAGTAAATTTTCCACAGTAGATTCAGCTAGACGGGTGTTTTTCGTGAAAGATTGGCTAGGGGGGACCAGAGATTGGAGTATATATATATATATATATATATATATATATATATATATATATATATATATATATATATAAAATTCACGAGAATTTTTTTTATGGATAGTCGTCCGATATCGCCGAAAGCAGGATTCAAGCAAACAAGCAATGACACCAAGTATTTTTAATAAACTAGCAGGTCCCGTTAACAATAATTGCCTTGTGTTAGGATGATCCCCTCTCACGTAAAAAAAGTACGGTTGTTTTTGTTTTTGTTGTTGCCCAACCACGGCCTCCTGATCTTAAGATCCGCTTTGGAAATCGACTAAAACCCCTCTAGGGTTAGAAAATTTAACACCTCATTTCATGAGTAAATGTGAGGTTTTCACTTCGTTTTCCCGAAATATCCCTCTATTAATCACTTTCGGGATTTCCACGCGCAAATGTTATAAACGAATAACAAAATTTGGTTGTCGCAGTATCGGTTATCTCATGCTTACAAAACTGGCGGGTAGGATATGATTCCCCTATTGTTCAGGGTATGCATTTTCATTTGAGAATACGGGAGTAAAGATGTTAACCTGCACTCGAACATTTTTCACTTCCAAGAAACTAAATTCGTAAAGTCATTTGTACGCTACCATGTAAAAATGTAAAGGGTATATGAGAAAGTGACAGTTTTAAATAAGAAGAAAGTATAAACAATGTAAGTAGGAGTCGTTTACTTTAAATAATAAACAATTATTATTTATTTTAAACAATGTTTACATAATTTTGTGTATATTAGAAACAATATAATTAGAACACTTAACAAATTTTAACAGGGTGAACCATTTTTAAATGAGTGAATGTTAGAGAACGGAGACCTGTTTTTATATAATTATGAAAGCAACATTGCCCACTGTATATACTTAAGAGAAAATAACATTCGGGAACATAGGTAGAACAGTTTATTTTGTTTGATATCTTGTTTTGTGTAAAAAAGCAAGCGCATATATTTATGCTTATAATATTTAAAGTACGCACCCACATTTTTCAAAATACATATATTGTTAAGTTTTGAGACATTTTATTGAACAAACAGACACACACGTACACACACGCACACACACACATACATATATATATATATATATATATATATATATATATATATATATATATATAAATTATAATTCAATTTACCAAAATTATCCACGATGGAAAACTAAAGTATTTTATAAATATTAAATAATTAATATTTATAAAGTAGTCCCAACCAGATGTAAAAGCTCGATAAAACCAAATAGGAGATAGAGCTTATAATAAGAGCAAACAGTTAATAAGACATTTTAAAAACACTTTGTAAAAGAGTTAAAATCATATTTAATCTGAAAAGGAAATACTTGATAAGTGGATACTCCTTAATCTGCTGAGTTGCGAAAAATACTTTCCTTCTCATCAGAGGTTAGGAATTAGCAAAATGCGTGATCAGATTTTTCATACAAAAGTATTTGATGAAACTACAAGTAAGTCAAAGATCTTATTTGATAACCATAAGTTAAACAGAGGGAATATGGTGAAGAAAAATATGATTACACGGGAATGGATAGTCTGATGAAAGGTATATAGTCCAATGACGGTAAAATCGAAAAATATAACTCCAAGAAAATTAATTGAGATGCCATTTGCACAAGTAAAATCCAAGGAAATCACGTAAGTGAAAGATGGTTCAAAATAATCTAAAAGGCAAAAATCTATAGAATAATTGACAAATATGTACAAGGAAAAGAACAGAGGAAAATTCTAATAATATAAACAAAATAATTTCTTGATATTTCTCGGCAGTCGTGTGAAAAGCTTGTCTTATTTTTCTTTTATTAATATTATTGGACTGTTCCATGAATATGTGTAAACCCCTTAAAATGTAAATGGCAGCGAGTACACGTGCGATAGAAAAAACAACAAAAATCAACTGTAATCTTATAATTTAATAAAGATAACTATTGTTAAACGTATAGATAAATGAAATCGAAATCAAGTAAATTCATATATTCCATATCTATCCTATTCATCTTTGCCATAAAAATATAAAACGATTCCTGCTAGTATGTGTCAACATCGTATAAGTCAAATATGTTAATTTTGTTTAAAAAACATGAACAAAAAAATAAGGAACGTGTATTTTTCCGAGTGATCTGAACTTTTACCCGACAAAATCCGAAAAAGAAAGGGGTAAAATAAAATCGCTTGTGACGTAAAAAAAAAACAACATATATTTAATAAAAAGTTTTTGCAAAGGCAATATAAATAATTATTTACGTATCGCAGTAATTTGGTTAGTTTAAGTTATTTTTGTGTGTGCCTTTTCTGTCATTAGGTGTTTTCCTTAAATGAGGGTTTCCTAACGTGTGTGATGTGTTTAATATGTCTAACATTGTCATAAAGATCAAACCAATAAAGCCTCAGTTGAAAATGAAAATCCTATCCAATAAATTAAGTACTACACTCCCTTATATATCTTTACACTGCATGTTCTTGCATCTAAAAATTGTCAAGAAAAAAATGGTAAATGAAAATAAATGTAAACGAAAATAACAACATACAATTTATACTGTTGACTCTTACTTTTATAGTCTGGTAGCAGATGAAATTGTAATCAGTTATTTATGTTTTATTTTCTCACTAAAAGTTCAGGCCGGCTTTGCCCTGGCCCTATGTATTATTCACATCTTTCTTTGCATATATATATATATATATATATATATATATATATATATATATATATATATATATATATATACTAGAATTTTATCCCGGCGTTGCCCGGCTGTTTTGAGATGTATGCTGAGCAAAAAATACCTGTCAAATTTGTTTTACTTTTTTTTAAAATTGACAGAATTATTGCGTAGGGAAATGTACACAGACAGACATACATGCACACATACACCTTCACATTTATAGATATACTAACATGGGTTCCCGGCGTTGGCCGTGTATTTGGAGGTGAATGTTAAGCAAAAAAATAAAAGCGGCCAATTTTTTTTTTGATTTGATCCCTATTATGACCCCCGAAAATTTATTGTTTTGGGCTCTAATAAAGTTATAAAGTAAGATCCATCTCCAAGCAACATATATCTAACATTTCAGGTGTATATACCCCAAATTGTCGGAGGAGTTTGGTAGAGTTTTCAAAGGTCAAATCATTGACCCTTTAACAGCCAAATTTCTAGCGGAAACCTCATCACCTCGAATGTTGTACTTTATTTCAGTATATCTAACCTTTATTCATAGATTTTTTACGTCGCCATAATATGTCAACGTTTATCACAATTCCGCATTGTTATTTTATTTTACGGTTATATAAATACTCATATTAACACGTAACAATTCAATCTTGCTAAAATGCCAGGTCTTTGCGCTAATAGAGTTATATTTTTATTTGGAAAGTATATTCCTGCATATATATATATATATATATATATATATATATATATATATATATATATATATATATATATATATATATATATATATATATATATACATTTTTATTTTCTTGTCCAGTTCTTACTACTCTGATACGTTGTTTCTTCACCTGCTTTCAAAACAGCTTAATAAGCATTATATTATCTAGTTTGTATATAAATATAGTTCTATTATTATTTTGAAAAACAACGCAGATGCCGGTTACATTTTCTACTAATACCAACGTGTATATATATATATATATATATATATATATATATATATATATATATATATATATATATATATATATATGCACGTAATTTCAGTATTAATACCCCATTATGACGTCAATAAATTAATAAAGCGTTTCTATGCGTAAATATATAAATCGAATATTTTATAAATAATATGACCAATTCAAAATGCAAGTTTCTATGTTATGAAACTATAATATTCTATTAGTGTGTATTTATAAGGGAAATACACATTAGCTGTCTCTAAACCAAATCAATATAAATTGATCTATGTCTTTATTCCTGGTTGAAATATAGACTTTAAACGTATACTGCGAAATGAATTAATATCCTAAGCGCTGTAATGGGTTCCCAATTAATGGTATGCTTCATTATTTCATTATTTAATAATAGGATATATCACATTTACCCACAGATCTAATACGAATGTCTATACTTACGCCCATATCCGAATATTCCTCACCACATATTTTTAGAAATTAGAACATCTAAACAAAATTATCCTGTAAGATTTTTAAATTCATAATATGCAGTGAGCGTGACAGAAATAGAAAAAAAAACACCTCTTTATATTATAAGACACGATGGCAGATGCTTATGTTAAACTTGATTGAAACATCGAATATAGTAACGAGTGCCCGGCAACGATCTGTGCGTTCTGCTGCAAAAATATAGCCACTATTAATTATATCTCCCTGATATTCCAACTGTAACATATACGTGTTTCACCCTAAGGACGATGTTGTGTTACGTTTGGAAGCTGTAGTAGATATTTGCGGTATGAAACTTACTGTTAACAATATATTTGAGTAGCGTTGTTCGAAGGTTTTATCTAGCTTCATTTGGGAAACAAGAAGGTCTCTGAATTGCTTTTAAGACAAGTCTTTGATCTTAATATAAATTTTCCGGGGGTTACTCGTTATTGGGGAGAAGGCTAACTTAATTAACCGACCGTTCATTAGGCAATTGTTGTTGTGGCGCGTATCTAATAATTAAAAATAAGTTTCGACAAACACAACACAATACATTGAATATATATGTGATAATAATGTTCTAGCAAACATCTGTAAACAAAATATATGGTACAACAATAACAGAAAGTCATAACAAGAAAACAATAAAATATTAAGGGTAAAAATAATGGCATTATTTGTCAAAACATACTCATGTTTAAGAAAGGACTTCTTGAAGCAAAAATGCAGCAACTTTTTCTTGCTGTTTTTTATTGCCGAAAACATATTAATTACAGAGCGAAGGCAGTCAGATCGCCATCAAACACTGCACTTCTTTTCTTCCCTGCGCAACAGCAATTACTTAATTATTTAAGTCAAAAGACTATACGCAAGAATCTTACGCAATGATGTTTTAGTTCCGTGACAAAGTAATAATGTAGCGTTCCTTTCAATGTTTGTTATCATCACATTGATTAAATTACGTTCACAGTTATTTCCTTCAATTATTGAATAAAATTATACTAAATGCCAGCATAACAAATAGCAGATATATGAATAATGCAGACTTATTATAACGGTAATTTAACTAAATATTACCGCAGAAAAAAGCAGAAATCAATTATGAAATCTGTTACAAACAATTGAAACGGAAAATATAGTGTCTACGTTTAATAGCAAAAATT
This sequence comes from Euprymna scolopes, assembly GCF_053919585.1. Lineage (NCBI taxonomy): Eukaryota > Metazoa > Mollusca > Cephalopoda > Sepiida > Sepiolidae > Euprymna > Euprymna scolopes. The sequence goes on along the minus strand of NC_136492.1, from coordinate 134,549,716 downwards.
TATATTTAGCTAGACATCCGCTGCAAGACTTTATCCCTTATGTAATATTTATTAAAACACTGTCATAATTATGTGTTCATAAAATAGCTTTCCCAATTTAGAATACAACTTATTACAAGAATATAATATAATTTTTATATATAGATTTAATCAAATTATTAATTCGACTAATACTTCTTTTTGTAAATATCCATTTAATGCCTGCAATATTAATTTTTAACTGCGAAAATAAGTAGTAATGGCCTTGCGACAAAAAAAAACGATGATTTACAAAATAACGGACTGTTTGTACCTTATTAATTGCTCATGTATTTCGAATTGTTATCGAGCATTCTTAGCGTCCCACAAAAATACCCATTAAAAAGTTTCGTAATGCTTATTAAATAAAAAAAAAACTTATAATATTGAAAGCATAAAAAATTATTCAACACAGTAAATGTTTAAAGGGGCTATTTTGGTATATATTACAAGATTGCCCCATCCATCCACAACTATATCCATACAAGTTAAACGATCAATTAATTTTGTTATTAAGTACGTACCAATAGTAGAATTATAATATAAAAGGCAGAGCCTTTAGTTAGAATATTATTTTGCTGTATTTGATGTATTTATTACATTGTTACCACATCAAAATAGTCACCTTATGTTTAATATATGAATGATTAATCACCAAGCAATGCGCGCATCACTAATACGTGACTGCACAATTAAACTAGTCTGCTTTTTGTTTTCTAATATAGATAAAACATCTGTTTCACTGTGTGCCGGGTTAAATGGTAATAAAACCGAAGGTACACAGGGTTTTTAGGGACGAAACAAGTATCCACCATATATTACAGGCGAAGCGAGTTGAGAAATAGCATTACAAAAAGGTAGGGTGTTTGAACACGACCGCATATGCCGAGTTCCAATCTTTGACTTCCAGACACCGTTACTCATTACCGGAAGTGATGTCACGAGAAGAAGCTAAACCCACTGTTTGCAAATTAGTAATGATAATATATTTAAAATAATATATGCTTAACAAATTAAGTCTTTTGGATTCATTGATTGAGTATACGATCCTGCTTGAAGTATGAAACCCTAACTTATTAAGCTGAGATTCTTTTGAAAATTTAATGTTAAAAGACAATTAAAACTTCCTGGTGAAACACCATATTTTATAAAAGTAAATTATCTTGTTTTGTAATAATATGTAGTATGTGTAAATTCAACTTGTCTAAAAAAAACCTGCGTGTTTTCGCGTCATATACATGAGTTGCAGAATGAATGAAGAAAAGATGTGCATCAATTCATATTTTTTAACTTTCACGTGAACTGGCGATAAATTTATCCAATTATATACATGCTGCACCGGTAAACTTCAAGAAATGACGATATAATCCCGTACCAATTTGATGAGAACAGGATTTGTCTTTTTTATGCAAATCTTCTCTTGAGTTGCCTCCTTTTATTTATTAAAATTAAATCACAACACAACATCTTGCCTCCTCATAAAATTAGATTTTCTTGGGCAAAAAAAAAGCTAACTTGGTCAATTGATACGACATTTCCCTTCTCACAGGAATAGAAATCATAAAGATGTTTCTGTATTTTGAAAAATTCTTTATTAGGTTAAACTTTGGACTTGCACCTAAAACAGAATCTCCTTTTTGGGGTGTGGGGGTCTGGAGGAGATTCAATGGAGTGTGTTAAGCTACAAATGTACAAAAAAAGTCTTGTGGTTTTATTTTTTTAAGTAACAAGGCAAAACAAAAACGCAAATTAACCGAAATAAAAGTTCAAAAGTACTGCAAAATTTTGTTTTCATTTAAAAAGAAAAACTAAAAAACAAAGTGTTTTTTATTTTTTTTTTGTTTTTTTCTTAGGTCAATCCTTCGAAGTCCTCCAGGAAATATTTTGAAAATGTCGACCTTCTGCCATTCAGTGTTTTTTTGACTGACAAATATGGCAGAAATCATTCTTACTGACATTTGCAAACAAACCCCAGTTCACCGTATATCATGTATGCAAGTGAAAAAATCTTCAGGAAACGAGATCAAAATTCGCTGCTGTACAACTAGTGCTATCTATAGATAAATGTTACCACAGGACAATTGCCAGCAGCTCTAAATGCAATTCCAAACTGTTCAACGCTTACTGAGGCAGTACAACAAAGTTTCCAGCCATATTTATGGTTGGTGGTGTGTTTGCAAATGAGGACCACATCATGCTATTTTACAAAGCTTAATAGGATTAAAATTAAACACCAACATGTGACTTGATGTGCTGATGGTTGTGATTTTACTCTGGTGCAATTAGGTACAGAGATACTCAGGTTTGACTACAGACGAAGTGTTACGCCTTTGTATTATACTCTCACTGCCTTCCTCTCTCGAGATGAATCCGCTGGCCTGCTTCGTTTGCTAATACATAAAATCGTGAGCAACATGACGTCCAACAACACCGACGCCAGCCTGATCGCCACCATGCGCGGAGGATTCATGAGCTCACGCAGGGTCTTATGGAATAACCATGCTCCAACTTCGGATACGTATTCAGACGGTGACTGAGTTAATGTCATTTCTAATATATAATTGAGTTACCTGATATAGGTTTTAAAATTAAGATGTAGTTTGTACTCCTTTAAAGTAACAACTTTATCGTTGCGCACTATATAAACTAGATCACTTGTTGTTGCATATAAGTAAACACTTAAAGCATTTTTCATACACAAAAACATTTATAACATAAAGATTTGAGTGCTATCGTTTTATTCACGCCTATTATAACGTATGTATGTATATATTCATATATATGCATATATATATATATATATATATATATATATATATATATATATATATATATATAGAGAGAGAGAGAGAGAGAGAGAGAGAGAGAAGTTTAAAAGGTTCAGCAACCTGTAGAAGTACAGTCAGCGGATAAACATGGTAATACCCCAGTTTTTGTTAAATAATTATTATAGAGTAAAGTAGACCTTCTGCATAGGAGGAAAATGGCATCATAAATTAAATTTAGAAAAAAAAACTACACGAATTCGGTCTTTGATTAGAAAACGGAACACAACATATTCTACACCAGGTATATCCTAGAGGATCCTTGTAATTATTGTTCAACATTGGTTTAGTCGATTTACTCTTGTAATCCTTATCCAATTAACTTTACGCTTTTTTTTGGTTTTCGTAAAATTCCTTATCAGAAAACATGCAAGAGAGAAAAGTTGCTCTTTAGGGAAAGACTTAATTAAAAAGAAAGTTACAACATCCAAACAGTATCGCCGTAGGAGATTGATAAAAACGAGTCAAGTGTATGAAAAAACGAACAAAAAAAAAACTTATACAGATTATCGAAAATTGGAATTGAATCCGGATAAGTTTTTTCCGCGATTATTTATTCAACAGGAATCTAGCAAAGATAACAAAATAAAAAAAAGTATAAATCTTTATACAGAGAGGAACCAATTACATCCTTTGAAATGATAAAACACCTCAACTTGATGCCTTAAAAAGTGAATGCCATCACGCTTTCTAATTTAGTCAGAGTAAGAGAAAATATTATCTGTAATCTTCACGTATATGGAATAAATAAGAGTAAATATGTGTCCTTGTTTTGCCAAAAAAATTACACATACACTAGAATATCTTATCATGTGTCCCCAACGACACACATTTTTTTATGTGGCGAAAGGCTGCACTAAACATTGCGCAACCAAAACAGTTATGAATTTGGTAGTCAAAAGAATTGTAATTTAGACTACACTTGCCACTATATTTAATAGAGCATTATTATAATCGCAGTGTTCGTTAGAAAATATATAAAATATCACAAACTGAGTATATAGATGGCACAAACTCGTAAGGTGTTAGAGCTCAAATGCATATGTTATTTTAATGCCTCCATAATACGTCAGTTACTTGAACAATGTAGACGCCGTTTGCAACGGTAATAATGTTTATTCACTTCTAACTTTTCCTTGCCTGTTTATTAATTTCTAACGATTCCTTGCCAGTTTATTAACTTCTAACTTTTCCTATGAGTAATTTCTATATTTTTCCCTTACGGGGAAACGTCTGATCATCTATCATTACAGAAAATAACCACGATATTTATTGTGACTGAGTCGGCTGTTTTCTTTACTTTCAAGTGAAAGTATTCCTTTCTATATAGACCCGTACTATCCCTAAAACCTTAAACATAAGTTTGCAGTATATCATTCTGATTAAAGGAGTGAACGGAAAAATGCACCTTTAATAGTCTCATTTGAATCTCAAGTAAAATATTTTACTTGTCTATATGCCAAACCTAAATTCATTCCTAAATATTTTGTGATCGAGAATATGCATATAAACAAGTTTGTTATTCTGCAAATATCAAGAAGAAAATCGTCGAATTCATACGTCATAAACGTAGAAAAATTAATGATATATAGTACAACTACCTAATTGACATATACCTTTATATTACATACTCTTTCTGAATCGTAGTGTATAATAACAAACACAATTCATTGTGTATGCTGGTAAAACGCTCTTTATATAATGTATGCCCCAAACAATAAACGCTATAAACATTACCTGCCAAAGATATATATATATATATATATATATATATATATATATATATATATATATATATATATATATATATACTCCCGCCTACCAAACAACCCCCTCTACCTGAGTAAGCCTGATTTAATACAAATGTAAACGTCTTTTCAACTTCTAATTTCTTTCTGAGACTACACACTTTTATAAAGGATGTGAAGAAGATTTCACGAGCAGTTAAAGCCGCAGATACTTTGGAAAACAACAGAAATAAATGCTTGCATCTTACAACAATACGTCCGATGTATACACCAAAAACAAATCCCCAAAATAAAAAAAACATAGGAAGTAATCACTAAACAGAATCATTCCGCTATTTTTAAACATCTTCTCCTGAATGTAAAAATTCTGCCTAAATACACGCAATATATATATATATATATATATATATATATATATATATATATATATATATATATATATATATATATATATATATATATATATATACGTATGTATATATATATGTGTCTGTGTGTCTGTGTGTGTGTGTGTGTGTGTGAATGAGTAATAATTAGGATTGGTATATAGTAATTGGTATTTGCGATGTACGATTAACATAATATTAATTGTGTTTAAAATAAATTTGCTTTAATCAGATTGGGAACTGTGCGTAAATGTCTTAATCACGTATGAATGATGGTATTGCTATAATATATGGATATTATAGTCATGTATTCGACGTAAGTAAATAAACCTCACTTTATTCTGCATTGTGAATCAAGTGTATTGATTAGTTTTCTGTCACTCTCAATGCGAACTGGCGAGCAAAGTAATAAATCGTTTTACTTCGGCGGGTTGATAATTTCCTGAGATTGACTTTACTAAAATTCTGATTATGTACGCAGTTCTTGTTTGATTGATATGAGGATTTAGATACCTCCATAAATATTATCGTTGGTTTCATATCCCAATGGTATCCGTGGTTTAGCACTTTGAAACGAAGGGCTGAAACATCTGCAACGATGTAATGTAAAAAAGGGCGTTTTGCCCAATTCACGTCGAGGGTTATAAACACTCAAGAAATGTACTTAAACCGTCAATGCCACGTGTCAACACATAAAGCATCAAAAGATATTAATTACTTAGAAAACGGGGGTTCAATAAAGAATAGAACCAGTGCCTCGAATAAATTGTCTATAATACTCAAGCGTCTCTAAATTTTATACGTAAAACAATTCTTAATATTATTTGTGATGTTATATTATGTTAAATGAATTTTTATACCGATGAAAGTAAGAAACAAGGTACTCTCATCTTTATTAGTTGCTGTTCTCACTATTATATATATATATATATATATATATATATATTATATATCATATTTCCCTAATATATAACCGAGACGGAATAGGAACTCTTAAGCTCCTAACTGATTCTCACCCATTACTGCCATTATATTTGCTGCCGTCTTAGCACGTATATGGCCAACTAAGCCTCTGGCCTGTTTTGGGTAGGATTGAAACCGCTATCTTCAGACAATTCTCACCTGGATTGTAGAGATTCAACGTCTCTATCCAATGTAACACAGGTCAGAAGGGCGTTCAAGCTTGTTTTTTTTTGGGGGGTTTATGAAATCATGTTTAATAATGATTTCATCCTCCATGGTCGGCTGTGTACACATTGCTATATATTAAATCGCATGAAACAGCAACTAAAAAGATCGCGATAATAGTCCGCACTAAATAAAATTAATAAAAGATACTCATCGCAATAATAGATTTCAAATTAAATAACTCATATACCATTAAGTACGAACGGAAATTTAGTATTTGCACCTTTGTTTCGGTGTTCGAACAAAGAGAAACAAATAAAAGTGAAACAGGTTTTATTAAAGTTTTATGTATATATATATATATATATATATATATATATATATATATATATATATATATATATATATATATATATACATATGTATATATATACAACAGGGCTGCCCGGCGTTGCTTGGGTGTTTGGAGGTGTATGCTGTGCAAAAAAGCAAAAAAACAAAAAAAATGGTTATTTTTTTTTAATTTGACCCCTATTATGACCCCTTAAAATTTATAGTTTTGGGCTCGAATCACTTTATTAAGTTAGATCCAGGTGCAAGGAACCTATATGTAAAATTTCAAGTGTGTAGACCCAAAATTGTCGGAGGAGTTTGGTAGAGTTTTTAAAGGTCAAATCGTTGAAATTTGACCCCTTAACAGCCAAATTTCGGGCTGACCCCCGTCATATCGATTTTCCCAATTCTCAGTACCCGGTATTTCAAATTTCGAATCTATAGACTAAAAATTGACAAAGTTATTGCGTAGGGAAATGTACACAGACAGACAGACCCACAGACCCACAGAAAGACAGACAGACAGACAGACAGCCACGTTCACTTTTATAGATATATAGATAGATGAGATTACATTACAACAACATTTAGTTAAATATGTTTCACCGTCATATACTTTCATACTCTTGCATAATTGTAGATTTTGTAGCTAAAACAGCAGTTTATGCAAATGCAAAGATTGTTTTTGTCAGTAGTTTAAATTGCGTTTTATATTTGTGTTAAGCACATTAGTATCGTCTTTTTAAATACGAAATTTGCTTAGTAGCAGGATTAATTCGACTCTAAAAACGACCCGGCAGATATATTTGAAAACTGTTATTACTGTATCAATTGAGGTAATTATTTTTAGGTATTACAGTTGAAATCTATTTAATTTAACCGCAGTTAGCCTCGATCCCCGTCCAAACATATGTCTGGAATTTGGAGCATACATTTTCCACACGCAATGGTGGGGGGCTTGGTGAATACTCGGTGGATGACTGTGATCAGGATAGCGTTTTTGTGGGAGATCATGGTAGTAATATTTTCGACGTATGACAAAACGAAATAGTTCAGGGGGTAAGGTTTTTGGAGGAGGTGGCCAATGATATAATAGTAAAACTCATAGTACGTCTGAAAGAAGATCTAAGCCTATTTGGAATTTGTGCCGACGCTGAGGCCTGGTGCCACACCCAGGGTCTGCCAACTGCAACTGGAAAACATAGGGGATCACCACACTCTTAAGCACATCTAGGACAACTTTGATGATGCCTTTCAAACAGACCTCCAATATGTGAAGAAGCAGGATGTAGACCTTACTTGAAACAACATTGATGACCATAACGATGACCAGGATCTTCGTTGAGCTGTGTCGTCAAGTGTTGATCAGTCCGGATTTGCATTTTCTGCGAGCTGTAAATAGTCCACTCCTCATAAGTTTTACCCAGAGTGATCATTAGTTGTCCGGAGCGAATATCCTAGCACGCTTGTTGAACATTGTGTCACTTACAGATATGATAGGAGGCGCCTATGGTTCTGAGGATGGGTACACATCTGGAAAACTACTAGATTGTTTTCAATAAAAAGAAACAATGTCAGATATTCTATTGTGCTTATATTATCCTTCTACGCCGTTAATATATATATATATATATGTATATATATATATATATATATATATATATATATATATATATATATATATATAGAGATAAATGCGCTAAGTTAATAAGAATCAGGAATACTCATTCATTATTCATATTTTTTTAGTTTATTTATGTAGCTTATTTATATATACTTTTCAATTGTCTTTTTTATATAATCATAATAATTATAATTACTAAGTATAAACTTCGATGTTACGCCATTAAGCATATATTTGCATAGCTATTGCCAGGATAATATAGAGTGATTTGATTTGGAAACGATTAATATGGTGGAATTTTTAAGCAATAATAACACGTATTTTATTAATTTCAAATGTAAATTAATTTGTTTAATAGATAATTTATGTAACTTCTCATTTAATGAAGGGGTATGTATAATACACATGTTTAAAAAGTATATTTTACTGTAGGCCAGTCACTACTGATTAACGCCAAAAAGGCGACTCGATAATAGGAATTAATGCGTGGTTGGATATTTTTAGTAGCTTACGAAAGCCAAAAGAGAAAATATGTAGCTTATATTGAACTTAAAGACAACTACGCTGTACTCAGCAGAATAGCAGTGTGGTTGAACATGCTTACACGACAGGGTCGCCGTTAAAAAGAGATTGTGTTTATATAACTTGCGTTTATATACAGGCATATTAAATATGCGTGGAGATTGTTTACAGTTGCTTTATCTAAGAAAATATATTTGGACATCAGGCATGAAAATACGATAGACCAAACGTTGAATTGGTACATTTTTTTGTGAACCGATAGACCATTCTCGAGTATTCTTAAAAACATGCCGTAAATATGCTCATCATTTGTCCTGTTTCCTCGAATGTGTTCCTATCACTACCTGTTTCTTAATAAAAATAAAAACAAAGTATATCAAAACCCAAGAAACTTCTGTCTTCATCTAACAGTGTATCGATACTCGATGGCAAACTGCGATAGTTTCCTAATGTTCTAATACAAACTCCTACTATATTCGATGTTGAAAAATTGTTTTCACTATATGGTCCGAATTATCGGAGCCTATAAACATCGGCATAGACAACTATACAGAGTCAAAATATCTTCAACATAAACTGAAAAGTACGCCTTGATACAGTCCTTAATGAGCGGCTGTCATTGCTTATGAGAACTACTGTTTATATTGCTTTTCAGGATGGTTTCAAAAGTGCACTAATTTTACAAGGAAAAGGTCCCATTTTCTTGTAAGTAAGAAAAACATTAGATAAGTGAAAAGAGATTAGGATAGACCGAGGTTTGAACTTTGTAAGCAAGGTTCAGAAATAGAATTTCGCATTGTTCAATTTCATATGAAAATATTTAGATATGTTTGTTTTTAAGAGAATTTTATTGTTCAATTCTCTTTATGAAACCTTAATTTAAATAAAATCTGCTACAAAATAATGAACATTTCAATTTAAATATAGTTAAAAATAGGTTAGGAAAACAGATTAGTCATAATTCTTTGTTGCAGAAGTGTATTTGGTCAGCTACGTGAGTTCCCTGCGTGTGTGTGGGTCACGCTTAGAGTTATGCCTATTGACATCACAGCAAAAAAGTACTCTCTATATAGAAGCTCGTTTCAGGCGAGTCACTGAGACGAAGGTCGGAGGCAGTCGAGTCCGGATGGAAGTCAGCACAGTCAGCCGGACAGACCTGACATTAGGAGGGTCCCTTTAGAAGCGAAGGGAGAACGGTTTAATCATGTAGAATCGACTTTGAATTCCTTGACACCATCATCATTCGACTGCTCGATATGATAATAAAAAAGTTATAATGTTTTGTAACTGTCGTGTTCGTGTCATCATTCAACAGATTGCAGGTAATGTGAATCATTTTTATTAACTTTGTATAAACCCCATCCTAAGTAATATGGCTCTCTCCATCATGCATAATGACTGCCCTCCTCCTGTGTTAAAAGAATTGGTCACTCTCTCCTCCCTATATGGGGTATGAAGAAACATTCGAGAACTGTGTAAATGTATTATCCCCTCATCAATATGAACGACCCAATCCTAACTCTTAATATGTTTTCTCCCTCATTGCCATCGTATATATGTACCCTGCATCTCCTTAATATGATCCCCGTTATACAACAATAAAAACTGCAAGGAATCGAGTAACAATGATTGGAAAATTAGATAAAATTACATAGTTTATACAATGAAATCAATACCAGAAAAAAAAAGTATTGGCGCTGGAATTTTTTCTGAGAATGAAACAACAAACTCCTAAAGAAAATTATCTCCTGCATTCCTCTTCATCATCAATGTATCCGTTGTAATTTTATTATATTGATAAAAAAAACTGTGAATCAAACGCAAAAGTGTGTGATCATGGAGATTTACTCGTCCCACATTGCTTCAGACTGACAACAATGTGAGCAAATACCCACATCTGTTAAGGATATTGCATTTTTCTTGCCAGGACCTTCGCTTCACCACAGAAACTGTCCATAGCGAGCAGTAATATCTCGTCGAAAATAGATTCAATCAAACGGTAGAAAATGCAGGATAGGCCTTTAAGATGCACTAAAAAGTCGGTTCTTTAGCAGGCGGTAAAGCAGACCCCCATATACCGCAGAGGAAAATGGTTTCTGAAGAAAATGAAAATCTTGAAGACGCCAAGAGCATTCCTACCGCTGTAGGTTCAAGTAAACAAGGCGCATGGCTTAAGTGAAGAAGCTTAAAAACCAGGGGCGTAAAATGACAGGACCTGAAAAATGGGGAGTCTAAAAAAACTGTCCTATAAAAGCAGTCTAAAATGTTTACCAACACCAGTTAACATTTATTTCTGGATTTTACACACATCGATCGATGCAAATAATATGGAAAAGCTGCCAATATCAAAGTATTCTCATTGGATGCGCGCGTTTCCTAATGGTCTTCACATATAGACAGGAAAACAATATTGAAGATTTCTGCGGAAGCTGTGAAAATATATTGTGAGGCTGTCAATAAAGCTCAAGGCAGAGAAAGACATTTTTTATTGCTGGACGGACTGGCGAGTTGTATTCGACTAAGAACGCCGGTTCGTATTTCCAAATGAAATACCAATAACGGATCAGCATCTTTATTTCGTTATTAGGTCCGTTAATTTGATGAGAAAAATAATTCATGTTGCAGAACAAGTTCCATTTGAGAAAAGTTTCGACTAGGTACATCAGCGTAAGTAGGAGAGATAAGAAGATCAGCGAAAGGAATGCACCAGAAATTGCTTGAACACCATTGTGTTTCCTAACGAAGTCGGATATCAAGGTTTTATTGAAAACTTAACTATATATGTCTTTTAAAAAATGACCTTTCTCCGTCATACAAAAAAAAATGCATAAAGAAAATACAAGAAAAGGCTCCATCTTAATAATCGTGGATATGGCAATTTAACAGATTTACGACACTCCAACGCAGTTTATTGGTATAGAGGCATACTGGTAGGGTGTTCTAGGCTAGTGGGCATGGAGCTTCATCCCCGAAATCATGTCAGCATCCAGCGTCACCATCTGATGAATGTTTCATTAAAAGCAATGCCCCTGTAAAACTAACTGTTATTGTATAAACACACACACACACACACACACACACAAACTCACACACACACGCAAACACACACACACATATGCATATATATATATATATTGTTTTGTTCAATGAATTATAGTGTCTTGTAAACATATCTGTTGAAAAAATGTATTAAAGCGGTGATATATTATAGATAAGTTTTTTTAAAGAAAATACAACTTAAAAACATAACTTAACTGTTATTTATGTTGTCCTGTCATTGTATTAAACAAATATTGAGCTTCCAATATGAATTTGTATAAAGAAATATTAGAAATACATTTGATAAAGCGAATTTTATTTGACGCACACACATATGAGAAATATATATATATATATATATATATATATACATATATATATATATATAGGGAACGATCACGTTGATTTTTTTATGTAGGTCACAACTTATAAAGACCAGGAAACCACTCGGGGATAAGTGTAATTGCGTGCACAGTAATCAATGGGATAGTATCGTAATAATCGTTAGTATTGGAGATTTGATAAACTATATTCCGTAAGAGGCGGTTCATCGGGAATTTGTATATGTTGGACTTGAAGACGTTCAAGTTGTAGTCAGGTGGGAAACAGGCACACGGAAGAGAGTTCCACGGGCGTGCACTTCTATGAAAGAAGCTTTGTTCATGGAATCTAGGTTTTGATTTAGGCACAGATAAAGAGTGGGAAAATTATTGACAGTGGTTTAAGCTAGACGGATGTTTATCGTAAAAGATTGTCGAGGGGGACCAGCAATTGAGGCTCAGATGACTACTTGGCATGTAAATAACGATAAAACAAAGACAGGCTCGTGATGTATTTTCTGTGGGAGAAAGGTTGCAGAGAAGAGAAAAGGGCATATCCCACTTTGACACGCAGTCTATTTTGTACTCTCCAAAGGCAGGATAGGTTGTTTGTTGCAGCTCCTGTCCAGATGTAGCAGTAATAATCCATCCTTGGACGTACCTGGCGTTTATATAGATAGAGATTTACATCCATAGTGAGATATCTTCTGGAGCTGTCGAAGAATCCCAACATTTTCGCAGCGACCTTGGCAACAGACTTGATGTACGTGTTCCATTTCAGATCAGGAGTATAATAAAACCCAGAAGCTTGTCAAAACATGGAGCCTCCTTATGACGATAGCCATCCATTTTAATTGATGACTGATGGGGATCAGAGCGTTGATGATGTGAAAATAGGAGGTTGGCATTAATTGCATTAAAAGTAACCAGCCACCTCTTCTCCCGCGATACCACGCACTCTAGATCAGAGAGGAGAGAAAAAGAGAAATTTGTCGTTTACTGCCTCTGCTGTGTTGCCATAGATTGTCATGTCATACGCATAGATGTCAAGTATTGATTTAAGTATGTGGTTTGGGACATCATTGATGTAGATCAGGAAGGGAGTTTGACCGAGGATTGACCGCTGACAGACTCAAGCATTATAACTGGGGGCTTCTGATTTCTGCCCATATACCACTACTCACAGAAAAACATTTAATAATTGAGAAAACATTTTCAGTAATACCGTATCTGGAAATCTTGTGAAGTAGGCCTATATGTCATACTTAATCTAAGGTATGGCATATACATCTTAAACACCTCCAATAGACTTTTATTAAGTACAATGCTTATGTTTATTCATGGAGAGTTGGCAATGCATTGTGCATGAATTATCGGCAGCTCCCGTTATTTCGCTTCTCTTTATTTGTCCCTCAGTCCTCATTTTCTATGAGTGATTTTTTCTGGTAAATAGAGAATAAGAAGCTGTTATTAAGGTAGGCAGCATTTTGCGTGAACTGCCGCCAGCGATGTCGGAAATTTTCTGTGTCTATATCTATCCTTGTAGCCATATCACTAGTAAGGGTGCTGGAGGTAAACGTTTTATCTGGGCTGACGTTATCCACGCGATAGTCAGGGAACCGAAGCTTTGTTACCTACTAAGGAGGCTCTAGAAATGTAAGCCATTTTTAGTTTCAGAACAGTTTCAGATGGTTCACTGTTACACACAAGTCCTGGGAGGTGAATTGTTTGTAGTAGACAGTTCCACAGAAAAAAATATTTTAACCGTGTCGAAACCCGGGAAAAGAACATGTGAAATTGCTCCCGAAAATGTTTAATATTGATGAAGCAATCCTGGTTTCTGATTGGTCGGTAGCAGAACGTGAATTAATTTGATTCGTCAGTTCTTATCAGCATCGATTATAAATAGAATCGTCCGACTGTGTGGGATCATACCCCATTATAACCCTCTTATGATGGGATGTCTCCTAGCGGCTTCGGCTGCATGGAGACAGGGTAGTACAAGTCAACCATTCGTCACTTGACACTCAGCCCAACAGATGAGAGGCCGGGACTGAGGTACACCGCCTGGGTAATACCTAGGAGGTCCACCCTCCCAGGCCTTGCCACCGGGCTTTCCGGTGGGGCAAGTTTATTGCTTGCTGCCTAAGGCGCCCCGACCGGGGAATGCCGACGGGGTTACTCAGGCAATTTTTAAAATTGCAGGAGTGCCCCTCCTTTAGGGGAGCCTGCGGGGGTCCCACTTTCCAGGCCTTGTGCCAAATAATGCTGATGTGGGCAGCATTTAAATAACTACCCCATTATACAACCAAAATATTGCAACACCCTCCCTATTTTTCATAATGAGGAAGTCACTTGTGTTTGTTCCGCTCCAAAATAAATCTATATATTTATATTCACTTAGACATAACAAAAATTAGAAATCATTCGGATCTTAGAATTTTTGCATTTAAAATGACGCCATTTATAATTGTGTTAACATTTTTGGATTAGAAGCGCGTTTTCTAGAATACAGAAACACAGTTCACCTTTATTTTCTTTAGCGAAATTTTCGAATTGCCTCTTTTAAAAACAATATAATTGACTCGACTCATGTCAGCTAGTTCTACAAAATTATTTTGTGGCTTAAATTTGGGATCAAAATTGATAAAACCAGATTCCTTTGTAATCACATGTGCCGTGGCCCCACAATCGACAAGAAAATTATTATTGTTTGTTGAAGCATCAAATGTACTCGGAAATAAAAATGTATGTTCGCTAATAGAGCTATCTACATTTTTGATGTAGTCGCTATTTTGAGTCCTGTATCTACATTGGAAATTCTTGTGATTAGGTCGTCCACAATTATAGCAAATCATTTTTGTACTTTTCTTAAGAAAAAAATTGCTTTTGGCAAAGTTGCGTTTTTTATTCCTGGCATGGATATGATTCGATTTTGGTGTTTTTATGTGTGTATTTATAAATTTTATGATATTTGTGGATTCGTTTTTTTCTGTGATCATTTTTTCAGTTTCTTCGTAACTTCTGAGTGCAGCATTGAATTGGCTAAAAGTCATGGTTTTTTCTTTCTGGGTTATCACGGTGGTAAATGGCTTGAAATCACTCGGTAATCCCTTAAGGACCATGGAAATTAACAGACTGTCACTTATAACTTCATCAGACATTTTTAAAGAATTTGCAGTTGTCTCTGCCCTTATAATATAATCAGTAATAGTTTTGGCTTCCATTCGTTATAGAGAGGTCAGTTCAGTGTATAAAGAAATCATTTTGGGTTTTCATTTCGATAAATAATGCTCTCTCAATATGTTTAATGCTTTGCAGCCGTCGTCCAGGGCTTCTCTCATTACCAGTGATAGACTTCGGCCATCTAAACACTGTATTAATTCCGCAAAGACAGTTGCGTTCTTTTCAATGAAGTCGGGGTCGTTTCTGTTTTCAGGTTGTGTTTGTAGTACTTTCTGCAGCTTTTGGATTCGTAGATATCCTAGAAATTTAACTTGCCACAATTCGAAATTTAGTTCGGATCCATCGAAATAAAGACGAACACTGGACGCATAACCTCTAGAAGTGTAAACCATTTTGAGTCTCATAACAGTTTCATATGGTTCACTGTTACACACGTCCTGGAAGGTGACTTGTTTTTAGTAGACAGTTCCACAGAACAAAATATTCTTACCGTGTCGAAACACGAGAAAAGAACATGTGAAATTACTCCCAAAAAGGTTTAATATTTATGAAGCCATCCTGGTTTCTGATTGGTTGGTTGCAGAACGTATATCGATAATCTATGGCTGACTGGGATTGCTTCCGCACATTTATATCAGATCTAGCACTGTGTTCCATGTTTAAAAAGGAGTTGTCCTCTATAGTATCAGACCTGACCGAATGGTTAATTGTAGGCATAAGCCGATTCATACAATCCAAAAATTTCAGTAAAAACCTAACAGCAAGCATTGGTTCTCTCCGGAATGTGCTGCTACAATTGCGCATAGAAACAACTTTTTTCCATTACTTCCAACGTAATAGATGCACTGAGACTAAACCGCGTTTAGAACTGTCAGCAACCACTATAAAAAGGTAATACAGAACGAAAGAGTGGGATATGCTCAGTCCATCAAGTCCAAAGTAGATGAGCAGCGGCTTGGTTCACACCAGTTTGGGCAAAAAGCAAACAGAATCCTGAACAGAAGTGTGTGATCTATCCCAATTCTCATAAATGGGCCTGAGATAATCTCGTAAGCATTAGTCAAAGCCAAATCTTTGCAGCTAATGCTACCCTTTGCGACCAAGGCTAGCAACCTCCAATATTGCCTACTGTATCAGAAAACATGCTATGTGATATACAAGTACCTGAACGCGACGTTGCCAAACTAATTCAAAACATCGATTCCAGTAAAGCAACCGGCCCCGACGGTATTCCAATTATAGTACACAAAATACTTCAACCAGAACTTGCGCACATCGTTACAAAACTGTTTAAAGTTGTCTAAAGGAGAACTGCTTCCTGTCACCCTGGAAAATCTCATCAATAGGACCCGTATTTAAGAATTTAGGTTATTGCTTATCTCCCTCAAAGTACAGGCTAATAAGTCCCCGGTGCGGCATGAGTAAGTTGCTGGCATCTGTGTAAAAAAGAGAGGAAATAAACCATTTCAGAAAAAATAACCTTCTTAGTTACAGGTAATATGGTTTCCGTTCTGCTAAATTTGGAGCAGATGTGCTTACAGTTTTATCTCATATGATGAGCGAATCTCTCGACGTATGCTAGGGCAATTGCTCTTGGCATATTAAAGGGCATTGATAGAGTATGGCATAAAGGTTTACTTCACGAGATCTCCAGCTACGGTTAATCTGGAACTGTCTTCTCAATTATTAAATCATTTCTCTCTTATAGGCTCATAAGAATAGTGGTATATGGGCAGAAATCAGAAGCTCACAGTATTATTGCTGGGTCCCTCAGGTACCCCATCCCGCGCCTAACTCTATTCCTGATTTGTATTAATGATCTTCTAAATAAAATCCTTACATCATTTTTAATTATGCTGATTACACTACCATGTATGGTAGAACATCAAAGAGAGTAAACGACCAAATTCTCTCCGAATCTCTTTCCTCTGATCTTTATTATGTGGTACAATGGGGAAAAAGTGGTTGGCTACTATTAATGCATCTAAAACACAGCTTATATCTTTACAATATCAACGTTCTGATTCCCCTCTTTTTTTTACATAGGGAACACATTATCAAGGCCCGGAAGCCACTTGGGCATAACTGTTATTTTGTGTATAATAATCAATGGGGTAATATTGTAGTAATATTTGGTATCCACAGACGTGGACTTCTCAGAAAAAATGTTAATGGAATCGACGTTTTGATTTAGGCGCAGATAAAGTGTGGGGGAAATTACTTTGAGTGGTTTCAGATAGACGGGTGTTTATCATGAAGAATTGGTGTGGGGTGACCAGCAATTGAAGCTCGGAAGAGCACTTGCCATGGAAAGAACGATAAAATAACCACAGGATCGCAACGTCTCTTCTGTTGGAGAGAGTTTGCAGGGAAGAGAAGAGAGTATCCGCCATCAAGCAACACAGTCTATTTTGTACTTTGCCAAGGCAGGATAGGCTGTTTTTGGAATCTACAGTCCAGATGTGGCAGCAGTACTCCATCTTTGAACTAACTTGGCTTTTATAGAGATAGAGAATTGCATGAGTACTGAGATATCTTCTAGAGCGGTAAAAGGATCCCACAATTTTCCCAGCGGCCCGGGCAACAACCTTGATATACGTGTTCCATTTCAGATCAGGAGTAAAGGTCAAACTTAGGAGCTTGTCAAAACATGAAACCTACCTAAGAGCCATCCATTTCAATTGATGCTAGATGAGGAATATAGAGTTGATGATGTAATGTTAGGAGCTATGTTTTAAATGCATTAACAGTAACCAGCCATCTCTTCCCCCACTGAACCACGCGCTCTAGATCAGAGACTAGGGAATCAGAGAGAGCTTTGCCATTTACGGCATTTGATGTGTTGCCGTAGATGGTAGTGTCATCAGCATAGATGTCAACGAATGATTTAAGTATGTATTTTGATCATGAAGATAGTTGGGGCCAGGATGGTCCCCCGAGGGACTCAAGCAGTAATACTGCGGACTTCTGATTGCTGCCCATAAACCACCACTCTTATGAACATAGAGAGAAATGATTTAGATATCGAGAAAACATTCGAATTATACCGTAGCTGGAAATATTGGGAATAGGTCCTTATGCCAAACCTTATCGAAGGCCTTTGATATGTAAAGGTCAATTGCCCTAGAAAGGAAGCCTTTATCGCAAGATTCACTGATCAGTAACGTGGAGAGTTACATCTGAATAATTATTGTATTAGCACATCAGCTGTAGATCTAGCAGAAGGGAAACCATATTTTATGTCACTAAGGCGGTTATTTCTTCTGAGTTGGTTGACAATTCTTTATTTAATATGAATTCCAGTAACTTAATCATGACACACAAGAGACTTGTTGGGCTGTACTGAGAGGGAGATGCCTTATCACCTGAGTTCTTAAATACAGGGCATGCTGACGAGGTTTTCCAGGGTGTTGGAAAACACTTCTCCTTAATGCCACGCTTAAACAGTATTGTAAGTATTGGAGCAAGTCATGGTCGAAGATTTTTCAACACTATAATTGAAATTCCGTCTGGGACAGTTGCTACACTGAAATCAAGGTTCTGGATTAGAGTGGCGACCTCGTGCACAGCTATTTGTATGTTGGATAGTGGGTTGTCTACTGTAGGAGGAAATACGGGGAGTTGATGACCGTACTCGCTTAGGGTAGAATAAGCTGCAAAGTACTTGACAAATAGTTTGGCCGTGCCCTATGCTGATTAGATGACGTCCGGTCCATTGATGATGGTTTGGATAGAACTCGCGGATTTGGTCAGTACCCTGTTTGCTATTATCAAAAACTGGTGGGAACCAAGCCATTGCTCAGCTACATTGGATTTAACGGACTGAGCGTATAGCTCTCTTGAATATTTATTACTCTTTTACAGTGGTTGTTGACATTCTGTAACGTAGATTTAATCTCAGTACATCTATACGTTGGTAGCTATGGAAAAATGCTTTCTGGACGCAATGTCAGTTGCACATTCTGGGGAGAACCATGGCTGGCTGTTAGTTTTTTGTTGGAATTTTTTGGATGGTATGAATCGGTTTATGCCCACAATTAACCATTCTGTAAGGTATGATAATATAGAGGATACATCATTTTTAAACATTGAATGCAGAGGTATATCAGATATGAATGTACAGAAGGTATTCCACTCAGCCATAAAGTATCGATGGAGAGCACGGTGGAGAGCTACATCTGTATAATTATTGCATTTCGTGTTTATCTAAACTGATAAGGTTGATTGGTCGAAAAATCCCAGAAGATATAGAATGGAACATGAACATAGCTTAGGGGAAGTCGTGAGAAAAGGTCAAAATGACTGCATACCGGCAGTATCAGGCAGACGGGTGGGTTCGTGAACATCTGAGTGCGGTCATAGGCAATGAAAAAATCATGACATAGCCTCCCCTCATCATATGTCCTATTGGAATGAGTCATCTATTCCACATTATGGACATTAAAGTCACCGCAAATGTGAATGTTGGCCGAACGATTAGCAGACAAGATGTGGTCAAATTTCTCAGATATACGCTTAAAGATTGTAACCCGTCTGCTGTGAGGGGGAGAGAGGTCAAATATGAATGCGGCGCTGTAAGCAACTGAAAGCCGGGAGCTCATATAAAATACATTTTGGGTCTTCACTAGAGATATCCCTACCACATGGGAAACTATCTATAATGTAGCCATATATTCCATCTCCACGGGGATCCTGGGAGTCATATTTAGATGTTGTTAGATTATCCTTATATTATGAACTAATCTAGGGAAGTGGTCGGCCTTATGCCAGTTTCGCTATGGAAAATATGTCCGATATCGTCGCTTGTGATTGGGTTTCGATCCCTGGAAGGTTGGAGCGTAGACCCCCTGGTGTTGGAGAAGGAGACCTGGACGTAAGGGTCAACGTAGAAGGATGAGGTTCTAGTTTTTTTTTCTAGAGATATTTCAAGCTTAGGTTTTGAGATTTGTGGAACAGATTGAGAGGTTTAGTTAGAGTAGGACAATGAGGGAAAGTAAGAGAGAAAAAGACAGAAATTTTTTGTTGCGCATGATAAGGTAAACCCGTTATAATTACCCACTAGTAGTACATCGTGGGTCCCAATCAGAAACTACTACATCTTCCAGAATGGATTCAGCAAACTGCAATACAGCAGAACCAGTACTCTGAATCTTCTGATACGACAACCTCATTAGTGGTTAATTCAATGTTCGTGTCCCTTAAAATCAGCCGGGTAACGTCAGCCCAGATTAGACTTCACCCCCAGCACCCTTATTAGTTGCATGACCAGAAGAATAGATATGAAAACAGAACATTTACGACATCTAAGGCTACTGTTTACGAAGAACTACCGACATGGAAAGCAGCTTTTCTTACCCCTTTTTTCAGAAAAAATAACCCATTGAATATGAGGACTGAGGAACAAAAAAGGAGAAACAGGAGTTGCTGGATTACACATCCACAGTGCATTATATACTCTGAAGAACTAAGTGAGAGGTACTTATTAATATCTACTTAATATAAGTCCTTTGCTCCATTCCCACTTATGGACGGAATTGGAAAATAGTCTCCCCTTCCGTATTTATGCTTGGGTATGTTTGGCTTAATTTACCTCGCGTTAGAACGTTCGAGCATTCTAGCTTTATCTCATAATTAAAACACTATAATCGAACTGTTGTCAATTTGTGAAGTTGGGTTATTTTGTTTTAATTTAGATTTAAAGAGCTCATTTGAAATCTTGTTAAGAACAATAGAGTTTGGGTTTAGTATTTTGTTTAGACTAGTTAGAAATAATGCTGAACAAAAACGCAAAGCATATGTAATAAAAAAAAAGATTGAAAAACAAAAACTAAATAAAAAATACATCGAGCAGTTAAAAGTTCCAAAATTGAAGTCAAGGCTGAAAGAGGAAAAACAATGTTTGCCATACACAAAGGTTTGCAATATAAAGACAGATATATTTAACAAATATATATATATATATATATATATATATATATATATATATATATATATATATATATATATATATATATAAATTGAAACACTACTTTTGATCTGGAGAGTTAGATACTACCTTCCTAAGTCCATATACTAAAAGAAGGAATGACTAGTTGACCTACAAAGTGTTATGCCGGGTACTTAAAAGATATGAACTCATACACACTTTCACATCAGATCATCGAATGTGAACAACATTTCGCCTGGTCAATGCAAGATTGGTTAGCCTTTGAAAATGATAGAAGCTGTATGCACATCGCAAATAGTAGAAATGTCCAAGTTGTTATCTGGGAACACATTAAGTCACTGTGAGATGTACAGATCCAAAAATCCTTATAACATGATATTATGAGTTGAAAACTCTGATGGAAACTTGCGGTCTACTCTATATTATGTGGCATTCATCTACACTGAAAAATATTAGCTGTAATATAAAAAGTGTGGTCGGTTCCACACAAAGCCTGTCTCCAATAGTAAACAATGACCATTAGTGTGGATTTGAGGGAAACAGTGGCGGAAGCTAGTACGTCGGAATTGATTGTAGAGTCACTCATATATATATATATATATATATATATATATATATATATATATATATATATATATATATATGTATGTATATATACATATATATATATATATATGACGAAAGCGGAAATTTTATGAAAAAAAAATTCTAAGTCTAATCCTATTTATTAGTGATATCTCTTATGTAAATATGTCATCTACAACATATTTTTAGAACTTTTTTCAGAGATATAGGATCGCATCCAAATTAATAGAATATAATTACAAAATATCGTTATATTATCTGTTTTTTTTCATTTGTCAATATAAAGAGATTCCAAAATATTATTAAAAATATTTTAAGGCAAGGTTTAATACGTTGAATGTGGAAAATACTTAGTGAGCAGTGTAAATGGAAAGAATATAGTCTAAATTTTTTCAGAAATCCCTAAGGCTTTAGTGTTGAAGGATAGATTATCAGATGTTAAAAAAATTAATAAAACAAACCTACATATTGCAAGACCAGATCAGAAATTGAATATTATTTTTATGTGGGTTGGTCTCGAGTCTTGATATTCACAAAACTTAAACGCTATATTCTTTGTTATAGTAATAACTAGCTGGCGTGCCACCCGTTGCCCGGCTGTTTTGAGGGGTGTGTTGAGAAAAAAAAATAGTAAACAGTACAGAGAACGATAAAAAGAACGTAAAAAAAAAACGCCGAACAAGAAGTGGCATATGTTAAAATTAAAGCTAGTACAATCGCAAAGTGGGAGTGAATTTCGAAAGTATCGACGAAAAATAATCAGGGTTAAGGAATTAAAGTTTTAGCTTATGTTTCAATATTTTTCGGCCGAGGAGTCGAGCTTTAAAACGCTACAGAACCTGTGAACACCCATCGCCTCTGTTTAAAGTGTTATGCTGACATACAAACATACACACATACATTTAAACAGACATGTGACATTTATGTTATAGATGGCACATGCTATATATGATACATTTATACATATCTTTTTTTTTCGTTTGGGTTCTTTGCGCAACAATTTTTTATTGTTTCATCAATCCACAAGTTGCTCTTAATATCTGATCAGTCAAATCATTCATATTTCTCCTTGCTCATTTATAGATATTTGCGTCAACTGCTCAAATAGTTTTCTTTTCGTTATATTTCATTCGTGAACCCCTATGACTTAACTTGTGATAACATTGTTTCTCCTTTATGACTCATTTATCCCTTTGTTGCACAGTTACTTTTTAAAGATTGTTTGAGTTATTCAATTTTTTATTGTGCTCGGCCGTTTATATCTCTTAATAGCTTAGCCCCTGTTTGGCAAGCTTTTAAAGACAATTACAACCTATTTTCTCTCTTTAATATTCAGTAACTGTGGACGAGATTTATCGAGAGTATTGCTTCTTACACCTACCCTACGAGCAGGATTAATCATAGGTGGCATTGACTTCATCGGATATCAACATTACAAAACAATTATTGCATTTTCCCTTCTTTCTCGTCGCAATATATTTGAACGTTATTATTAAGCATCGCTGGGTCTGTCTAATTAGAGCACTATTCATTCACTCACAACTCTTTAATTTTAACCATCCCCCAAGCTTCTTTGTCCGTACACTAACCCAGTGAATCTAGTCACTAAATTCCGATTGCTAGATTGCAACTAAACTTATCTAACGTTATTTTTTAGCATAGTCTGTAATCAAGGTAAGCGTGCTCCTTTTTTCAGTTTCTTTTTTTTAATACGTAATCTACAAGGTATTTCTATTAAATCATCATTTACACAATAGCAGGATTAATAGTCAAGTATATCGACCTAAAAGCTTAGAAAATACTACTCTTTACAATATAAAGTCAAACTTATTCTTATTTTTAATACTTACACTTTTAGGACTTTAGTACGTATATTTTTTTATACATGTTATAATTGTTTAAATATTTATTCAAGTTTTACAAAACCTCAAATATTTTTTTTTCAATTTGTGAACACTTTGTAAGTTATAACAATAAAAAATCTAGAGGTACAAGTTAGCATGTCAATAGACAAACTTATAAAAACAAGTTCAAGACTAAATTGTTTATTTACACTTTCTCTTTAAAACAAATTCGACGTAAAATGAGTGTCACACTAATAATGAATACACATTCAACATTGCTTTTGAAGACTACAACTACACAGACAACTAAGATCCGCACAAAACAAAAAAAAATACGACAGAAAGGAGAAGAACACTATTCGAAAGTTTGTAAAGAGGAATAAATCTAAGCGGACAAATGTAATCACTGATATGTTGTACCGTCCTTTTATTTAAATGTTCCACACTCGGTTGTTTATTATTCGTCCCACATTTACGATTGTATATTCCCTTGGTAGAATTTATTTTTTGTTTTTTACTATTTATAGTGAGCAATTTATCCTAAAAATCTTTGTGACAAAACCCAAATAAATATAATATAACGGAGCTGCGGTGCTGCCAATCGACAAACAAAAACCTACATGCAGCAATATTATTAGAAGGAAGTTTCTTTGTAAGGAAAACAAAACAACAGAACTGGTATTTATTTATGTATGCTTCGTTGAAATGTGTTTAACATATAGAGCCTGTAAACAACGAAAATGTGTATAAGCAAAATTGAAAAATATGTTTTATTTGACACACGCAATTATAAAAAGAAGAAACACACATACACACACAATCACACATGCACACACACGCACACACATATAATATATATTGGTAGATTTATTGAATGTGAAAATGCATATATCTTTGGTTGTATAGCATAGGTTTTTTGAAGATTGTTATACTATTCTATAGTTAAAATTTTATGAGGATTATTTTTACAAAAATGCGTAATATCAACTAAATTATTATCCAAAACTTGCCTACATTTATATATGCAGTGTCATGGCAAACTACATGTAGTTTTACTGCTTTGGGATCATTTTTTTCTTTTTTTTTAAGTGTCCCGTTTGTTATGTTCCGCGTGCCTTTTTAATTCTTCCCAAACAGACGTATATCAATGTTTTTTCACAATATATCAATAGAATGTTCGATTGTCTACTTTGGGACAACAACTATCACTTTTTCTGGGTTAGTTTTAGTGTTTTCCAGACGATGGACCATCTTTATACGCATAATGTATTTAGGTTTGTGCCTCTAGTTCTATTGCTTTTATTCAATCATATTTGATGCATTTACATTTGAGTATATCATCTATTTTCCCCCATGATAATGGTTAACGAATTAACGGATCATGGGTCATCCTACCAGGGAAAGATTTCAAATATGCAATGACACTTAAAGCTGTTAAATGTAGAGTTTTATGATCTAAACCAATAGATATGTACTGGCTTCATCCAACTGCAAATACACATGCCTAATAACCGGTAATTTACATAAATAAAACGGGAATTTCTCTGATAAGTTTTTTTTTTTTTTTTTACACAGTGATCACCACTTATCAAGGCCCGGAAGCCACTCAGGGAGAAAAGTTATTGCAAGTACATCACGTTAGTGAGGAGATTTTATGAAGTGTTTAATTAGGGGGCGGTTCATTAGGAATTTGTTAACATTAGACTTGAAGACATCCAAGTTGTAGTCCGGAGGGAAGCAGGCAGACGGAACAGAGTTCCACAGGCGTGCAGTTCTAAGAAAGAAGCTTTGCTCATGAAATCCGCGTTTTGATTTAGGCACAGATATAGAGTGGGGGAAATTTTTCACAGTGGATTCAGCTAGACGGGTGATTTTCGTGAAAGTTTGGCGAGGGGGGACCAGGGATTGGAGTGCAGACGAGCACCTGCCATGAAAATAACGATAAAACAAGGATAGGCTCGCAACGTCTCTTCTGTGGGAGAGGGGTTGCAGGGTAGAGAAAAGGGCATCCCCCACTAAACCACGAAGTCTATTTTGTACTCTGTCAAGGCATGATAGGCTGTTTTTGGCAGCTCCGTCCCAGATATGGCAACAGTATTCCATCCTTGGCCGTACTAGGCTTTTATATAGATAGAGAATTGAATCAGTAGTGAGATATCTTCTGGAGCGGTAGAAGGATCCCACCATCTTTCCTGCGACCTTGGCAACAGACTTGATGTACGTGTTCCATTTCAGATCAGGAGTAAAGGTCAGACCCAGAAGCTTGTCAAAACACGGGGCCTCACCCAGACGAGAGCCATCCATCACAATTGATGCCAGCTGGGGATCAGAGCGTTGATGATGTAAGGATAGGAGTTTGGTTTTAGATGCATTAAAGGTAACTAGCCACATCTTCCCCCACTGAACCACGCGCTCGAGATCAGAGGAGAGAGAATCCGAGAGAACTTCGTCATTTACAGCCTTTGATGTGTTGCCGTAGATGGTCGTGTCATCAGCATAGATGTCAACGAATGATTTAAGTATGTGTTTAGGGAGGTCATTGATGTAGATCAGGAAGAGAGTTGGGCCCAGGATTGACCCCTGAGGGACTCCAGCATTTATATTGCAGGCCTCCGATTTTTGTCCATCTACCACTACTCTTATGAGCCTATCGGAGAGAAATGATTTAATGATTGAGAAAACATTTTCAGTTATACCGTAGCTGGAAATCTTTTGAAGTAGACCCTTATTCCATACTTTGTCAAAGGCCTTTGATATGTCAAGAGCAATTGCCCTAGAAAGGAAGCCTTTGTCAAGAGATTCACTAATCCTGTGGGATATAACCGTCAGCACATCTGCGGTAGATCTTGCAGAGCGGAAACCATATTGTGTGTCACTAAGAAGGTTGTTTCTGCTGAGGTGGTTGACTATTTCTCTATTTAATATTGATTCCAGTAACTTACTCATAACACAGAGAAGACTTATTGGTCTGTATTGAGAGGGAGATGACTTATCACCTGAATTCTTAAATACAGGGCAAACTGATGAGGGCTTCCAGGGGGTCGGAAAGCACTTCTCCTTAAGGCAGCGCTTAAATAATTTCGTAAGTAAACATTACATATGTGACCACCTAAACATTTAGAAGAAAAAATGTACATACCAAGAATGAATCAGTATCAGGAGTGCAAAGTAAATAAAGCTCGTCTATTAATATAACACAAAAGACGGATAAAATTCGAACGAATTGCGAAACAATGTAAGAAATGTAATCTCATTGAATCCGAAGGTTATGTCTAAAGAAAGCCACGCGTATTTTTATTAAACTAATATGAACTAAACATTACCATTCCAGCAATACTTCAACATGATCAAAATGCAATGAAAACAGACTTGTGTAACAAAAGCTTGATGTAAAAAACAAATTACCCTTGAAAAAAAAATCCTTAAACGTAATGAATAATATAAACATAATTTGCGTAAATTCCCTACAAATACATAATGCAGTTAAAAACAATGTACCAAGTGTATATTGTGTTGCCATGGATAGTTAAATGTGAGGTAGAGAAAATAACTAACATTATAACGGAAAAAATCGCAGCTATATAAAACAAAAAAAAATACATGTGAAAAGTGGCAGCGGCGATTGTGAATATGCTTGTATGTTTGTGTGAGTGTGTCTGTGCGCCTTGCGCGTTGTGTATATTACGATAAAGATAATATGAATTTGTTGCCTGAAGACTTCGCGTTGACCGGTTAAAACATATTCCGTTTTGGAGGGATTATTAACATGCGGTATAAGATCCACTGAATATCTTAACCTGTTAAAAAATTGACCACCTGTTTAATTTAAACACGCATAAAAACATCCAGTTTAATCTATAAAAACAAAGGGGAAGAAACTTTTATATCATAAACGGGAATAACTACTATTGTTTGAATTAATTGGCTTACCTACGATTTTAAGACAACAGGTATTTATAATTGAAAATAAATTACATAAAATATTAATTAAAGAAAACTAAATATAAAAACATGAAATTTAATGACAAAAATCTATTTGATTAATACAAATACAGAGTTCTCTTAAAAGAAATAATTAATAACAGCAGGCTGCTTATTAAAATATATCTGCTAAAATGCAATATGCAAATTAAGATTACTCATCGCATAAAGATTTGTTTTGAATACAGATATATGGAAGCCATGTTGTAATATGTTCATATAATTCCGGCTTTAGTTTTAAACTTTTGTTGTAAAACCTTTTGCTTTATTTCTTTAATAATTAAATGGTTGACTGGCAGATAAACAGGCAGCTACACAATTATTATAACAGATATACACACATTAAATGAAATCGTTCTTATTTCGAATAAAAATACAAGCATTATATATTACACTTTCTTTGGAGTTGTAGACGACGAAACACGTGTAAGTGGATAATTATATTTCAAAAAGAATATATATATGCATGTGTGTGTATGTGTGTGTATTGTGTGTGTGTGTTCGCGCAGTGGCGCAAAAAAATCAGCGTCAGCATTTTGTCATTTTTTCAGAAACAGCAAATAAAAACAAAATTCAAGGTAACTTCTTTAAAGTATACCTTATTTGATTCGCCCTGTATGCCTTTACTTTGTCTTATTTGAGTTTTTTTTTCCGAATTATCCTAGGGCCCACGTAAATGCCCATTAATATTTTTGGATCGAGAAGAGAAAAGAATCACTGAACAATGTAAATTGTTATTTGATTGTAGCTTTACGAGATAAATGCGACACAGATACAACAGGAATAAAACGAACTAGTAAATATTTGGTAGCAAAGCTCTCTGTAATCTGTAAGTCTTCAATCTGTTCGGCATCGGTGAAATGGCATCCATCTTATCTTTATCAGATTAAAAATTGAATCATTGAATTGCTATTGGTAATATATATATGTATGTATATACATTCACAAATTACAATATGATATGACGAAAGGAACTAAAACGTGCGGAAAGTCTATTTTTCTCACATCGGTGATACCAACATATTTTGTCGGTTAAATGCCGCACAAGTAGCTCGTCTATCAAAAAAAGCATATGTTTGAAAGCCAATTCAGGGCAATACTAAGGTGAGTACCCGGCGATGACCGGGTGTTTGCAGGGGTAATAGGAAAAAAAGTATCAATTCGCAATCAGGCATGAACCCGTGAGGAGAAGGCGGAAAAAATAAAAGTAAATGTAACACCTTTCATCTACGAGCAATAGGAAATGAAAAGTGTTCAAATTTAGTGATGTCAATCAAGATGTTAAATTGATAATGGGGTTCAGAAATGGACGTTGGCTGAATATGAGTTGAGCATTTATTTATTTGTTTCTCCACGACGATTAGGAAACCAAGCTTCCTGGAAAAGGTCCCACATTGATCCAACTTAATTGCTTTTAAGACGCTCCTGGCAGGAAAGTTAAGCCGCCTATTTCGCTCCGATTAGTTTCGTTTTTGTACGAAGAAGCCGAACAATCACATGAGATGACGGAATAGCGTCAATTTTGTAAAAGTCGCCCAAATAAATATAAAGACAATATACTTTCGCAAATCGTAGATAATCTAATCTTGGGAGTATATAAAAAGTTCTAGAATATAGTACTCCCCAGAACCTCTGCAACAAACTTTTGCTGGACATACACGAACGCGCGCAGTCGTTTTGCCTTATATATGGCCATTGTCACTTCTTGACAGAAGAAGACGATCTTTCCCTTGCTTTATTGTTGATTAATCAATCATTTTCATGCATTTTTGAAATACCTTTTTTTTTTAACTATATACACATTTATACACCTACACACACACACACGCATATATACATGTGAAGATGTGATCAAAGTGCATTAATTCCTCTTTTCTATGCGAACGAAGGTGGCTCTTCAGACCATCCCTGCTCTTACACTCTGTTGCCAAGGTCACACTTAAACTGAGATTGAGGGATGACAACTGGTACTGCTCTACTGTGGGTGCTCATATGAGGCTTCAGGTCTCCACTCGATTTACAGACCTCAGAGCAAACAGAACATCTGTGCCCTGCAATGTTTTCCGATCAAATAAAGATTGATCTCCATGTGGACGCTTGTGGCTAGCTAGGCCAGCTCCAGATAAAGTAATTTTGCCGCATAAATTACAGGTGTGGTTCTGCATGAAATCCTCCGACAGGCGTGATATATCTGACAGATTTTTCCTCCGGATATCACGCTTCATTTTTTGCATGCTCATATTTTTTCTTCCTAAAACTATCACAGCCATGATGATAGACCCAGGAGCGTCATGTTTTTACGATCATTGGACGCACTTTCCATACTGAAGACGTAAATACCAAGAACTTTAAGATTATCTTTGATCTGATCCTTAAACTGTTTCCTCGGTTTATGTTGTGGACGCTTTCCATGTGTAATTTTGCCATAGAAGAGGCGCTTTGGGAATCTATCGTCGCCCACTCTTGTCAGATGTCCAGCCCACCTGATCTGGTTGCGTATAATCAACTTCTCGATACGAGGTACGTCAGCTCGCATGAGAACATCCATATCAGGTATAAAAGCGCTACACCTGATGCCCAGAATGGGCCTTAGGACTTTCTGGTGAACTCTTTATGACTTCCATGTGTCTCCCATAAGTTGTCAAGGCTTCAGAAGCGTAAATCAGGGATGGTAAAATACAAGATTGATACTTGTGATCTTTGTGTGAATAGGTCAGACCATACTCGCGTCTATAAGCCATCAAAAGCCTTAATGGCACGCTGTATCCTATTTTTGATCTCTGCTTCCAGGGTTCCATCTCTGGCGAGAGTACTACCCAAATACAAAAATGTGTCAACCACGGCAGAGCTCTGGTTGTTGACAAAAATATTTGATTCCACATACAAACTACCGGGTGGAGCTGTGAACCTTAGTCTTCTCAAGACTAATAGTAAGCCCAAAATACGCAAAGACCCCCGAAAACAGATCCATGATAGCCTGCGTATCCTTCTCACCATGGGCCACGAGATCGGCTTCATCCGCATAAAGCAATTCACGAACCAGGTGCTGAAAGATCCTTGTAGAAGCATGAAAACGACGAATATCAAATACGCTATGAAACGCAAATAGACACCTAGAGAACATTTCCTGAAGGCATACGATAACATAGTTGCAAAATAAATTGAATATATATAAATATCTATATATCTATATATATCTATATATCTATATATATATGTATATATATATATATATATATATATATATATATATCTTGCCTTTGATAACATTTATTTTTGTTATTGACTATTTTTTCGAATCTATGTGTACAGTAATACAAACCCACGATTTGAATACTCACGTTGCTATATATATATATATATATATATATATATATATATATATATATATATATATATATATATATATAAATGAGATTATAGCAGTTAAAAAACATTTTTAAAACACACACACACCTTTTTCAAAGTGATCAGAAATCGTATAAAAGTTAAAAGGGTAAATTTTTACTTACTTTCCAACTTAATAACCTTTAACGTGACTTTTACAGTTTTTTTTAAATGGAATTCATTTACCGATACAAAAGAAATGATAAGTAAATAAATCCATAAATAAATATTATAAATGGTTTATTTTAATACTTGCCAGGATGCGGAGGAAAATGAATGAAAGGGGAGTGGAATAAAATAAAAACATTTTGGAAACAGAGTAAGTGTGAAAGAATTGCTTTGCACAGAAAGAAATTAATGAAAAAATAAAATTAAATTTCTTTTCTTTCTTGATTTTTTTTTAGTTTTTTATGAAAAGGAAGTCAAAATTAAGACTATAAAAACAATTTTTATTAAGAGCGAACCTCAGTCGTCAGGTCTGTAAAAAAAGACGTGGAATAATAAATGTTTCTAATACAAATTGTTTTTACTTATGTGTTCATTTGTCTCTTTGAAGTTCGTTTGTTTAATATATCGGTTATCAATATAATTTTGTCATTCTGTCAGACTCAAATTTTAAATCTATATATCTATAAAACTGAAAGTGTGTGTGTGTGTGTGTCTGTGTACATTTCCCTACGAAATAACTCTGTCAATTTTTAGTCTACAGACTCGAAATTTGATATACAGGGTACTGAGATTTGGAAAAATCCATGTGATCGGTTTTTAGCCAGAAATTTGGCGATTAAGGGGTCAAAGTTCAACGATTTGAGCTTTGAGAACTCTACCAAACTTCTCCGACAATTTTAAGTCTACACACTTGAAATTTTAGATATAGCTTCCGTGGACATGGATCTAACTTAATAACTTGATTCGAACCCAAAACAATAAATTTTCAGGGGTCATAATAGGGGTCAAAGTTTAAAAAATTACCCCCTTTTTTTGCTCAGCATACACCTCCTAACACCCGGGCAACGCCGGGCACCCATGCTAGTATATATATATATATATATATATATATATATATATATATATATATATATATATATATACAGAGTATGAGATTATTTGTGAAATAATATAATTCAGCGCTAATTTCTCACACAAGCTGTTTTAAATCCAGTGGGTGGCTTAAAAGTGTCGTTTAGAAAACGTAATGTTCATCGTTTCTGTAAACAGAGACAATCCGAATGTTCACTATTGTCAACGTATCAATTAACAGTGAGAGTTTAGAGTCAACCTAGATTCTAAATAATACAGGAGAGTTTGGCTTTCCGTTCGAAATTACGGTTTACATCATATTGCTTGCAAGTGTCTGTGTGTTAAACAATTTATCGGAAGTGTGAGTGGTGCTGTTATATCGACCCCCACCTTCGATTTTAAATTGATTAACCATATTCTGGCGGGCAACACGTCAATGCTTCTCTTGATCCATCGTGGCATTGTGGAACAAAAAAAAACACTTTGTTGTAATATAGCAATGGCAACATCTTATTTAATGCAGTGACAACTAAATTATTCTTTACATACATTTGTACCAACGCCCATCTACTTATAAGCGCACATGAGTAAAGCTAGACGTACAGTGTTCTTGAAATGTGGATCTATACTGGCGTGCAGACAGCAGTTTCTCACCAATATCAGTACCTCACTCTTAAATTGAAGAATCGGTCCCGTAATAGTGGTGATATACAACTGTATCGACTTTGTAAATATTCATAGGAGCCAACAATTGTTGATATGTTTAATTTTCGTTGCACGGCGAAATGGGAAGACGCATCTTTTTTCTGGCATTCGCCCATAACAGTGATTGCTTTCCAAGAGTCTCAGAATATTTGCAACGGACAAGGATGTCATTCAGGTCATGTATCTATTCGCAATAGCATCTGATCTATTCCAGCGAAATAAAAATAGTCTCATTATAATTAGGAACGACCTTCCTCGATTTATAAATATACACATGAAAATATTGCATTTTATTTTACATAGTTGAACGTACACGTTCAGTGATTAAGCTAATAAAAGTGGTTGTGCATTTTCCAAAAAAATTAAGTTAAGTATTTGCAACAGATTTTACTTCTATAATATGGATTTGAGTCTGTCGATATATAAGTGAATTTTATATAAAACTATTATTTTTGTTAGCAAAATTTTTATTTTTGCCATTCGTACATGATCACGTAAATGGATAAATGCATGGATTTATAAAACGTACGTTTTCTATGATCAATTTTTTAAAACATACTAATAAAAATTATTACACATCAAATTTTACTCGCTGCACACCAGGAATACAGGCCAAAATTATGATGAATTTAAAAACAATAAAAAAATGAAAATATAGGTTAGCTTACCAGGTGTCCTTCCTCACTTAAGCTAAAACGAGGAAAATATGATTTAAAACAAACAAAAAAGTCATGAATATGGCGAGGGTATTAAAAAAACGGAGGAAAAGTTACATAGAGACTAAATTAAGTCCAAGAAGATTTTCTTCTTGCTTGCAAAGAGAAGGTCTCAATGACTTAATACAAATCGTCTCTAAAATTTTCAAATGATAGGGAGAGTGCAATTACAAAGGATCGTAAACATGTCTGACATTCGTGACACACGCATGGTTATTTATAAGATGGTCGCAAATGGCAGAACCATACGTATTAGTCAGAACATCCGAGGTTGAAAAATTTGCATAATGAATCTTTGGAAGCACATGCTGTTTCACACGAAAATCTCATCTTTGCGATGTTCGCCGAACATAATGCGCACTGCAACTACATTTAAATAAATAAAAAAAATAGAATTATTATTGTGTGGGGGGGAACATATTTGCAAATAGACGGCAACATAGGCCCAGTTGAAATACACAACAGGCGGGTTCGATGCACAAAGCACCGTTGCACAGACACAGAAATTTGTTTAGCAAATCAGTCACTGATGTTTCTTTGCCAAGGTAGACATAGGTACACAGAGGATATATTAGCTATAATTGCTTTGGGTTAAGGAAAATTAGAAACTTTCGTATTGATAGTAGTTTCAACAATATCCAAGGGCTAATCATTATTACAGAGGGTCTTAGTGATAAATTTGAGTTCGTCATCCAAATAAACTTCAGAACAAAGCACCAATGTCCTATGTGCTAAGATTTGGTTAAATTATATTTTGGTTTATAGGGCAAAGAGAGTCCCAACGCGTACATAGACCCGTAAAGTTGGTTTACGATAAACAGAAGTAAGAAAACACGAGGGTGTGTTGGACACAAACACATCAAAACACCGAAGAGTAGAAGGTGTTTCCTTGTCTACCGTAAGCTTAAGGGATGGATAAACGTTATTAAGGGACACAAAAAAGCATCCGCATTAGTCTCGTTGTCAAATAAGCAAAAATTGTCGTCAACGCAACGAAAATAAATGTCTGGGTTATGCAAACCAGACAATAGACCCGCTTCATGAAAACCCACAAATACATTAGCCAACCCTGGCCCAATGGGGAACCCATGGCCACACCATCCGTCTGTATGTACGTAATATCGTTGAAACTGAATTCTTTGACATAATGCCGAATTTTATAAATTTTAGAGACTCTTTTTATCAAGTCATTGAGACCTTCTCTTTGCAAACAAAAAGAAAATCTTCTTGGAGTTAATTTAGTCCCGATATAATTTATCCTCCGTTTATTTCTGTTTTAGTTTTATCTACCCCGCAATATTCATCATTTTTTTTGTTTTTCTTTTAAATCTTATTTTCCTCGATTTAGTTTTAATAAGTGAAGAACGAAACCTGGGTAGCTAACGTTCATTTTCAGTTTTTTTTTTAATTCATTATGCTTTTTGGTATGTATTTAGCTGTGATAAAATTATGTACCCCAGACAATTTCAAATGTATATATATATATATATATATATATATATATATATATATATATATATATATATATATATATATATATATACCATCCGAGGAACCACACCAAATAATTAGGTTCAAGAATGATAGTAAGACACAGGAGAAAAAACCCAGACCTTTGCTAAATGAGTGCAAAGGGGACTGATACCTTGTGGAAGCTAACTGCCAGACAAATTTCAAGACCAATAGACACTGCCACCACGAAACCAATATTAAGCGGATGTTTCGATAATGCAAAAAAATAATTATAGAAAGTGGTGGAGAGAACGGAAGATCTATGGCTACTTGATGTTAGCCAGAATCTTGTGAACACTGGATGATGTGTGACTACTAGTAAATAATAATAATATTATTATTATTATTATTATTATTATTAATAATAATAATAATAATAACAATAATAATAATAATAATAATAATAATATACAACATATTATAAAAGAAAAGACGATGGACAAGACGGTTCGGAAGGATGACAAAATATTAGACTAACGAAAGCACCTGAGTATAGGAAAGCATATGAAACCTAAATACAGAATCTGAACCAGTAAAAACAACCTCTCAATTAACGCAATTAAAATCAACTACATAAGGGCAAGGGACAGGAAGATACAAAAAAGCAGTAAATACAGATAATATGGAC
This sequence comes from Euprymna scolopes, assembly GCF_053919585.1. Classification (NCBI taxonomy): domain Eukaryota; kingdom Metazoa; phylum Mollusca; class Cephalopoda; order Sepiida; family Sepiolidae; genus Euprymna; species Euprymna scolopes. Next base: position 134,514,262 of record NC_136492.1, on the reverse strand, counting down.
AATCAACACGAAACAATGAACCGAACAATACGCGAATGCAGGAAACTAGCAACAAAAAACATTTTATAAAAATAATTAAAAAAAGAAAACATTAAACCTTTCTTATCGCATAGTGCAGAAGAAATTATATGGACAATTGCATCCCGAACACTAAGATAAAATGTAAACTAACAGTCGGCAGCAGTAGTGAAAGTCACAGAATCCTATGGGGAATGGATATAAAGACGGATAAAGTCATTCAAGTAAGAAGATACTATGTCATGACTGAAGAAAGGCAAACTACAGAACTCAGGAAAGAAAACGCAATAGAAGGAAACATATTAAACGATATATCTCTGTAATAATAGTTTACAGATGTAAACAGTCCTGCCATATTGGAGATTTTGATCAAGGAGATAAATACTACTTGAACCGACATGACTGAAGAAAGGCAAACCACAGAACTCAGTAAAGAGAACGCAATAGAAGGAAAAATATAAAACGATATATGTATGAGGATAAAACAAAACCACCGCAACTAAGAAACTATCAGAGGAAGGAATTGAAATTAGAAACAGAAATGTAAAACTCAACAAATTCTATCACATATCTAAACGAATTGATAGATGCTGGTAGCAAATTGGTAAGTATTAAAATACGATCAGTAAAACCAAAGAATCTACACAAATATAAATAGGGATATGAGACGGGCAAGTCAGATAACCAAGCTTAGAAAATACGCAATATTCATGAATAGAAGAATAGAGAACAAAACTGCAGGAAATGGAAAATCTGGCGCGCAAGGAAATTTTGAATAAGAATCATGAAAAACTTGAACAAAAATGGCAGCAAATAAAGAAAGTCTTAGATAATATTAATATAAATGGAAATACTACAGATACAACAGTACCTTTAGCTCAAATAAAGAAAATACTAACCAAAGCTTAACAGAAGAATAATAAAAATGTAACAATCGAACCCCGTTTTATCGGACAAATTCGTGAACTAAATATGTGGACATATTCATGATCACAGCAGAAAAAAAAACAAATGGTTAAATGAAGATGAAACTTCAGAAAATTTAAGGAGGAAGAGAAACGGAAATTAATGAAAACACTCTCAAGACGACCTGTGGGAAAATTAATGAAAACAATTAAAACCTTAGCTGGACCATTCATAAGCTAGATGAAAGAGGAATTCGACATCTTGATCAAGAGATTATGAAACTAATGACAATGCATAATACGATACACCCAAAAGACGATACCGATCTTTTCTGTGTGAAAAGGTAGGAATAAACAGAAGGACTCATTAATGTAGAAGATTGCATACACAGCACGGAGATACGTTTGAAAAGAACATGCACAAGAAAAGAAAAAAAGCTGATCAGACTTAGGAGGAACAATACTAGATATGGTGAACCTAAAAAATATACAAGAAAAGACATAAAATAAAGCACATAGTAGCTTATTCATGAGAATAATAAAAAATACAATCCACTCCGACATCTAAAAAGAGAAATAGAATCTCCATTGATAGCTACACAGTATAACGCGAGTAAAAAGAACCACACCAGAGCTAAAATAAACAAAACACAGGAATAAGTAAATAGAGATTTGGGGGCAACAAGACGACACGATAAAGCATATAATTTAGCGAATGCAGTTATTTAGCCCATTACAAGCATGCACACAACCGCATGGGGAATGCAGTGCATTGGGAGTTATGTAGGCGAATGCTTCTTGAATAGGATGGCAAATGGTTCAAACACACGCCGGAAACACTATTGCAAAATGAAAACGACAAAATATTGTGCAATATGGAGAAAAAAACAGATACACCCATACAAGCCAAAAGACCGAATGTGATAATAATCAAAAAGGATAAAAAAAACCCTGTCAAATTTGAGATTGTTTCGTCTCAGCACGCCACCGGGTGATGAACAACAAGAAAGAAATCAAAGAAAATATGCGACGCTTTCCAGGGAACTAAAAGGAACATGGAAACTGGAAACAAATTAGAAGAGTAATCGGAATCCCGAATGCGGGACTTAATTCGCAAAAATGACGATCGCCAACCGGACATGTATATAAGATGTATTCACTCCCTAGTATTCCACTCTCTCTCTCCTCTTTCCATTTTCCCTTACCCATAATTCTCTTATTCATAATTCTCCCCCTTCTTAAATAATGGATGGAAAGACCGAGGAGTGAAAGCACTAGCCAGAACATCAATTTATTTTTATTATGGAGTATACTAGGACGT